>NC_091981.1:303324467-303624467 GCF_044704955.1 Pristiophorus japonicus
TTCTTCACTGCCTGCTGTACCTGCATGCCAACTTTCAATAACTGATGTACCATGACACCCAGGTCTCGTTGCACCTCCCCTTTTCCTAATCTGTCACTATTCCGATAATCTGCCTCCTTGTTTTTTCCCCCAAAGTGGATAACCTCACATTTATCCACATTATACTGCATCTGCCATGCATTTGCCCACTCACCTAACCTGTCCAAGTCACCCTGTAGCCTCTTATCATCCTCCTCATAGCTCACACTGCCACCCAACTTAGTGTCATCTGCAAACTTGGAGATATTACACTCAATTCCTTTGTCTAAATCATTGATGTATATTGTAAATAGCTGGGGTCCCAGCACTGAGCCCTGCGGCACTCCACTAGTCACTGCCTGCCATTCTGAAAAGGACCCGTTTATCCCAACTCTCTGCTTCCTGTCTGCCGACCAGTTTTCTATCCACGTCAGTACATTACCCCCAATACCATGAGCTTTGATTTTGCACACCAATCTCTTGTGTGGGACCTTGTCAAAAGCCTTTTAAAAGTCCAAATACACCACATCCACTGGTTCTCCCTTGTCCACTCTACTAGTTACATCCTCAAAAAATTCCAGAAGATTTGTCAAGCATGCCCCTTGACATCCAGGGGGCTGTATATTTGTTAGTCCCACCCTTTTTCTTTAAGGGACCATACTTGCTCTGAACCCTCCGGATCTCCTCCTTGAATGCCTCCCCACTGCTCTGTCACTGAGTTATCTTCAAGTAACTGTTTCCAGTCCACTTCGGCTAAATCACCTCTCAGCTTAGCAAAATTGTCTTTTCCCCAATTGAGAACTTTTATTCTTGGTCTCTCTCTGTCCTTTTCCATAACTACGCTAAATCTAACTGAATGCTCTATCCTAAACCACAATCCTTCAGCACTGACATTCCTTGCAAAGATGAGCTCAAAAATTCTTCCGAGAAAGAAATATTCCCTGTATTTCAGTCCGGATTGCATTCTCCGCACTGGGCTGGTGAGGAGAGGCCCTTTCTCAAGTTTACCTGTTGAGGTAGTGTCTGATCAAGAGCCTGTGTGTGCCATGCGGGGGGTCTGTGCGTACCGGTGGGGGAGGGGTGGGGGGCTGTGTGTGTGTACAGGACGCAGGCGTCGCGAGACCACGAACCGTACCCACAAACACAGGCACCATTGAGCAGCGAGAGCAAGCCGTGGAATGGGTGAATTGGCAGCGAGCTGGGACCCCCTCTCCCACTGCGGACCCCCTCCCCTCCTGGCTGCGCTAACATTCCTACCTCTCTCCCTCAGGATGAAGTCTCTTGAACAGGATGCGCTGAAAGCACAAATGGTCATCGCCAAATCCAAGGAGCCGAAGAAACGTAGCCCCTTGGACCAGCTCTCGGAGTCGCCATCGCCCGCGGCAACCCCCTCCCCCACCCCACTGGACGGTAGGTACTGTCCCCTCCCCCACCCCGCTGGGCGGTGCACAGTGTCGTTCACGCAATCCCCGCAGGGTCCCAGTACTCTGGGTCAGGGACACGATCCCCGCAGGGTCCCAGGGTCAGAAACACGATCCCCGCAGGGTCCCGGGGTCAGACACGATCCCCGCAGGGTCCCAGGGTCAGGAACACGATCCCCGCAGGGTCCCGGGGTCAGACACGATCCCCGCAGGGTCCCAGGGTCAGGGACACGATCCCCGCAGGGTCCCAGTACTCTGGGTCAGGGACACGATCCCCGCAGGGTCCCAGGGTCAGGGAGACGATCCCCACAGGGTCCCGGGGTCAGACACGATCCCCGCAGGGTCCCAGGGTCAGGAACACGATCCCCGCAGGGTCCCGGGGTCAGACACGATCCCCGCAGGGTCCCAGGGTCAGGGACACGATCCCCGCAGGGTCCCGGGGTCAGGAACATGATCCCCGCAGGGTCCCGGGGTCAGGAACACGATCCCCGCAGGGTCCCGGGGTCAGGAACACGATCCCCGCAGGGTCCCGGGGTCAGGAACACGATCCCCGCAGGGTCCCGGGGTCAGGAACACGATCCCCGCAGGGTCCCGGGGTCAGACACGATCCCCGCAGGGTCCCAGGGTCAGGGACACGATCCCCGCAGGGTCCCGGGGTCAGGAACATGATCCCCGCAGGGTCCCGGGGTCAGGAACACGATCCCCGCAGGGTCCCAGGGTCAGGGAGACGATCCCCGCAGGGTCCCGGGGTCAGACACGATCCCCGCAGGGTCCCAGTACTCTGGGTCAGGAACACGATCCCCGCAGGGTCCCGGGGTCAGGAACACGATCCTCCCAGGGTCAGGGACACGATCCCCGCAGGGTCCCAGTACTCTGGGTCAGGAACACGATCTCCGCAGAGTCCCGGGGTCAGGAACACGATCCCCGCAGGGTCCCGGGGTCAGGAACACGATCCCCGCAGGGTCCCGGGGTCAGACACGATCCCCGCAGGGTCCCAGTACTCTGGGTCAGGAACATGATCCCCGCAGGGTCCCGGGGTCAGGAACACGATCCCCGCAGGGTCCCGGGGTCAGGAACACGATCCCCGCAGGGTCCCGGGGTCAGGAACATGATTCCCGCAGGGTCCCAGGGTCAGGTACACGATCCCCGCAGGGTCCCGGGGTCAGGGACACAATCCCCGCAGGGTCACGGGGTCAGGTGCACGATCCCCGCAGGGTCCCGGGGTCAGGGACACGATCCCCGCAGGGTCCCAGGGTCAGGGACACAATCCCCGCAGGGTCTCGGGATGATTACTGGAATATATCTGATGACTCTTGAAATGTTTGTGTTGCAGATCACAGCCCACGCAGTATCACCTCCCCCGGGAGACTGGTGAGTCAATCTTTGCTTTCCAACCATTCCTTATACAGGCTGTTTTATCGTAAAGTATCTGCACCCCTGCTTCAGCGCCCCGTCCTCCGCTCTCTCTCTCCACCCGTCCCCCACGCTCTCCCCCTATCCCTCTCTCACTCCCCCCTGTCCCCCGCTCTCTCCCCCGTCCCTCTCTCTCTCTCCCCCCCCTCTCTCTCTGCCCCCGTCTCACGCTCTCTCTCCCCCCGTCTCACGCTCTCACTCCCCCCCGTTCCCCGTCCCCCGCTCTCTCTCCCCCCGTCTCACGCTCTCTCTCCCCCCGTCCCCCGCTCTCTCTCCCCCCGTCTCACGCTCTCTCTCCCCCCGTCTCACGCTCTCTCTCCCCCCGTCTCACGCTCTCTCTCCCCCCCTCTCTCTCTGCCCCCGTCCCCCGCTCTCTCTCCCCCCGTCTCACGCTCTCTCTCCCCCCGTCTCACGCTCTCTCTCCCCCCGTCTCACGCTCTCTCTCCCCCCGTCTCACGCTCTCTCTCCCCCCGTCTCACGCTCTCTCTCCCCCCCTCTCTCTCTGCCCCCGTCCCCCGCTCTCTCTCCCCCCGTCTCACGCTCTCTCTCCCCCCGTCCCCCGCTCTCTCTCCCCCCGTCTCACGCTCTCTCTCCCCCCGTCTCTCGCTCTCTCTCCCCCCGTCCCCCGCTCTCTCTCCCCCCGTCTCACTCTCTCTCTCCCCCCGTCTCACGCTCTCTCTCCCCCGGTCTCACGCTCTCTCTCCCCCCGTCTCACGCTCTCTCTCCCCCCGTCTCACGCTCTCTCTCCCCCCCTCTCTCTCTCCCCCCGTCTCACGCTCTCTCTCCCCCCGTCTCACGCTCTCTCTCCCCCGGTCTCACGCTCTCTCTCCCCCCGTCTCCCGCTCTCTCTCCCCCCGTCTCACGCTCTCTCTCCCCCCGTCTCACGCTCTCTCTCCCCCCGTCTCACGCTCTCTCTCCCCCCGTCTCCCGCTCTCTCTCCCCCCGTCTCACGCTCTCTCTCCCCCCGTCTCACGCTCTCTCTCCCCCCGTCTCACGCTCTCTCTCCCCCCGTCTCACGCTCTCTCTCCCCCCGTCTCACGCTCTCTCTCCCCCCGTCTCACGCTCTCTCTCCCCCCGTCTCCCGCTCTCTCTCCCCCCGTCTCACGCTCTCTCTCCCCCCGTCTCACGCTCTCTCTCCCCCCGTCTCACGCTCTCTCTCCCCCCGTCTCACGCTCTCTCTCCCCCCGTCTCACGCTCTCTCTCCCCCCGTCTCCCGCTCTCTCTCCCCCCGTCTCACGCTCTCTCTCCCCCCGTCTCACGCTCTCTCTCCCCCCGTCTCACGCTCTCTCTCCCCCCGTCTCACGCTCTCTCTCCCCCCGTCTCACGCTCTCTCTCCCCCCGTCTCACGCTCTCTCTCCCCCCGTCTCACGCTCTCTCTCCCCCCGTCTCCCGCTCTCTCTCCCCCCGTCTCACGCTCTCTCTCCCCCCGTCTCACGCTCTCTCTCCCCCCGTCTCACGCTCTCTCTCCCCCCGTCTCCCGCTCTCTCTCCCCCCGTCTCACGCTCTCTCTCCCCCCGTCTCCCGCTCTCTCTCCCCCCGTCTCACGCTCTCTCTCCCCCCGTCTCACGCTCTCTCTCCCCCCGTCTCACGCTCTCTCTCCCCCCGTCTCACGCTCTCTCTCCCCCCGTCCCCCGCACTCTCTCCCCCCGTCTCACGCTCTCTCTCTCCCCCCGTCTCACGCTCTCTCTCGCTCTCTCTCTCTCTCTCTCCCCCGCGCCCCCCACCCCACCCCATCCCCCGCTCGCACCCTCCGTCCCCGACCCCGTTCTCGTCCCCAGCTCTCTCTCGGGCCCCCGCCCCCTGAGCCTAGCTGTCAGGCAGATTTCTGGGGTTATGGGTAAGATCAGCCCTGTGGTGATGCTCAGGCTGCTGCTGTGTGTAGCCCGTCCCTGTATGTGGGTGAATGTGTGCCTGTGTGTCAGTGTGTGTGAATGTGTGTGTGTGTGCCCGTGTGAATGTGTGTGTGTGAATGTCTATGCTCGTGTGTGTGAGAGCGCGCGCGCGTATGAGAGCCCCTGTACTTGTGTGTGTGTGTGTGTGTGTCTGAGAGAGCGTGTGTGTGTGTGAGCCCCTGTACTTGTCTCTCTCTGAGTGTGTGTGTGTATGAGCCCCTGTACTTGTCTCTGTGTGTGTGTGTGTGTGTGTCTGTGAGCCCCTGTACTTGTCTGTGTGTGTCTGAGAGAGCGTGTGTGTGTGTGAGCCCCTGTACTTGTCTCTCTCTGAGTGTGTGTGTGTGTGCCCCTGTACTTGTCTCTGTGTGTGTGTGTGTGTGTGTCTGAGAGAGCGTGTGTGTGTGAGCCCCTGAACTTGTCTGTGTGTGTGTGTCTGAGCGTGTGTGTGTGTGTGCCCCTGTACTTGTGTGTGTGTGTGTGTGTGTGTGTCTGAGAGAGCGCGTGTGTGTGAGCCCCTGAACTTGTCTGTGTGTGTGTGTGTGTGTCTGAGAGAGCGTGTGTGTGTGTGTGTGTGTGTGAGAGAGCGTGTGTGTGAGCCCCTGTACTTGTCTCTGTGTGTGTGTGTGTGTGTGTGTGTGTGTGTGTGTGTGTGAGCCCCTGTACTTGTCTCTCTCTCAGTGTGTGTGTGTGTGTGTGAGCCCCTGTACTTGTCTGTGTGTGTGTGTGTGTGTCTGAGAGAGCGTGTGTGTGTGTGTGTGTGCCCCTGTACTTGTCTCTCTCTGAGTGTGTGTGTGTGAGCCCCTGTACTTGTCTCTCTCTGAGTGTGTGTGTGAGCCCCTGTACTTGTCTCTCTGTGTGTGTGTGAGCCCCTGTACTTGTCTCTCTGAGTGTGTGTGTGTGAGCCCCTGTACTTGTCTCTCTCTGAGTGTGTGTGTGTGTGTGTGTGAGCCCCTGTACTTGTCTCTGTGTGTGTGTGTGTGTGTGTGAGCCCCTGTACTTGTCTCTCTGTGTGTGTGTGCGTGTGTGTGAGCCCCTGTACTTGTCTCTCTCTCAGTGTGTGCGTGTGTGTGTGAGCCCCTGTACTTGTCTCTCTCTGTGTGTGTGAGCCCCTGTACTTGTCTCTCTCTCAGTGTGTGTGTGTGTGTGAGCCCCTGTACTTGTCTCTCTCTCAGTGTGTGTGAGCCCCTGTACTTGTCTCTCTCTCATTGTGTGTGAGCCCCTGTACTTGTCTCTCTCTGTGTGTGTGAGCCCCTGTACTTGTCTCTCTTTGTGTGTGTATGTGTCTGAGAGAGAGTGTGTGTGTGTGTGAGCCCCTGTACTTGTCTCTCTCTCAGTGTGTGCGTGTGTGTGTGAGCCCCTGTACTTGTCTCTCTCTCAGTGTGTGTGAGCCCCTGTACTTGTCTGTGTGTGTGTGTGTGTGTGTATGTGTCTGAGAGAGAGTGTGTGTGTGTGTGTGAGCCCCTGTACTTGTCTCTCTCTCAGTGTGTGTGTGAGCCCCTGTACTTGTCTCTCTCTCAGTGTGTGCGTGTGTGTGTGAGCCCCTGTACTTGTCTCTCTCTCTGTGTGTGCATGTGTGTGTGAGCCCCTGTACTTGTCTCTGTGTGTGTGTGTGTGTGTGAGCCCCTGTACTTGTCGCTCTCAGTGTATGTGTCTGAGAGAGAGTGTGTGTGTGTGTGTGTGTGTGTGTGCCCCAGTACTTGTCTCTCTCTCAGTGTGTGTGTGTATGTGTCTGAGAGAGTGTGTGTGTGTGTGAGCCCCTGTACTTGTCTCTCTCTCAGTGTGTGTGTGTATGTGTCTGAGAGAGCGTGTGTGTGTGTGTGAGCCCCTGTACTTGTCTCTCTCTCAGTGTGTGTATGTGTCTGAGAGAGCGTGTGTGTGCGTGTGCCCCTGTACTTGTCTCTCTCTCAGTGTGTGTGTGTGTGTGCGCCCCTGTACTTGTCTCTCTGTGTGTGTGTGTGTATGTGTCTGAGAGAGAGTGTGTGTGTGTGTGTGCCCCTGTACTTGTCTCTCTCTGTGTGTGCGTGTGTGTGTGAGCCCCTGTACTTGTCTCTCTCTGTGTGTGTGAGCCCCTGTACTTGTCTCTGTGTGTGTGTGTGTGTATGTGTCAGAGAGAGTGTGTGTGTGTGTGTGTGAGCCCCTGTACTTGTCTCTCTCTCTGTGTGTGTGTGAGCCCCTGTACTTGTCTCTCTCTGTGTGTGTGAGCCCCTGTACTTGTCTCTCTCTCAGTGTGTGTGAGCCCCTGTACTTGTCTCTGTGTGTGTGTGTGTGTGTATGTGTCTGAGAGAGAGTGTGTGTGTGTGTGTGAGCCCCTGTACTTGTCTCTCTCTCAGTGTGTGTGTGAGCCCCTGTACTTGTCTCTCTCTCAGTGTGTGCGTGTGTGTGTGAGCCCCTGTACTTGTCTCTCTCTCTGTGTGTGCATGTGTGTGTGAGCCCCTGTACTTGTCTCTGTGTGTGTGTGTGTGTGTGTGTGAGCCCCTGTACTTGTCGCTCTCAGTGTATGTGTCTGAGAGAGAGTGTGTGTGTGTGTGTGTGTGTGTGTGTGTGTGCCCCAGTACTTGTCTCTCTCTCAGTGTGTGTGTGTATGTGTCTGAGAGAGTGTGTGTGTGTGTGAGCCCCTGTACTTGTCTCTCTCTCAGTGTGTGTGTGTGTGTGTATGTGTCTGAGAGAGCGTGTGTGTGTGTGTGAGCCCCTGTACTTGTCTCTCTCTCAGTGTGTGTATGTGTCTGAGAGAGCGTGTGTGTGCGTGTGCCCCTGTACTTGTCTCTCTCTCAGTGTGTGTGTGTGTGTGCGCCCCTGTACTTGTCTCTCTGTGTGTGTGTGTGTATGTGTCTGAGAGAGAGTGTGTGTGTGTGTGCCCCTGTACTTGTCTCTCTCTGTGTGTGCGTGTGTGTGTGAGCCCCTGTACTTGTCTCTCTCTGTGTGTGTGTGAGCCCCTGTACTTGTCTCTGTGTGTGTGTGTGTGTGTATGTGTCTGAGAGAGAGTGTGTGTGTGTGTGTGTGAGCCCCTGTACTTGTCTCTGTGTGTGTGTGTGTGTGAGCCCCTGTACTTGTCTCTCTCTGTGTGTGTGAGCCCCTGTACTTGTCTCTGTGTGTGTGTGTGTATGTGTCTGAGAGAGAGTGTGTGTGTGTGTGTGTGAGCCCCTGTACTTGTCTCTCTCTGTGTGTGTGTGTGAGCTCCTGTACTTGTCTCTCTCTGTGTGTGCGTGTGTGTGTGAGCCCCTGTACTTGTCTCCCTCTCTGTGTGTGCATGTGTGTGTGAGCCCCTGTACTTGTCTCTGTGTGTGTGTGTGTGTGTGTGTGTGTGTGAGCCCCTGTACTTGTCGCTCTCAGTGTATGTGTCTGAGAGAGAGTGTGTGTGTGTGTGTGTGTGTGCGCCCCAGTACTTGTCTCTCTCTCAGTGTGTGTGTGTATGTGTCTGAGAGAGTGTGTGTGTGTGTGAGCCCCTGTACTTGTCTCTCTCTGTGTGTGTGTGTGTATGTGTCTGAGAGAGCGTGTGTGTGTGTGTGAGCCCCTGTACTTGTCTCTCTCTCAGTGTGTGTATGTGTCTGAGAGAGCGTGTGTGTGTGTGTGCCCCTGTACTTGTCTCTCTCTCAGTGTGTGTGTGTGTGTGTGCCCCTGTACTTGTCTCTCTCTCAGTGTGTGTGTATATGTGTCTGAGAGAGAGTGTGTGTGTGTGTGTGCCCCTGTACTTGTCTCTCTCTCAGTGTGTGTGTGTATGTGTCTGAGAGAGTGTGTGTGTGTGTGAGCCCCTGTACTTGTCTCTCTCTGTGTGTGTGTGTGCCCCTGTACTTGTCTCTCTCTCAGTGTGTGTGTGTATGTGTCTGAGAGAGTGTGTGTATGTGAGCCCCTGTACTTGTCTCTGTGTGTGTGTGTGTGTGTGTATGTGTCTGAGAGAGTGTGTGTGTGTGTGTGTGTGAGCTCCTGTACTTGTCTCTCTCTGAGTGTGTGTGTGTATGTGTCTGAGAGAGCGTGTGTGTGTGTGTGAGCCCCTGTACTTGTCTGTGTGTGTGTGTGTGTGTGTGTATGTGTCTGAGAGAGTGTGTGTGTGTGTGTGTGCGCGCCAGTACTTGTCTCTCTGTGTGTATGTGTATGTGTCTGAGAAAGAGTGTGTGTGTGTGTGTGTGCCCCAGTACTTGTCTCTCTCTGTGTGTGCGTGTGTGTGTGAGCCCCTGTACTTGTCTCTCTCTGTGTGTGTGAGCCCCTGTACTTGTCTGTGTGTGTGTGTGTATGTGTCTGAGAGAGAGTGTGTGTGTGTGTGTGAGCCCCTGTACTTGTCTCTCTCTCAGTGTGTGTGTGAGGGCCCCTGTACTTGTCTCTTTCTCAGTGTGTGTGTGTGAGCCCCTGTACTTGTCTCTCTCTCTGTGTGTGCATGTATGTGAGCCCCTGTACTTGTCTCTCTGTATGTGTGTGTGTGTGTGTGTGTGCCCCTGTACTTGTCTCTCGCTGTGTGTGTGTGTATGTGTCTGAGAGAGTGTGTGTGTGTGTGAGCCCCTGTACTTGTCTCTCTCTCAGTGTGTGTGTGTGCCCCTGTACTTGTCTCTCTCTCAGTGTGTGTGTGTATGTGTCTGAGAGAGTGTGTGTGTGTGTGTGTGTGAGCTCCTGTACTTGTCTCTCTCTCAGTGTGTGTGTGTATGTGTCTGAGAGAGCGTGTGTGTGAGCCCCTGTACTTGTCTCTCTCTCAGTGTGTGTGTGTATGTGTCTGAGAGAGTGTGTGTGTGTGTGTGTGTGCCCCAGTACTTGTCTCTCTCAGTGTGTATGTGTATGTGTCTGAGAGAGTGTGCGTGTGTGTGTGAGCCCCTGTACTTGTCTCTCTCTGTGTGTGTGAGCCCCTGTACTTGTCTCTGTGTGTGTGTATGTGTCTGAGAGAGAGTGTGTGTGTGTGTGAGCCCCTGTACATGTCTCTCTCTCAGTGTGTGTGTGTGAGCCCCTGTACTTGTCTCTCTGTGTGTGTGTGTGTGAGCCCCTATACTTGTCTCTCTCTCTGTGTGTGCATGTGTGTGAGAGCCCCTGTACTTGTCTCTGTGTGTGTGTGTGTGTGTGTGTGTGAGAGCCCCTGTACTTGTCTCTGTGTGTGTGTGTGTGTGTGTGTGTGTGTGTGAGCCCCTGTACTTGTCACTCTCAGTGTATCTGTCTGAGAGAGAGTGTGTGTGTGTGTGTGTGTGTGTGTGCCCCAGTACTTGTCTCTCTCTCAGTGTGTGTGTGTATGTGTCTGAGAGAGTGTGTGTGTGTGTGCCCCAGTACTTGTCTCTCTCAGTGTGTGTGTGTATGTGTCTGAGAGAGAGTGTGTATGTGTGTGTGTGCCCCAGTACTTGTCTGTGTGAGCGTGTGTTCTTTGCATCTTTCTAACCTCTTGCACCCACAGAGCAGTGTTGGACGTTCCTCCGTCCTGTTCTCACTCCCCTTTACTGTACCTTACAGTCCTGGTCAGAAAAGAAGTTTGATTACCGGCAATTTGCAGCTATCCCATCTTCCAAACCAGTTTACGATATCCAGGTACAGGCTGCATGCTGCGTGTCTCCCCAGTGCCACTGTGGTGCCGACCAGCTGCCTCTTGGGCCTTGTATTGTTCAGCGTGCTGTGTTCTGGGAGGGGGCAATGCTTCTGTCAGCATGTTGCTAAGGGGGAGCATGTTAATGGGCATGGGCTCAGGGCCTTGCTGTTCACTGTTGCTTTGTGGAGGGATCTCCTGGTGTCCTGTGGGTTGGATTAGCATGTGCTTGTTTGGTGTCATATTCCTGGGTCTCTTGTGGATCAGACACTCAGGGCTTGGAATGAACTTCACCATCTCAGGTTGTTCCAAAGGCGAGAATAGCGACTGAGAGGTGGGTCTGCTCTCGCCTGCTTCCATTCTTATCTGTCTGGTCATCGCCGGAGAATTGCCTGCAATGGTTTCTCTCCCTGCTGCCATATCCTTATCACTGGAATCCCCAAAGCCCATGCTTACCCCTCAATGACATCATCCGAAAACACAATGTCAGGTTCCACATGTACGCTGACAATACCCAGCTCTACCTCTCCACCACCTCCCTCAGCCACTCCGACTTTTCACATAACATCAGAAATAGGAGCAGGAGTCGGCCATACGGCCCCTCGAGCCTGCTCCGCCATTCAATACCATCATGGCTGATCTGATCATGGACTCAGGTCCACTTCCCCGCCCGCTCCCCATAACCCCTTAATCCCTTACCGGTTAAGAAACTGTCTATCTCTGCCTTAAATTTATTCAATGTCCCAGCTTCCACAGCTCTCTGAGGCAGCGAATTCCACAGATTTACAATCCTCAGAGAAGAAATTTCTCCTCCTCTCAGTTTTAAATGGACGGCCCCTTATTCTAAGATCGTGCTCCCTAGTTCTAGTCTCCCCCATCAGTGGAAACATCCTCTCTGCATCCACCTTGTCAAGCCCCCCCATAATCTTATACATTTCGATAAGATCACTTCTCATTCTTCTGAATTCCAATGAGTATAGGCCCAACCTGCTCAACCTTTCCTCATAAGTCAATCCCCTCATATCCAGAATCAACCGAGTGAACCTTCTCTGAACTGCCTCCAAAGCAAATATGGAAAACAAAACTGCACGCAGTACTCCAGGTGTGGCCTCACCAATACCCTGTACAATTGTAGCAAGACTTCCTTGTCCCGCAGCAGAAATTTCATCCGACTAACTATTGGGGGAGACTGAAGCCATTGCCTTCGGTCCCCAACACAAACTGCATTCCCGAGCCACCGACTCCATCCCTCTCTCTGGCTACTATCTGATGCTGAACCAGACTGTTCACAACCTTTGACCTGGAGCTGATCTCCCGACCCCATATCCTCTCCATTATTGAGACCGCCTACTCCCACCTCCGTAACATCGCCCACCTCCGGCCCTGCCTCAGCTCATCCGCCGCTGAAACCCTCATCCACGCCTTTGTTGCTTCTAGACTTGACTAGTCCAACGCTCTCCTGGCTGGCCTCCCATCTTCCACCATTCATGAACTTGAGCTCATCCAAAACTGGTGTCCATATCCTAACTCGAACCAGTCCCACTCACCCATTATCCCTGTGCTCAGTGACCTACATTGGCTTTCAGTCCCGTAATGTCTCAATGTTAAAATTCTGTAATCTCCTCCACCCCTACAACGCTCCATGTTCTCTGCGCTCGTCCAATTCTGGCCCCGATTTCCATCGCTCCATACCTTCAGCTGTCTGGGCTCCAAGCTCTGGAACTCCCTCCCTAAACCTCTCTGCCTCTCTACCTCTCTCCACCGTTTAGACGCTCCTTAAAACCTACCTCTCTAACCAAGCTTTTGGTCGCCTGTCCTAATATCTCCTTTTGTGACTCGGTGTCAAATCTTGTTTGTTAATCGCTCCTGTGAAGTGACTTGGGACGTTTTACAACGTTAAAGGAGTTATTTAAATACAAGTTATTGAAGCGAACTGATAGACTGTGACAGGAAAGGACAGAATGTATAAGAATAGGAGCGTATCAGAGAGTGGGAGCAAAGCAGGGAACAATGGTAAAAAGACACAATTAAAAGCTCTTTATCTGAATGCACGCAGCATTGGTAACAAAATAGATGAGCTGACGGCACAAATAGATATAAATGGGTTATGATCTGATGGCCATTACAGAGGCGCGGTTGCAAGGTGACCAAGGCTGGGAACTGGATATTCCGGGGTATTTGACAATTCAGTTGGATTGTCAGAAGGGAAAAAGAGGTGGAGTAGCCCTGTTAATAAAGGACGAGATCAGTGCAGTAGTGAGAAATGATACTGGCTCAGAAGATCAAGATGTAGAATCAGTTTGGGTGGAGATTAGGAATAATAAGGGGAAGAAGTCACTGGCGGGTGTAGCCTATAGGATCCCTAACTAGCTACACTGTTGGACAGAGTATAAATCACAGCAAGCGAGCCCCAGGTGGGCAGAGGAAACGTTACAGGGACACCCTCAAAGCCTCCTTGATAAAGTGCAACATCCCCACTGACACCTAGGAGTCCCTGGCCACACACCGCCCTAAGCCTAGGAAGAGCATCCGGGAGGGCGTTGAGCACCTCGAGTCTCGTCGCCGAGAGCATGCAGAAATCAAGCGCAGGCAACGGAAGGAGTGTGCGGCAAACCAGTCCCACCCACCCTTTCCTTCAACCACTGTCTGTCCCATCTGTGACAGAGACTGTAATTCCCGTATTGGACTGTTCAGCCACCTGAGAACTCACTTTTATAGTGGAAGCAAGTCTTCCTCGATTTCGAGGGCCTGCCTATGATGATGATGAAGTCAAGAAATAATGGAGGCTTGTAAGAAAAGAATGGCAATAATCATGGGCGATTTTAATCTTCATATTGATTGGACAAATCAAATTGGCCAGTGTAGCCTTGAGGAAGAGTTCAGAGAGTGTATCCGGGATAGTTTCCTTGAACAGTATATTGCTGAACCTACCAGGGAGCAGGCTATCTTAGATCTGGTACTTGTAGTGAGACAGGATTAATAAATGATCGCATCGTAAAGGATCCTCTAGGAAAGAGCGATCATAGCATGGTTGAATTTCAAATTCAGTTGGAGGGTGAGAAAGTTGGATCTCTAACCATTGTCCTGATCTTAAACAAAACACGATTACAAAGGTATGAGGGCAGAGTTGGCTAAAGTGGACTGGGAAAATAGATTAAGGTGTTGGACGGTTGATGAGCAGTGACAGACATTTAAGGAGATATTTCATAACTCGCAGCAAAAATATATCCCAATGAGAAGGAAAGACTGTAAGAGAAGGGATAACCATCCGTGGCTAACTAAGGAAATAAGGGAGGGTATCAAATTGAAAACAAGGGCATACAATGTGGCCAAGACTAGTGGGAGGCCAGAGGATTGGGAAATTTTTAAATGCCAGCAAAGAAAACTGAAAAAAATAATAGAGAGAGGCGATAGATTATGAAAGCAAACTAGCACGAAATATTAAAACAGATAGTAAGAGTTTCTACAGGTACATAAAAAGGAAAAGAGTGGCTAAAGTAAATGTTGGTCCCCTGGAGGATGAGACTGGGGAATTAATAATGGGGAACAGGGAAATGGCAGAGACGTTGAACAAATATTTCTATCGGTCTTCACGGTAGAAGACACTAAATCATCCCAATAGTGGATAATCAAGGGGCTATAGGGAGGGAGGAACTTAATACAATCACTATCACTAAAGAAGTAGTACTAGGTAAAATAATGGGACTAAAGGTGGACAATTGCCCTGGACCTGATGGCCTGCATCCTAGGGTCCTAAAAGAAGTGGCTGCAGGGATAGTGGATGCATTGGTTGTAATCTCCCAAAATTCCCTGGATTCTGGAAACGTCCCAACGGATTGGAAAACAGCAAATGTAACGCCCCTATTAAAAAAGAAGGCAGACAGAAAGCAGGAAACTATAGACCAGTTGGCCTAACATCTGTGGTTGGGACAATGCTGGAGTCCATTATTAAGGAAGCAGTAGCGGGACATTTGGAAAAGCATGATCCAATCAAGCAGAGTCAGCATGGTTTTATGAAAGGGAAATCACGTTTGGCAAATTTGCTGGAGTTCATTGAGGATATAACGAGCGGGGTGGGTAAAGGGGAACCAGTGGATGTGGTGTATGTGAATTTCCAGAAAGCATTCGATAAGGTGCCACATAAATGGTTACTGCACAAGATAAAAGTTCACCGGGTTGGGGGTAATATTTTAGCATGGATAGAGGATCGGTTAACTAACAGAAAACAGAGAGTCGGGATAAATGGTTCATTTTCCGGTTGGTAAACAGTGACTAGTGGGATGCCGCAGGGATCGGTGCTGGGGCCTCAACTATTTACATTCTGTATTAATGACTTGAATGAAGGGACCAAGTTTAATGTAGCCAAGTTTGTTGATGATAAAAATATGGATGGGAAAGCAAATTGTGAGGAGGACACAAAAAATCTGCAAAATGATGTAGACAGGCTAAGTGAGTGGCAGATGCAGTACAATGTGAGAAAATGTGAGCTTATGCACTTTGGTAGGAAAAATAAAACTATCGGAGGGGGAGTGCTGTACTGTCGGAGGGGCAGTACTGAGGGAGCGCTGCACTGTGGGAGGGGCAGTACTGAGGGACTGCTGCACTGTGGGAGGGGCAGTACTGAGGGAGTGCTGCACTGTGGGAGGGGCAGTACTGAGCGAGTGCTGCACTGTCGGAGGGGCTGTACTGAGGGAGTGCTGCATTGTGGGAGGGGCAGGGGCAGTACTGAGGGAGCGCTGCACTGTGGGAGGGGCAGTACTGAGGGAGTGCTGCACTGTCGGAGGGGCAGTACTGAGGGAGTTCTACACTGTCGAAGGGTTAGTACTGAGGGAACTCTGCACTGTCGGAGGGGCAGTACTGAGGGAGTGTTGGACTGTCGGAGGGGCAGTACTGAGTGAGTGCTGCACTGTCGGAGGGGCAGTACTGAGGGAGTGTTGGACTGTCGGAGGGGCGGCACTGAGGGAGTGCTGCACTGTCGGAGGGGCAGTACTGAGGGAGTGTCGCACTGTCGGAGGGGCAGTACTGAGGGAGTGCTGCACTGTCGGAGGGGCAGTACTGAGGGAGTGCTGCACTGTCGGAGGGGCAGTACTGAGGGAGTGCTGCACTGTCGGAGGGGCAGTACTGAGGGAGTGCTGCACTGTCGGAGGGGCAGGGCCCAGACTCTGTGTCTGATGGATGAGACCCTCTCTGTCGGTGAAGAGGTGCCAGGTCCAGCGGCTATTAAACCTAATGTGTTGTTGCTTTGTTTAGTCTCCAGACCAGACGGATGATCTGATGTACGTGGATGATGGCAGCACTTCAGGTGAGCGCTCTGCCCTTCCCCCGGGTAGAGTGGGGAAGGTTATAGACAGTCCGTACTGCGCCTCCGTCTTACAGCTGTCTGCACCTTACTTACCGTGCCAGCCAGCACAATCCTGGTGACGGATTGAGGAGCTGGTGAACTCCCAATGACGGCCCCTCCCCCAACTCCCAGTGACGGCCCCTCCCCCAACTCCCAGTGACGGCCCCTCCCCCAACTCCCGGTGACGCCCCTCCCCCAACTCCTGGTGACAGCCCCTCCCCTAACTCCCAGTGACGGCCCCTCCCACAACTCCCAGTGACGGCCCCTCCCCCAACTCCCGGTGACGGCCCCTCCCCCAACTCCCGGTGACGGCCCCTCCCCCAACTCCCAGTGACGCCCCTCCCCCAACTCCCAGTGACGGCCCCTCCCCCAACTCCCGGTGACGCCCCTCCCCCAACTGGTGACAGCCCCTCCCCTAACTCTGGTGACGGCACCTCCCGGTGACGGCCCCTCCCCCAACTCCTGGTGACGGCCCCTCCCCTAACTCCCAGTGACGCCCCTCCCCCAACTCCTGGTGACGGCCCCTCCCCCAACTCCCAGTGACGCCCCTCCCCCAACTCCCGGTGACGGCCCCTCCCCTAACTCCCAGTGACGCCCCTCCCCCAACTCCTGGTGACGGCCCCTCCCCTAACTCCCAGTGACGCCCCTCCCCCAACTCCCGGTGACGGCCCCTCCCCTAACTCCCAGTGACGCCCCTCCCCCAACTCCTGGTGACGGCCCCTCCCCCAACTCCTGGTGACGCCCCTCCCCCAACTCCCGGTGACAGCCCCTCCCCCAACTCCCGGTGACGCCCCTCCCCCAACTCCCAGTGACGGCCCCTCCCACAACTCCCGGTGACGGCCCCTCCCCCAACTCCTGGTGACAGCCCCTCCCCTAACTCCGGTGACGGCCCCTCCCCCAACTCCTGGTGACAGCCCCTCCCCCAACTCCTGGTGACAGCCCCTCCCCCAACTCCCGGTGACGCCTCTCCCCCAACTCCCGGTGACGCCCCTCCCCCAACTCCTGGTGACAGCCCCTCCCCCAACTCCCGGTGACGCCCCTCCCCCAACTCCTGGTGACAGCCCCTCCCCCAACTCCTGGTGACAGCCCCTCCCCCAACTCCTGGTGACAGCCCCTCCCCTAACTCCGGTGATGGCCCCTCCCCCAACTCCCGGTGACGCCCCTCCCCCAACTCCTGGTGACAGCCCCTCCCCTAACTCCGGTGATGGCCCCTCCCCCAACTCCTGGTGACAGCCCCTCCCCCAACTCCTGGTGACAGCCCCTCCCCCAACTCCCAGTGACAGCCCCTCCCCCAACTCCTGGTGACGGCCCCTCCCCCAACTCCTGGTGACAGCCCCTCCCCCAACTCCTGGTGACGGCCCCTCCCCCAACTCCCGGTGACGCCTCTCCCCCAACTCCCGGTGACGGCCCCTCCCCCAACTCCCAGTGACGGCCCCTCCCCCAACTCCTGGTGACGGCCCCTCCCCCAACTCCTGGTGACGGCCCCTCCCCCAACTCCTGGTGACAGCCCCTCCCCCAACTCCCGGTGACGGCCCCTCCCCCAACTCCCAGTGACGGCCCCTCCCCCAACTCCCGGTGACGGCCCCTCCCCCAACTCCCAGTGACGGCCCCTCCCCCAACTCCCGGTGACGGCCCCTCCCCCAACTCCCAGTGACGGCCCCTCCCCCAACTCCTGGTGACAGCCCCTCCCCCAACTCCCGGTGACGGCCCCTCCCCCAACTCCCGGTGATGGCCCCTCCCCCAACTCCTGGTGACAGCCCCTCCCCTAACTCCGGTGACGGCCCCTCCCCCAACTCCTGGTGACAGCCCCTCCCCCAACTCCCGGTGACGGCCCCTCCCACACTCCCGGTGACGGCCCCTCCCACACTCCCGGTGATGGCCCCTCCCACACTCCCGGTGACGGCCCCTCCCACACTCCCGGTGACGGCCCCTCCCACACTCCCGGTGACGACCCCTCCCCCAACTCCCGGTGACGGCCCCTCCCCCAACTCCCGGTGACGGCCCCTCCCACAACTCCCAGTGACGGCCCCTCCCCCAACTCCCGGTGACGGCCCCTCCCCCAACTCCCAGTGACGGCCCCTCCCACAACTCCCGGTGACGGCCCCTCCCACAACTCCCGGTGACGGCCCCTCCCACACTCCCGGTGACGGCCCCTCCCACAACTCCCGGTGGCGGCCCCTCCCACAACTCCCGGTGACGGCCCCTCCCACACTCCCGGTGACGGCCCCTCCCACACTCCCGGTGACGGCCCCTCCCACAACTCCCGGTGGCGGCCCCTCCCACAACTCCCGGTGACGGCCCCTCCCACACTCCCGGTGACGGCCCCTCCCACAACTCCCGGTGGCGGCCCCTCCCACAACTCCCGGTGACGGCCCCTCCCACACTCCCGGTGACGGCCCAGCCAGACTGAGCGAGGGAGGAGTCACGCCTGGGCTGCGCGGTTGGCGGGGAAGCTTGTATCCTCATAGTCCGAGCTCTGACACTTTGTTGGTTCTTTTGATTCAGAAGAATCGCTGCTTTAAGGAGCTGAGGACTGGCGGCATGGTAAAGCCTGTGTGTTGATGTGTGCACGGTGTCTGTGGTGAGATGGGTGCGAATTGGATCGTCCGTGTGGGGTTTCATCTGAATATGTCTTCAGCATGTCCCTAACACACAACTAACAGGAATGAGAGTGGCTCCAGAACAGGAGGCCATTCCACCCCTGGACCCTGTTACGCTGTTCAATTAAATCATGGCTTGGAAGTCGGGGCTGAGTGTAACGTAGCCAAGTTTAGTATCGATACAGAGCTGGGAGGAAAAGCAATGTGTAAGGAGGACACAAAAAATCTGCAAAAGGACAGACAGGCTAAGTGAGTGGGCAAAAATTTGGCAGATGGAGTATAACGTGTGAGGTCATGCTCTTTGGCAGAAAAAAATCAAAGAGCAAGTTATTATTTAAATGGAGAAAGATTACAAAGTGCTGCAGTACAGCGGGTACTTGTGCATGAAATACAAAAGGATAGTATGCAGGTACAGCAAGTGATCAGGAAGGCCAATGGAATCTTGGCCTTTATTGCAAAGGGGATGGAGTATAAAAGCAGGAAAGTCTTGCTCCAGTTGTACAGGGTATTGGTGAGGCCACACCTGGAATACTGCGTGCAGTTTTGGTTTCCATATTTACGAAAGGATATACTTGCTTTGGAGGCAGTTCAGAGAAGGTTCACTCGGTTGATTCCGGAGATGAGGGAGTTGACTTATGAGGAAAGGTTGAGTATGTTGGGCCTCTACTCATTGGAATTCAGAAGAATGAGAGGTGATCTTATCGAAATGTATAAGATTATGAGGGGGCTTGACAAGGTGGATGTAGAGAGGATGTTTCCACTGATGGGGGAGACTAGAACGAGAGGGCATGGTCTTAGAATAAGGGGCCGCCCATTTAAAACTGGGATGAGGAGGAATTTCTTCTCTCAGAGGGTTGTAAATCTGTGGAATTCGCTGCCTCAGAGAGCTGTGGAAGCTGGGACATTGAATATATTTAAGACAGAAATAGACAGTTTCTTAACTAATAAGGGAATAAGGGGTTATGGGGAGCGGGCGGGGAAGTGGAGCTGAGTCCATGATCGGATCAGCCATGCTCGTATTAAATGGCGGAGCAGGCTCGAGGGGCCGTATGGCCTACTCCTGCTCCTATTTCTGATGTTCTTATGTTTAATCCCATATACCCACCTTTACAATTAGGAGCAGGAGTCGGCCATTCGGCCCCTCGAGCCTGCTCCACCATTTAATATCATCATGGCTGATCTTCCAGCTCAACTCCACTTACTTCACTTCTCCGCCCCCCTCCCCTCTCCCCCTCCCCCCGCCCGCGCCCTCTCCCCCCGCCCCCTGCCCCCCTCTCCTCTCCCCCTCCCCGCCTCCTCGCCCCCGCCCCCCTCCCCTCTCCCCCCGCTCCCCTCTCCCCTGCCCCTCTCCCCCTCCCCCTCCCCCCACCCGCGCCCTCTCCCCCTCCCCCCGCCCGCCCGTCTCCTGTCCCGCTCCCCCCGCCCGCCCCTCTCCCCCTCGCCCACCTCCCCGCCCCCTCGCTCCCAGCCCTCGCCCCCAGCCCCCCCTCCCCTCCGTCTCCCCTCTCCCCCTCTACCATCGCTTTCTCTGATTTCTCACCCCCATGCAGTCCAGGATGAGTCACAATTATTGGGGAGACTAAGGCTAGTGTCTTCGGTCCCTGCCACAAACTGCATTCGTTAGCCACCGACTTCATCCTTCTCCCAGGCCTCTATCTGAGGCTGTGACAGATTAGGAAAAGGGAGGTGCAAAGAGACCTGGGTGTCATGGTACATCAGTCATTGAAGGTTGGCATGCAGGTACAGCAGGCGGTTAAGAAAGCAAATGGCATGTTGGCCTTCATAGCGAGGGGATTTGAGTACAGGGGCAGGGAGGTGTTGCTACAATTGTACAGGGCCTTGGTGAGGCCACACCTGGAGTATTGTGTACAGTTTTGGTCTCCTAACCTGAGGAAGGACATTCTTGCTATTGGGGGAGTGCAGCGAAGGTTCACCAGACTGATTCCCAGGATGGCGGGACTGACCTATCAAGAAAGACTGGATCAACTGGGCTTTTATTCACTGGAGTTCAGAAGAATGAGAGGGGACCTCATAGAAACGTTTAAAATTCTGACGGGGTTAGACAGGTTAGATGCAGGAAGAATGTTCCCAATGTTGGGGAAGTCCAGAACCAGGGGACACAGTCTAAGGATAAGGGGGAAGCCATTTAGGACCGAGATGAGGAGGAATTTCTTCACCCAGAGAGTGGTGAACCTGTGGAATTCTCTACCACAGAAAGTTGTTGAGGCCAATTCACTAAATATATTCAAAAAGGAGTTAGATGAAGTCCTTACTACTAGGGGGATCAAGGGGTATGGTGAGAAAGCAGGAATGGGGTACTGAAGTTGCATGTTCAGCCATGAACTCATTGAATGGCGGTGCAGGCTAGAAGGGCCGAATGGCCTACTCCTGCACCTATTTTCTATGTTTCTATGTTTCTATGAACCAGACTGCTCACAACCTCGATGCTGTATTTGACCCTGAGCTGAGCTTCCGGCCCTATATCCTCTCCCTCACCGAGACCACCTACTTTCCCCATCCGTAACATCGCCCCTCTCTGGCCCAGCCTCAGCTCATCCGCTGCTGAAACCTCCATCCACACCTTTGTTGCTTCTCGACTTGGCTGTTCCAACGCTCTCCTGGCCGTTCTCCCACCTCGAACCCTCCATAAACTTCACTCATCCAAAACCCGTGTCCTAGCGCGCTCCAACCCCGTTCACCCATCACCCCTGTGCCCGCTGATCCCCTGGTCCCGCAAAGCCTCGATTTCTCCTCCCCTTCAAATCGCCCTCCCTATCTCTGTAGCCTCCTCCAGCCCCTCTGCAGAGGAGACATTAAACCAAGGCTCCATGTCAGCTCTGGAAGAGCAGGGCGTTTTCCTGGTGTCCGGGACAATTTTTCTCCCTTAACCAACACTGTCGAAAACACATTCATTCATCAGTAATTGGTTTGTGAGATCTTGCTGTGTACAAAATGGCTGCCGCGTTTGCCTACATAACGGCTGACTACTTAACGCTAAGTTATTGATTTGTTTCTGAGATGTTTTGATGATGTGCCGTATAAACATTATGTAGATTATCCCAGAGTGATCTCAATCGCTGATTGGTAACCAATAGACACTGGGAAACAGCAACTGGGCCGGGAGCCCCCCCGTACCCTGCCCCGGGACCCCCTACCCCCTGATCCCTGGACCCCTCGTACCCTACCCCAGGACCCCTGTACCCCCTGATCCCGGGACCCCCGCCCCAGGACCCCTGTACCTCCTGATCCCAGGAGCCCCCTACCCTCTGATCCCATGACCCCCCTACCCCCTGATCCCGGGACCCCCCCACCCCCTGATCCCGGGACCCCCCCCACCCCCTGATCCCGGGACCCCCCGTACCCCACCCTGGGACCCCTGTACCTCCTGATCCTGGGACCCCCGCCCCAGGACCCCTGTACCTCCTGATCCCAGGAGCCCCCTACCCCCTGATCCCATAACCCCCCCACCCCCTGATCCCGGGACCCCCCCACCCCCTGATCCCGGGACCCCCTGTACCCCACCCTGGGACCCCTGTACCTCCTGATCCTGGGACCCCCCGCCCCGGGTCCCCCTACCCCCTGATCCCTGTACCTCCTGATCCCGGGACCCCCCCGTACCCCACCCCGGGACCCCTATACCCCCTGATCCCGGGAGCCCCCGTCCCCCCATACCCCCTGATCCCGGGACTCCCCCTACCCCCTGATCCCGGGACTACCCCCTGATCCTGGGAACCCCACGTACCCCATATTCCCTCCCACGTGGGACCCCCATACCCCTCCGACCCCGGGACCCCACCCCTTGCTCTGTTGGCCCGAGCTGCCCTTTGACCTTCTCTAACAGCTCTCCCCTCTCTCCCCCCTCTCTCTCTCTCTCTCTCCTGCTCAGGCTCCCGGCCCGGCGAGGATGAGGAGGAGACGGGAAACGAGTGCCCATTGCCAACACTGACGGCCCTGGGCAATGCCGCCACCTACAGCCACAAGCGCCCGCTGCAGCCTCACCCGCGGAGTGCAGAGACCACGGTGCCCACGTGAGCGCAGGGTGCTGGCAATGGAGCCCGCCCACCCAGCATCGAGCGCCCTCGCTCGCACTTTGCTTCTGACAGACTCTGTGTTCTTTTTCTGTTTTTAGGTGAATTGGATTTTAATTTCTGCAGAGACTAATCCCGTAGGATTTTGTACGGTTTTTAAATGAGGACCTCGGGGGTGGGGGTGGGGGCCCTAAGCTGCCTCTCGTAGTTTGATGCTGGTCTGCAGATCTTGCCCCCTCACCTGGCCAGCAGGATATGGGGGTGTGTGGACCTGCAGTCTAATCCTAGTGCTTCATAGTGGTGGCACACGTAGTTAATAAACCGGACGGAGCTCAGCATGGCATGGACAATGGGATAGGACCCGGTTCCCAGCCGGTACTTGGTGGGGGGGGGAGGGAGGGAGGGGTGGGGAGGGGGGAGACAGAGGTGTGGGGGAGGGGCAGCATGAACCACAAGCCCCCAGCCCAGCTTCCTACTGAGCAGCAGGTTGCAGCAGGACAAGGGAATCGGAGACCGAGGCTGAGAATCGGAGACTCGACGCACCCGAGAAGAGAGGCTTCCCCCTCGGCTCGACCTCCCTGCGCTGGTGGGAGGCAGCGACGAGCAGACTGAGGCAGCCTCTCTCTGGAGGGTGGGGTGTTGGGGTTTGCGGGGTGTGAGGGTGGGAGAAACCATGTGTAACACTAATTGTATCAGGGTCCGAAGCTGCTCCAACACCCGGCTTCGGCCCTGGGTGGGTCTGCTGAGCCGGGGGGTGCCAGACTTGACATTCAGTAACTGTCGGGCACGCCGAGAAGGAGTGGGGGGGGGGGGGGAGGGAGGTGGCGGTCTCGCCGATCTGGGACACTCGACCCATGGGCCTTTCCACTCGGGCATTGCCGGGGTCACCGGGTCACGACCTTTGCAAGCAGGTCACGGGACACGGTGGCGGAGGCCTCCGAATCGATCACGGAACTCGGTCTCTGAGGACTGGGAGTCCGTGATCGGCAGGGAGGGTGTGGGCCACTGCCAGAGTGGGAGGTCCTGGGGCTCTCTGTGACGAGGGGCAATAGGGGGGGTTCCTGGGGCTCTCTGTATCGCCCCCCCCCCCCTTTCTCACTGAGTGACAGGTGTGAGGGGCAATGGGAGGTCCTGGGGTCTCTATCGCCCCCCCACCCTTTCTCACTGAGTGACAGGTGTGAGGGGCAATGGGAGGTCCTGGGGTCTCTGTATCGACCCCCCCCCCTCCTCACTGAGTGACAGGTGTAAGGGGCAATGGGAGGTCCTGGGGTCTCTGTATCCCCTCCCCGCTCTCTCAATGAGGGGGGGGGTCCTGGTGTGTCACCTCCCCCCCCCCCCCCCCCGCCTCCCCTCAGCAACAGGGCGAGAGAGGCCAATAGATCTATTTGCTGATTGCTCTCTGTAGATCTTGTCCCAGATCCACATAGGTTTGTATGTGCTGCTAACGGGGTGAATTTGGTAGAGATTATTTGGGGGGGTGGGGGGTGATTTGCGGAAGGATTTGTCGATCCCTCACGGGGTGGCCGGGACAGTCTGAGAACGTTCCTCCGCTGGGTTTGATTTTTCAATTGGGGAAACTGGACAGAGATAGCTGGGGCGATCCCTGGGGACGGGAGAGAGCCCCAGTCACTACAGTGAACAGGAGCAGCACGCTGCTTCCTCTGGGGCTGACTGCTCAGATCAGCTCAGACTGGAACTAGTGAATTTGTACAACCAAAGACCTATATTTTGTGCTCCAGGGTTCATTAAAGTTTACTTTTCATTTTATAAATGGCCGTGCTGTTTCTCAATGGCTCTCTGCAATTATCTGACGCTGGCAGAGTTCGAATCGATGGACCTTCACGCTCAGCACACTTCAAAGAAGGAAGCAAACTAAGAACTTGCATTTTGTATATTGCCTTTCACAACTTGGGAAGTCCCAAAGCATTTCACAGCCAATGAAGGCCTCGTCACTGTAATAACTGCAGGCAAGTTACATAGGGCCAGGCTTTCCCTAAAGGCCCCCTCAACGCCCGGGTGCCCGCTGAGAAGGATCGCTAACGTTTGGCGATGAAAGCTGTTGAGAATTTGCATTTTAAAGGTAAAATTAATTAAAAATAATCACCCGGCAAGAAAATGGGCATTGCACATTCATTCTCGGCGGGTAAGTGCAACGTTACACAAAGGTGCGATCTTTACCGGAATGGATGTTAAGTCGTAAAATATAGTCCAGGGCTGCGGTTGGGCCTAGGGAGGGGGGGAAGAAAAATTATCATTAAAACAAAATAAAAACGTACAAAGCATTCCCATTTCAGTTTTAAACTTAATCGACGTGTTAAAATTAATAAAAAATAAATAAACAGCCTTTAACTGACCTTTCTGTGCAGGGTACCCCCCCTTACCGGCCGGTTTAAGCAGCTTTTACAGGGCGGGTCTCTCGGTGATCTGGACGCCGGCGGTTGTTCTCAGCGTTGCACGCGGGTGGCCTCCCGATGAGCGACTTCACAGATGTGGATGATAACGTTCAAAAAGTGACCTGGAAAATCTCGCCGGGCGAAAAACCAGCCGAGAAAATCGCCGACAAACAAACCAAAAGTCTGGCCCCTAGAATTTACAGTCCAGAACAGAGCATTTGGTGTTGATACAAACATTAACATTTACAGCGCAGAAGGAGGCCATTTCGGCCCATCGTGTCCGCGCCGGCTGACAAAGAGCCACATGAGCCTCGGTCAGCAGCCCTGAAGGTTACATATAAACCAATGAACAATGACATAAGAATTAGGAACAGGAGTAGGCCATCTCGCCCCTCAAGCCTGCTCCGTCATTCAATAAGATCATGGCTGATCTGGCCGTGGACTCAGCTCCACTTACCCGCCCGCTCCCCGTAACCCTTAATTCCCTTATTGGTTAAAAATCTATCTATGACGGAAAGGTAAAGAGCACCCAGCCCAACCAGTCCGCCTCACACAGCTGCGACACCCCTTACACTGAAACATTCTACACTCCACCCCAACCGGAGCCATTAAGCCCCACACGAGCCTTCTCCCATCTCTTCTCACCCCATCAGCATATCCTTCGATTCCTTTCTCCCTTGTCTTTATCCAGCTTCCCCTTAAATCCAGCGATACTATTCACCTCAACCACCCTGTGGCAGCGAGTACCACATTCTCACCATTCTCTGGGTAAAGAACTTTCTTCTGTTGCATTTATTAGTGACTATCTGATATTTATGGCCCCGAGCTTTCAACTCCCCTCCCATCTCCACATCTTCCCTAAAGAGCTTAATTTTAAAGGTCACCCCTCGGCCTTTACTTTTCTGCAGAAAGGAGCCCCAGCCTGTTCAGTCTTAATATTTATAAGCTCTCAGTTCTATTATCATCCTTGTAAATCTTTTTTGTAC
Organism: Pristiophorus japonicus; assembly: GCF_044704955.1. Lineage (NCBI taxonomy): Eukaryota > Metazoa > Chordata > Chondrichthyes > Pristiophoridae > Pristiophorus > Pristiophorus japonicus. Next base: position 303,350,048 of record NC_091981.1, read on the forward strand.
CATCTCCAGTCCTTCTTTATCCTTTTTATAATATGGAGAATTGTACACAGTACTCCAAGTGCGATCTAATCAAGGCCCTCTACAAGCTTAACATCAATTCTCTGCTTTTCAGTTCTATCCCTCCAGGAATGAACCTCGGTGCTTGCTTTTCTTTTAAGAACATAAGAAATAGGAGCAGGAGTAGGCCATACGGCCCCTTGAGCCTGCTCCCCCATTTAATACGATCATGGCTGATCCGATCACGGACTCAGCTCCACTTCCCTGCCCGCTCCCCATAACCCCTTATCCCCTTATCGGTTAAGAAACTGTCTATTTCTGTCTTAAATTTATTCAATGTCCCAGCTTCCACAGCTCTGAGGCAGCGAATTCCACAGATTTACAACCCTCTGAGAGAAGAAATTTCTCCTCATCTCAATTTTAAATGGGCGGTCTCTTATTCTAAGATTATGCCCTCTAGTTCTAATCTCCCCCATCAGTGGAAACATCCTCTCTGCATCCACCTTCTCTGAACCCCCTCATAATCTGATATGTTTCGATCAGATTACCTCTCATTCTTCTGAATTCCAATGAGTAGAGGCCAAACCTACTCGACCTTTCCTCATAAGTCAACTCCCGCATCTCCAGAATCAACCGAGTGAACCTTCTCTGAACTGCCTCCAAAGCAAATATATCCTTTCGTAAATATGGAAACCAAAACTGCACGCAGTATTCCAGGTGTGGCCTCACCAATACCCTGTATAACTGTAGCAAGACTTCCCTGCTTTTATACTCCATCCCCTTTGCAATAAAGGCCAAGATTCCATTGGCCTTCCTGATCACTTGCTGTACCTGCATACTAACCTTTTGTGTTTCATGCACAAGTATCCCCCAGGTCCCGCTGTACTGCAGCACTTTGCAATCTTTTTATCATTTAAATAATAACTTGCTCTTTGATTTTTTTTTCTGCCAAAGTGCATGACCTCACACTTTCCAACATTATACTCCATCTGCCAAATTTTTGCCCACTCACTTAGCCTGTTTATGTCCTTTTGCAGAATTTTTGTGTCCTCACACATTGCTTTTCCTCCCATCTTTGTATCGTCAGCAAACTTGGCTACGTTACACTCAGTCCCTTCGCCCTAGTTGTTAATATAGATTGTAAATTGTTGGAGTCCCAGCACTGATCCCTGCGGCACCCACTAGTTACTCGTTGCCAGCCAGAGAATGAACCATTTATCCCGACTCTCTGTTTTCTGTTCGTTAGCCAATCCTCTATCCACACTAATATATTTAATGGCCTTAATCTGCGTCGCTATTTTTAGTAATCCCATAGTAATGGATCCTCTGGGGAAGAGCGATCATAATTGGAATGGGTAAATTGGCTAACCCTCCGCGGTGGTGATGCGACCGATGTTGAATATAAATGAATATAGGTTTTTAAAAATAAGATTAAAAATGTGGAAAACAAACATGTTGCCAAAATCAAAAGACGGAAATGTGGTGAGAAAAAGCCAATGTGGCCGACTGGCTCTGTACAAAGACAAATAAACTAAACAGAAATGTTTCCATAAATTAAAGACATTTAACAGTCAAATAAATAGGGTTGAATACAAAGAGCAACTAAAGAAAATGAAGGTTGCTATTAGATCAACAAAAAGACGAATGGAGGAAAAAGGATTGTGGACAACTAGCAGTAAAGGGAAGAGCTTTTTTAGTTATGTGAAGAGTCAGAACGATTGGGCCACTTGAAGGGTGCTCAAGGACAGGTTACACAGGACTCAGAGTATGGCGGAAATATTGGGGAAGAAATCCCGGCCACCCGGATCCGTACGGCATGTGTAATGACCCGGGAAGACATCACAAAAGCCGGTTTTCAGCAGATCCAACCCCAGATCGGGAGCGAGGACATTTGCACGGGTAAGATTACAGTATTTACCCATATCTTGTCCAGCAAATGTCCTCAAAATTCTTGCGCCTGATTAAAGCTCGCACACAGCCTACTGTTACAGGCGTAAGAGTTTTAAAATACACAAAAACATTTTAAAATAAAATTATAAAAACACATTTTATTGTTTAAAAACCTTCCCCACTACAGTAAGTTTATTTCAAACCATAATTTAAAAAACATTTTTTTTTTAAATCTGAAAAATTTCTATTTTTTTAAAATACATAAATAACTTTAATTTAAATTAATAAAACTGTAATTTTTCTATTTTTTATTATTGGTTTTGTGTGTTTAGGGTGGGGGTTCTCATTCATAATAATGGGAATTCCAACTTACGGAGTTCCCATTATTATGAATGGGAACATACTTGACCTGATTGGCTGCCCGGAGCCATGTGACTGCAGCTCGCGCCCTGCACACATCCCGACGTGCACATGCTGTGAAGCGCAGTCAGTGGCAGCCTCAGGACCGGGAACTCGCGTGGCCGCAGCAGGATAAGGTTGGTGCACATTTTTAAATAGTTTTTTGACCTGATCGCCCGCGTGAAGCAGTCGACCGGAATTTCTGGGCTATTAAATGAGTACTTTGCATCAGTATTCACCCTTGAAGATAATGCTCAAATATTAGAATTTAATAATACTAGTTTTATCATTAACATAGATTAGCATCTTGTTTTAGAAAGAACTAAGAACTTCAAAATAGATAGTGCAGCAGAGTCGGATATCCACCCGAGGGTCCTCTGGGAGATGGGACATGTGCTGTGTGAGGGTCCTCCGGGAGATGGGACATGTGCTGTGTGAGGGTCCTCCGGGAGATGGGACATGTGCTGTGTGAGGGTCCTCCAGGAGATGGGACATGTGCTGTGTGAGCCCCTCCGGGAGATGGGACATGTGCTGTGTGAGCCCCTCCGGGAGATGGGACATGTGCTGTGTGAGGGTCCTCCGGGAGATGGGACATGTGCTTTGTGAGCCCCTCCGGGAGATGGGACATGTGCTGTGTGAGCCCCTCCGGGGTTGGGACATGTGCTGTGTGAGCCCCTCCGGGAGATGGGACATGTGCTGTGTGAGGGTCCTCCGGGAGATGGGACATGTGCTGTGTGAGGGTCCTCCGGGAGATGGGACATGTGCTGTGTGAGGGTCCTCCGGGAGATGGGACATGTGCTGTGTGAGCCCCTCCGGGAGATGGGACATGTGCTTTGTGAGGGTCCTCCGGGAGATGGGACATGAGCTGTGTGAGGGTCCTCCGGGAGATGGGACATGTGCTGTGTGAGGGTCCTCCGGGAGATGGGACATGTGCTGTGTGAGCCCCTCCGGGAGATGGGACATGTGCTTTGTGAGGGTCCTCCGGGAGATGGGACATGTGCTGTGTGAGGGTCCTCCGGGAGATGGGACATGTGCTGTGTGAGGGTCGTCCGGGAGATGGGACATGTGCTGTGTGAGCCCCTCCGGGAGATGGGACATGTGCTGTGTGAGCCCCTCCGGGAGATGGGACATGTGCTGTGTGAGGGTCCTCAGGGAGATGGGACATGTGCTGTGTGAGGGTCCTCCAGGAGATGGGACATGTGCTGTGTGAGGGTCCTCCAGGAGATGGGACATGTGCTGTGTGAGCCCCTCCGGGAGATGGGACATGTGCTGTGTGAGGGTCCTCCGGGAGATGGGACATGTGCTGTGTGAGCCCCTCCGGGAGATGGGACATGTGCTGTGTGAGGGTCCTCCGGGAGATGGGACATGTGCTGTGTGAGGGTCCTCCGGGAGATGGGACATGTGCTGTGTGAGCCCCTCCGGGAGATGGGACATGTGCTTTGTGAGGGTCCTCCGGGAGATGGGACATGAGCTGTGTGAGGGTCCTCCCGGAGATGGGACATGTGCTGTGTGAGCCCCTCCGGGAGATGGGACATGTGCTGTGTGAGGGTCCTCCGGGAGATGGGACATGTGCTGTATGAGGGTCCTCCGGGAGATGGGACATGTGCTGTGTGAGGGTCGTCCGGGAGATGGGACATGTGCTGTGTGAGCCCCTCCGGGAGATGGGACATGTGCTGTGTGAGGGTCCTCCGGGAGATGGGACATGTGCTGTGTGAGGGTCCTCCGGGAGATGGGACATGTGCTGTGTGAGGGTCCTCCAGGAGATGGGACATGTGCTGTGTGAGCCCCTCCGGGAGATGGGACATGTGCTGTGTGAGGGTCCTCCGGGAGATGGGACATGTGCTGTGTGAGGGTCCTCCGGGAGATGGGACATGTGCTGTGTGAGGGTCCTCCGGGAAATGGGACATGTGCTGTGTGAGGGTCCTCCAGGAGATGGGACATGTGCTGTGTGAGCCCCTCCGGGAGATGGGACATGTGCAGTGTGAGGGTCCTCCGGGAGATGGGACATGTGCAGTGTGAGGGTCCTCCGGGAGTTGGGACATGTGCTGTGTGAGCGTCCTCCGGGAGATGGGACATGTGCTGTGTGAAGGTCCTCCGGGAGATGGGACATGTGCTGTGTGAGCCCCTGGCCTGTAGGTTTAATAGCTCACTGCACTCTGGAATGTTGCTACAGATTGGACAGAGGTTAATGTAATCCCCACTGTTAAAAAGGTGACAAGGCAGACCTAGGTAACTCGAGGCCCATTGGTTTATCATCAGTAATAGGGAAGATGCTTGAAAGAATCATAAGGGATGCAATATATGAATACTTGGATAAGGAGGGACATATTCGGGACACCCAATGTGGCTTTATAAAAAAGAGGTCATGTCTCCCAAATCTAATATTTTTTGTAGAAGTTACAAAGTTGGTAGACGAGGGAAGCCCAGTAGACATTGTCTACTTAGATTTCCAAAAAGCTTTTGACAATGTACCACACAAGAGGCTTCTCTATAAGATCAGAGCCTCTGGTATTAGTGAAATATATTGAGCTGGATACAGAACTGGCTGGCAGGGTGCAGGCAAAGAGCAGTTATCGATGGACTTGGATCTGTTTGGAGACCGGTCACCAGTGGTGTCCTGCAGGGATCAGTGTTGGGACCGTTGCTTTTTACTATTTTTATGAATGATCTGGATTCAGGGGTTGTGGGCACAATTTGCAGATGTTACGAAGATCTGTGCAAGTGCTCGAACTGTAGAAGAGGCTCGTCTGATTCAGGCAGATCTTAATGTGCTGGGAGAATGGGCTCATGACTGGAGAATGATGTCTAACCTAGATAAGTTCAGTGTTATGCATGTGGGCAGGGCAAATGCTCAACATTCATACTCCCTCCAGGGAAACGCATTAAAGATGATGGAGATAGAAAGAGATTTGGGCATTCTAGTGCATACATCCTTAAAGTTACACGAGCAATGCGGTGCAGTGATAGCTGGAGCAAATAGGGTGTTGGGGTGGATCCATAGGACAATTGAGTATAAGACGAGGCGTACTGTTCTGTCCTGATACAAGACCTTAGTCAGGCTGCACTTGGAATACTGTGTCCAGTTTTGGTCTCCTCACATGGTGGGTGATATTGAGGTTCTGGAAAGGGCCACTAGACTAATTCCAAGTCTAAAGCATCTTAGTTACCCAAGATAGGTTAAAAGAGTTGGGACTCTTTACCTTAGAGTAGCATAGACTTGGGGCCATATGATTGAGGTTTATAAGATAATGAAGGTGAAAGAGAGTGTTCCAGCTGACCATTTATTTTAATTAAGTAGGTTAGGCAGGACCAGCGGCATAAATTTCAGTTGTACAAGGCTAGATCTAGGTTAGACATCAGGAGGTGGTTCTTTCCCCAGAGAACAGTAGACCTCTGCAACAAGCTGCCGTTTCATGTGGTGGATGAACTCCTTCAAGCAAAAGCTGGATTTGTTTCTGGCTGCGGCGGAGATCACCTCTTACAAAAGGTAGGTACTGCAGGGAATTCAAGGCCAGAGTGATCTGCTGGACTAGTTTCCATCGCCGAGATGGGTCGGAGAGGAATTTCCTGGATTTTTTTCCCCGAAATTGGCCTGGGTTTTTTATCAGTTTTTTGCCTCTCTCGGGAGATCACATGCTTTGTGGTAGGGTGGAGTGTATATATGGTGATACACAAGTTATCACAAGGTAAAACACAAGGTAAAAAAAAAGGTTAGTGAAGACAAACATAGGTCCCTTGCAGGCAGACTCAGGTGAATTTATAATGGGGAACAAAGAAATGGCAGACCAATTAAACAAATACTTTGGTTCTGTCTTCGCGAAGGAAGACACAAATAACCTTCCGGAGTTACTAGGGGACCAAGGGTCTAGTGAGAAGGAGGAACTGAAGGATATGAAGAATGACGAAGAAAGCAATAAAGAAAGGAAAGATAGATTACGAAAGTAAACTTGCGCAAAACATAAAAACAGATAGTAAAAGTTTTTACCAATATATAAAACGGAAAAGAGTGACTAAAGTAAATGTTGGTCCATTAGAAGATGAGAAGGGGGATTTAATAATGGGAAATGTGGAAATGGCTGAGACCTTAAACAATTATTTTGCTTCGGTCTTCACAGTGGAAGACACAAAAACCATGCCAAAAATTGCTGGTCACGGGAATGTGGGAAGGGAGGACCTTGAGACAATCACTATCACAAGGCGGGTAGTGCTGGACAGGCTAATGGGACTCAAGGTAGACAAGTCCCCTGGTCTTGATGAAATGCATCCCAGGGTATTAAAAGAGATGGCGGAAGTTATAGCAGATGCATTCGTTATAATCTACCAAAATTCTCTGGACTCTGGGGAGGTACCAGCGGATTGGAAAGCAGCTAATGTAACGCCTCTGTTTAAAAAAGGGGGCAGACAAAAAGCAGGTAAATATAGGCTGGTTAGTTTAACATCTGTAGTGGGGAAAATGTTTGAAGCTATCATTAAGGAAGAAACAGCGGGATATCTAGATAGGAATAGTGCAATCAAGCAGACACAACATGGATTCATGAAGGGGAAATCATGTTTAACTAATTTACTGGAATTCTTTGAGGATATAACGAGCATGGTGGATAGAGGTGTACCGATGGATGTGGTGTATTTAGATTTTGAAAAGGCATTCGATAAGGTACCACACAAAAGGTTACTGCAGAAGATAAAGGTACGCGGAGTCAGAGGAAATGTATTAGCATGGATAGAAAATTGGCTGGCGAACAGAAAGCAGAGAGTCGGGATAAATGGGTCCTTTTCGGGTTGGAAATCAGTGGTTAGTGGTGTGCCACAGGGATCGGTACTGGGACCACAACTGTTTACAATATACATAGATGACCTGGAAGAGGGGACAGAGTGTAGTGTAACAAAATTTGCAGATGACACAAAGATTAGTGGGAAAGCGGGTTGTGTAGAGGACACAGAGAGGCTGCAAAGAGATTTAGATAGGTTAAGCGAATGGGCTAAGGTTTGGCAGATGGAATACAATGTCGGATAATGTGAGGTCATCCACCTTGGGGAAAAAAAACAGTAAAGGGGAATATTATTTGTGTGGTGAGAAATTACAACATGCTGCGGTGCAGAGGGACCTGGGGGTCCTTGTGCATGAATCCCAAAAAGTTAGTTTGCAGGTGCAGCAGATAATCAGGAAGGCGAATGGAATGTTGGCCTTCATTGCGAGAGGGATGGAGTACAAAAGCAGGGAGGTCCTGCTGCAGCTGTACAGGGTATTGGTGAGGCCGCACCTGGAGTACTGCGTGCAGTTTTGGTCACCTTGCTTAAGGAAGGATATACTAGTTTTGGAGGGGATACAGAGACAATTCACTAGGCTGATTCCGGAGATGAGGGGGTTACCTTATGATGATAGATGGAGTAGACTGGGTCTTTACTCGTTGAAGTTCAGAAGGATGAGGGGTGATCTTATAGAAACATTTAAAATAATGAAAGGGATAAACAAGATAGAGGCAGAGAGGTTGTTTCCACTGGTCGGGGAGACTAGAACTAGGGGGGCACATTCTCAAAATACGGGGGAGCCAATTTAAAACCGAGTTGAGAAGGAATTTCTTCTCCCAGAGGGTTGTGAATCTGTTGAATTCTCTGCCCAGGAAAGCAGTTGAGGCTAGCTCATTGAATGTATTCAAATCACAGAGATAGATTTTTAACCAATAAGGGAATTAAGGGTTATGGGGAGCGGGTGGGTAAGTGGAGCTGAGTCCACGGCCAGATCAGCCATGACCTTGTTGAGTGGCGGAGCAGGATCGAGGGGCTAGATGGCCTACTCCTGTTCCTAATTCTTATGTTCTTATGTATATCCTTATTAGGCGGGAAATTGTGTCAGGGAAATTGATGGAATTGAAGGCCAATAAATCCCCGAGGCCTGATAGTCTGCATCCCAGAGTACTTAAGGAAGTGGCCCTAGAAATAGTGGATGCATTGGTGGTCATTTTCCAACAGTCTATCGACTCTAGATCAGTCCCTATCTACTGGAGGGTAGGTAATGTAACACCACTTTTTAAAAAGGGAGGGAGAGAGAAAGCGGTAATTATAGACCGGTTAGCCTGACATCGGTGGTGGGGGAAATGTTGGAATCAATTATTAAGGATGAAATAGCAGCACATTTGGAAAGCAGTGACAGGATCGGTCCAAGTCAGCATGGATTTATGAAAGGGAAATCATGCTTGACAAATCTTCTGGAATTTTTTGAGGATGTAACTAGTCGAGTGGACAAGGGAGAACCAGTGGATGTGGTGTATTTGGACTTTCAAAAGGCTTTTGACAAGGTCCCACACAAGAGATTGGTGTGCAAAATCAAAGCACATGGTATTGGGGGTAATATACTGACGTGGATAGAGAACTGGTTGGCAGACAGGAAGCAGAGAGTCTGGATAAACTGGTCCTTTTCAGAATGGCAGGCAGTGACTAGTGGGGTGCCGCAGGGCTAAGTACTGGGACCCCAGCTCTTTACAATATACATCAATGATTTAGATGAAGGAATTGAGTGTAATATCTCCAAGTTTGCAGATGACACTAAGCTGGGTGGTGGTGTGAGCTGTGAGGAGGATGCTAAGAGGCTGCAGGGTGATTTGGACAGGTTAGGTGAGTGGGTAAATGCATGGCAGATGCAGTATAATATGGATAAATGTGAGATTATCCACTTTGGGGGCAAAAACGTGAAGACAGAATATTATCTGAATGGCGGCAGATTAGGAAAAGGGGAGGTGTAGCGAGACCTGGGTGTCATGGTTCATCAGTCATTGAAAGTTGGCATGCAGGTACAGCAGGCAGTGAAGAAGGCAAATGGTATGTTGGCCTTCATAGCTGGGGGATTTGAGTATAGGAGTAGGGAGGTCTTACTGCAGTTGTACAGGGCCTTGGTGAGGCCTCACTTGAAACATTGTGTTCAGTTTTGGTCTCCTAATCTGAGGAAGGACGTTCTTGCTATTGAGGGAGTGCAGCGAAGGTTTACAAGACTGATTCCCGGGATGGCTGGACTGACATATGAGGAGAGACTAGATCAACTGGGCCTTTATACACTGTTGTTTCGAAGGATGAGAGGGGTCTCGTAGAAACATATAAGATTCTGACGGGACGGGACAGGTTAGATGCGGGTAGAATGTTCCCGATGTTGGGGAAGTCCAGAACCAGGGGACAGAGTCTAAGGATAAGGGGTAGGGCATTTAGGGCCGAGATGAGGAGAAACTTCTTCACTCAGAGAGTTGTTAACCTGTGGAATTCCTTACTGCAGAGAGTTGTTGATGCCAGTTCATTGGATATATTCAAGAGGGAGTTAGATATGGCCCTTACGGCTAAAGGGATCAAGGGGTATGGAGAGAAAGCAGGAAAGGGGTACTGAGGGAATGATCAGCCATGATCTTATTGAATGGTGGTGCAGGCTCGAAGGGCCGAATGGCCTACTCCTCCATCTATTTTCTATGTTTCTAGGTATCGCGATTGTCTGGGACAGGCTCGATCGACCAGATGGTCTTTACCTGTCCGTTTTCGTATTGTAAGAGCTGCTACAAGTATGTAAAAATGACGAGAGTAGCAAAAAAGTTGGCATTGGTCCCTTCGAGGCTGAGACAGGTGAAATTACAATGGGAAATAAGGAGATGGCAGACTTTGAACAAATATTTTGCATCTGTTTTCACAGTAGAAGACACAAAAATAGTGGGAAACCAAGGGGTAATAAAAGTGAGGAATTTAAAGTAATTAATATCAGAGAATATGTACTCGAGAACTCGTGGCCCTGACGGCCTACATCCGAGGGTTCTAAAAGAGGTGGCTGCAAAGATAGTGGATGCATTGGTTGTCATCTTTCAAAATTTGCAGGATTGTAGAACAGTTCCCGCGGATTGGAAGGCAGCAAATGTAACCCCGCTATTCAAGAAAGGAAGGAGAGAAAAAACATTTAGCCTGACATCAGTCGTCGGGAAATTGCTGGGATCCATTAATAAGGACGTGGTAACAGGGAAGCTAGAAATTCATAATATGATTAGGGAGAGTCGACGGTTTTATGAAAGGGAAATCATGTTTAACAAATGTATTTGTTTTTTGAGGATGTAACGAGCCAGGTCAATAAAGAGTCACCAGTGGATGTATTTTCGGATTTCCAAAAGGCATTGGATCGGGTTTCACAGAAAGGTTCCGATGCTAGAAAAGAACTCATGGGATTGGGGGTAATGTACTCGCATGGATAGAGGATTGGTTAACTGACAGAAAACAGAGAGTAGACATAAACAGGTATTTCTCAGGATGGCAGGCTGTAACTAGTGGGGTGCCGCAGGGATCAGTGCTGGGGCCTCAGCTATTTACAATCTATATCAATGACTTGGATGAGGGGACCGATTCAAAAATGTATCCAAGTTTGCTGCCGATACAAAGCTAGGTGGAACAGTAAGCTGTGAGGAGGATGCAAAGAGCCTGCAAAGGGATCTGGACAGGTTAAGTGAGTGGGCAGTAAGGTGGCAGGTGGAGTGGAATGTGGAGAATGTGAGGTTATTCACTTTGGTAGGAAGAATAGAAAAACAATATTTTTTAAATGGTGAGAAACTTTTAAATGCTGGCGTTCAGAGAGATTTAGGTGTCCCTCGTACAGGAAACACAGAAAGCTCGCATCATCACCGGCGGTCCCTCGAACGAGGATGACTTGCTTCCACGAGAGTTCACAGATGTTTCAATGAAGGACCCAATGTTCCAGTCCTGAACTCCAATTGAGGGGGTGGAAGATGCCTGTGGGTGGATTGTTTTAACGTGTGGTGACCGTTCCACACCAGACACCACACGGGCTTGACAGAGCGAGGTCTTGGTCCAGTGGCAAGGATTAACCAGGACAACTGGAGACCTGCTCTGCTGCATGGACCCAATGCGCTCACATATCGCAGTGTGGGCTGGTCCGTGCTGACCCTGGGCCCTCGGCTCTCTGGGGCCCGTACCCTCATTCGCCGCACCTCCGCCCGATGTTCCAGGGCCTGGCCCTCCAGCTCTATTTATAGCCCCGACCTGCGGTGGTGTTCCCACACAGGTCGGGGCGGCCCATGATGTTACCATACAGGTACAGAAAGCAATAAGGAAGACAAATGGCATGTTGTCCTTTATTGTAAGGGGGTTGGAGTATAAGAATAAGGAAGTCTTGCTACAATTGTACAAGGCCTTGGTGAGACCACACCTGGAATATGGTGTGCAATTTTCATCTCCTTATCTGAGAAACAACATGCATGCCTTAGAGGCAGTGCAACAAAGGTTCACTCGGTTGATTCCTGGGGTGAGAGGGTTGTCCTATGAGGAGAGATTGAATAGATTGGACCCATACTCTCTGGAGTTCAAAAGAATGAGAGGTGATCTCATTGAAACAAATAAAATTCTGAGGGGTGTTGGCAGGGTGAAACATAGAAAATAGGTGCAGGAGTAGGCCATTCGGCCCTTTGAGCCTGCACCACCATTCAATAAGATCATGGCTGATCATGCAACTTCAGTACCCCATTCCTGCTTTCTCTCCATACCCCTTGATCCCTTTAGCCGTAAGGGCCATATCGAACTCCCTTTTGAATATATCCAATGAACTGGCCTCAACAACTTTCTGCGGTAGAGAATTCCACAGGTTCACCACTCTCTGAGTGAAGAAATTTCTCCTCATCTCGGCCCTAAATAGCTTACCCCTTATCCTTAGACTGTGTCCCCTGGTTCTGGACTTCCCCAACATCGGGAACATTCTTTCTGCATCGAACCTGCCCAATCCCGTCAGAATCTTACATGTTTCTATGAGATCCCCTCTTATTCTTCTAAATTCCAGTGAATGTAAGCCTAGTTGATCCAGTCTTTCCTCATATGTCAGTCCAGCCATCCCGGGAATCAGTCTGGCGAACCTTCGCTGCACTCCCTCAATAGCAAGAACGTTCTTCCTCAGATTAGGAGACCAAAACTGCACACAATATTCAAGGTGTGGGTCACCCAGGCCCTGTACAACTGCAGTAAGACCTCCCTGCTCCTATACTCAAATCCCCTCGGTAGATGCTTGGGAGACTGTTTCTCATCGCTGGAGTGTCTAAAATTCGGGGCACAGTCTCAGGATCAGGGGTCGGCCATTTAGACTGAGATAAGGAGGAATTTCTTCACTCAGAGGATGGTGAATCTATGGAATTCTCTGCCCCAAAGAGCTGTGGAAGTTGAGTCAATGAATATATTCAAGGCTGAGAGAGCAGACTCGAAGGGCCGTATAGGCTATTCCTGTTCCTAATTCTTCTGATCTTCCATTGTGTATCTGTACCCCCAGGTCCGTTTGTTCCTCTACCCTCTCATTTGTGCACGGCAAGCTCCCACAGACAGCAGTGTGGTTCTCGGTGTCCCTGTCCTTGTGATTTTGTTCCCCGGTGGCCCAGCAAGAGGTGACCGGTGGGAGGCAGTAACACACAGCAATGTTGCTCTTCAGGCATCTCAAATGTTGGAAGCTGAGCTTGGTCAAATAGGACAATGTGATTGTGAATGGTCTGGGCTGCTTCAGCCCAGTGGCTGGGAATCGGGGGATGAGGATAAACAGTTTGTGGTGGGAACCGAAGACTTTGATCTTGCTGCTGATCCAGGGGTGGTCCGACAGGCATGTCTCATGGCATGGTGCAGTGATGAGTCATGAGAGGTCAGTATACATGTGCACGTTGGACCATGATGGCAAGAGGCAGCATGTAGATGAAGGGAGGGGTGTGTGGCCAGGGAAGTAATAGCGTGGGGGCGGGTAGAGAAGCCATTGCAAGAAATTCTCTGACTGTTACTGGAGCGATAGGAATGGAACAGCCAAGGGCCGTCTCTCCCAGCTGGACGACAGAGGAAACGTGTTGCAGGAGGATGGTGTGGGTACCCGTGTCAAAGGCTGCAGACAGGACGAGGAGCGATAGTTTACCACGATCACACAGGATCTCATCTGTGACTTTGATGAGGGCCGTTTTAGCGCTGTGGTCGGGGCGAAACCTGATTGGAGGGAGTTGTGGCCAGCAGAAGGAGGCAACATGTTCGAGAACTTGGAAGAGGAAATGGAGGGAGAAGCGGAGGAGGCACCAGACTTTTCGAAACGATAATCTGGCACAAAATGAACAGTCACTTGGACAAGTGTTGATTCATTAAGGAAAGCCAGCACGGATTGGTTAACGGCAAATCGTGTTTAACCAACTTGATCGAGGTTTTTGATGAGGTAACAAAGATGGTTGACGTGGTGTACATGGATTTCCAAAAGACATTTGATAAAGTGCCACATAACAGGCTTGCCAGCAAAGTTGAAGCCCATGGAATAAAAGGGACAGTGGCAGGATGGATACGGAATTGGCTCCGTGACAGGAAACAGAGAGTAGTGGTGAACGGTTGTTTATCAGATCGGGAGGAAGGTATACAATGGTGTTCCCCAGGGGGCGGTACTGGACCACTGCTTTTCTTGATGAATATTAATTCATTGGATGTGGGTGTACAGGGCACAATCTCAAAATTTGCAGATGAGACAAAACTTGGAAATATAGTGAACAGTGAGGCGAGCGATAGACTTCAAACATAGAAACATAGAAAATAGGTGCAGGAGTAGGCTATTCGGCCCTTCGAGCCTGCACCACCATTCAATAGGATCATGGCTGATCATTCCCTCAGTGCCCCTTTCCTGCTTTCTCTCCATACCCCTTGATCCCCTTAACCGTAAGGGCCATATCTAACTCCCTCTTGAATATATCCAAAGAACAGGCATCAACAACTCTCTGCAGTAAGGAATTCCACAGGTTAACAACTCTCTGAGTGAAGAAGTTTCTCCTCATCTCGGTCCTAAATGGCCTACCCCTTATCCAAGAGGACATAGACAGGCTGGTGGAATGGGCAGGCACATGGCAGATTAAATTTAACGCAGAAAAGTTTAAAAGTGATACATATTGGTAGAAAGAATGTGGAGAGGCAATATAAACTAAAGGGTACAATTCTAAAGGGGGTGCAGGAACAGAGAGACCTGGGGTATAAATTATTGAAGGTGGCAGGGCAGGGTGAGAAACGGTTAAAAAAGCTTGTGGGATCCTGGGCTTCATAAATAGAGGCATAGAATATAAAAGCAGGAAGCTGTGATGAACTTTTATAAACCCTGGTTCGGCCCCAACTGGAGTATTGTGTCCAATTCTGGGCACCACACTTTAGGAAGGATGTGAAGGCCTTCGAGAGGGAGCAGAGGAGAGGACTTCAGTTACGGGGATAGACTGGAGAAGCTGGGGTTGTTCCCCTTGGAGCAGAGAAGGTTGAGAGGAGATTTGATTGAGGTGTTCAAAATCATGAGGGGTCTGGACAGAGTAGATTGAGAGAAACTGTTCCCATTGGTGGAAGGGTCGAGAACCAGAGGACACAGATTTAAGGTGATCGGCAGAAGAACCAAAGGTGACATGAGGGAAAACGTTTTTACGCAGCGAGTGGTTCTGATCTGGAATGCACGGCCTGAGAGGGCGGTGGAGGCAGACTCAATCATGGCTTAGAAACATAGAAACATAGAAAATAGGTGCAGAAATAGGCCATTCGGCCCTTGGAGCCTGCCCCACCATTCAACATGATCATGGCTGATCATTCACCTCCGTACCCCATACCGCTTGATCCCTTTAGCCATAAGGGCCATATCTAATTCCCTTTTGAATATAGCTAACGAACTGGCTTCAACAACTCTCTGCGGTAGAGAATTCCACAGGTTCACAACTCTCTGAGTGAAGAAGTTTCTCCTCATCTCAGTCTTAAATGGCCTACCCCTTATCCTTAGACTGTGACCCCTGGTTCTGGACTTCCCCAACATCGGGAACATTCTTCCCGCATCTAACCTGTCCAGTCCCGGCAGAATTTTATATGTTTCTATGAGATCCCCTCTCATTCTTCTAAATTCCAGTCAATATAAGCCTAGTCGATCCTGTCTTTCTTCATAAGTCAGTCCCGCCATCCTGGAAAAGGAATTGGATAAGTACCTAAAAGAAGGAAATCATTTTGACAGGTTTGTTGGAATTCTTTGAGGATGTAACGAGTAGGGTGGATACGGGGGAACCAGTGGATGTGGTGTATTTGGGTTTCCAGAGGCATTCGATAAGGTGTCACATAAAGGTTACTGCACAAGATAAAAGTTCACTGGGTTGGGGGTAATATTTTAGCATGGTTAGAGGATTGGCTAACTAACAGAAAACAGAGAGTCGGGATAAATGAGTAATTTTCCGGTTGACAAACAGTGACTAGTGGGGTGCCGCAGGGACCGGTGCTGGGTCCTCAACTATTTACAATTTATATTAATGACTTGGATGAAGAGACTGAGTGTAATGTAACTAAGTTTGCTGATGATATAAAAATGGTTGGGGAAAACAAATTGTGAGGAGGACACAAAAAATCTGCAAAGGGATGTAGACAGACTAAGTGAGTGGGCAAAAATTTGGCAGATGGAGTATAATGTGGTAAAATGTGAGGTTATCAACTTTGACACAAAAAATAGAAAAGCAAATTATAATTTAAATGGAGAAAAATTGCAAAGTGCTGCAGTACAGAGGCACCTGGGGGTACGCAAAAAGTTAGTACGCAGGTACAGCAAGTGATCAGGAAGGTCAATGGAATGTTGGCCTTTATTGCAAGGGGGATAGAGTATAAAAGCAGAGAAGTCCTGCTACAACTGTACAGGGTATTGGTGAGGTCACACCTGGAGTACTGCGTACAGTTTTGGTCTCTTTATTTAAGGAAGGAGATACTTGCATTGGAGACTGTTCAGAGAAGGTTCACTTGGTTGATTCCGGAGATGAAAGGTTACTGCACAAGATAAAAGTTCACGGGGTTTGGGGTAATATATTAGTATGGTTAGAGGATTGGCGAACTAACAGAAAACAGAGAGTCGGGATAAATGGTTCATTCTCTGGTTGGCAAACAGTAACTAGTGGGGTGCCGCAGGGATCAGTGCTGGGACCCTAACTATTTACAATCTATATTAACGACTTGGAAGAAAGGACTAAGTGTAACATAGCCAAGTTTGCTGACGATACAAAGATGGGAGGAAAAGCAATGTATGAGGACAGAAAGAATCTGCAAAAGGACATAGACAGGCTAAGTGAGTGGGCAAAAATATGGCAGATGGAGTATAATGTTGGAAAGTGTGAGGTCATGCACTTGGGCAGAAAAAAATCAAAGAGCAAGTTATTATTTAAATGAAGAATGATTGCAAAGTGCTGCAGTACAGCGGGACCTGGGGGTACTTGTGCATGAAAAACAAAAGGATAGTATGCAGGTACAGCAAGTGATCAGGAAGGCCAATGGTATCTTGGCCTTTATTGCAAAGGGGATGAAGTATAAAAGCAGGGAAGTCTTGCTGCAGCTATACAGAGTATTGGTGAGGCCACACCTGGAATACTGCGTGCAGTTTTGGTTTCCATATTTACGAAAGGATATACTTGCTTTGGAGGCAGTTCAGAGAAGATTCACTTGGTTGATTCCGGGGATGAGGGGGTTGACTTATGAGGAAAGGTTGAGTAGGTTGGGCCTCTACTCATTGGAATTCAGAAGATTGAGAAGTGATCTTATCGAAACATATAAGATTATGAGGGGGCTTGACAGGGTGGATGTAGAGAGGATGTTTCCACTGATGGGCATGATCTTAGAATAAGGGGCCGCCCATTTAATACTGAGATGAGGAGGAATTTCTTCTCTCAGAGGGTTGTTAATCTGTGGAATTCGCTGCCTCAGAGAGCTGTGGAAGCTGGGACATTGAATAAATTTAAGACAGAAATAGACAGTTTCTTAACTGATAAGGGAATAAGGGGTTATGGGGAGCGGGCAGGGAAGTGGAGCTGAGTCCATGATCGGATCAGCCATGATCGTATTAAATGGCGGAGCAGGCTCGAGGGGTCATATGGCCGACTCCTGCTCTTATTTCTTATGTTCTTATGAGGGGGTTGACTTATGAAGATTGGTTGGGCTTTTATACATTGGAGTTCAGAAGAATGAGAGGTGATTTATTGAAACATGTCAGATAATGAGGGGGCTCGACAAGGTGGATGCAGAGAGGATATTTCCACTCATAGGGGAAACTAAAACTAGGGGACATAGTCTCAGAATAAGGGGCCGCCCATTTAAAACTGGGATGAGGAGAAATTTCTTCTCTGAGGGTTGTAAATCTGCAATAGAGAGCTGTGGAATATATTTAAGGCGGAGATAGATTTTTGAACGATAAGGGAATAAGAGATTGAGGGGAGCGGGCGGGGAAGTGGAGCTGAGCCCATGATCGGATCAGCCATGATCGCATTAAATGGCGGAGCAGGCTCGAGGGGCCGTATTTTTTATGTTGTGTGCAATTTGCAGGGCCACAGGAAACGGGCGGGGGAATGGGACTGGCTGAGGTGCTCTTACAGAGAGTCGGCACGGACTCGATGGGCCGAATGGTCACTTTCCGTGCTGTAATCATTCTATGACTGATTGGAAATGTTGCGATATTTCAATTATGTAAACGCCTGAACTTCTGTTTACAAAGATAAACATATAAACCCTGTCTACACTTCTCCAGCTACCAATCACACAAATTCACAACAATTTAATGAGGCTGATCATTGTCTACAATTGCACCTCTGTGAAAGATGGCACCTCCGACAGTACGGCACTCCCTCAGTACTGCCCCTCCAACAGTGCGGTGTTCCCTCAGTACTGCACCTCCGACAGTGCGGCGCTCCCTCAGTACTGCCCCTCCGACAGTGCGGCACTCCCTCAGTACTGCCCCTCCGACAGTGCGGCGCTCCCTCAGTACTGCCCCTCCGACAGTGCGGCGCTCCCTCAGTACTGTTCCTCCAACAGTGCGGTGCTCCCTCAGTACTGCCCCTCCGACAGGGCAGCACTCCCTCAGTACTGCACCTCCAACAGTGCAGTGCTCCCTCAGTACTGCCCCTCCGACAGTGCGGCGCTCCCTCAGTACTGCCCCTCCGACAGTGTGGCAGTCCCTCAGTACTGCACCTCCAACAGTGCGGTGCTCCCTCAGTACTGCCCCTCTGACAGTGCAGCACTCCCTCAGTACTGCCCCTCCAACAGTGCAGCACTCCCTCAGTACTGCCCCTCTGACAGTGCAGCACTCCCTCAGTACTGCCTCTCTGACAGTGCGGCACTCCCTCAGTACTGCCCCTCCAAGAGTGCGGCGCTCCCTCAGTACTGCCCCTCCGACAGTGCGGCAGTCCCTCAGTACTGCACCTCCAACAGTGCGGTGCTCCCTCAGTACTGCCCCTCTGACTGTGCAGCACTCCCTCAGTACTACCCCTCCAACAGTGCAGCACTCCCTCAGTACTGCCCCTCTGACAGTGCAGCACTCCCTCAGTACTGCCTCTCTGACAGTGCGGCACTCCCTCAGTACTGCCCCTCCCACAGTGCAGCACTCCCTCAGTACTGCCCTTCCCACAGTGCAGCGCTCCCTCAGTACTGCCTCTCTGACAGTGCAGCACTCCCTCAGTATTGCCCCTCCCACAGTGCAGCACTCCCTCAGTACTGCCCCTCTGACAGTGCAGCGCTCCCTCAATACTGCCCCTCCCACAGTGCAGCATTCCCTCAGTATTGCCCCTCCCACAGTGCAGAGCTCCCTCAGTATTGCCCCTCCCACAGTGCAGCACTCCCTCAGTATTGCCCCTCCCACAGTGTAGTGCTCCCTCAGTATTGCACTGAAGTGTCAGCCTGGATTATTGTCTCTGGAGTAGGCCCTGAACCTATGACCTTCTCACTGAGGGTTGAAAGAGATTGGATTGAACCACAATTGACCCAAGTTTCGAAACTTCTGTTTAGGTTCCGACCAGAACTTCTCCAACAAACTGGCAATTGGGAAATCCTGGTTCAACGAGATAACCGTTGGAAAGTTTGAGTTGTGTAATATGCAACTGCTGTCGATCCCTCTGATTAAAACCTGCCACAACAGCGGGGTCAGTCAAAGGTAACGTTCTGTAAAACAGTCACACACTATTCATAGTGGGCAGAATCATTTTAGGTGCAGAACCGTTCCTGAAGAAATCAGACCCTAACCCAGACAAATTCAGAGACATGCAGACAAAATTAGTCCTGGACAGAGTCCAGACCATAATAATGATATGCAATGCTGGGAGAGTGTTTGTCTCATTATGCCAGGCACAAACCTGTCTTTAACCCTGGTTGCTGTTCCTTCAAGGGAGATAGTTTCACCCCTCAATGCAGACATTAAAATTAAAGCTTTCTTCTTCATTATCAACCACACAGCCAATGTGTGTGTCATTGGCAAACTTCTTATCATACCCCCAACATTCAAGAACAAATCGTTGATATATACCACAAAAAGCACGGGACCCAGCACTGGGCCTTGTGGAACCCCACTGGATATATCCTTCCAGTCACAAAATCACCCATCAACCATTACCCTTTGCTTCCTGCCTCTGAACCAATTTTGGATCCAACTTGCCACTTTGCCCTGGATCCCATGGGCTTTTACTTTCGTGACCAGTCTGCCATGTGGGACCTTATCAAAAGCCTTGCTAAAGACCATATACATTACATCGTATGCACTGCCCTCATTGACCCTCCTGGTTATCTCCTCAAAAAATTCAATCAATTTACTCAGACACTTCCCTTAACAAATCCGTGCTCACTGTCCCTGATTAATCCATGTCCTTCCAAATGAAGATTTATCCTGTCCCTCAGGATTTTTCCAACAATTCTTCATTGTCATCTTGCAACCACGTCTCTGTAATGGTTATCAGATCATACCCATTTGTATCTATTTGTGCCGTCAACTCATCTATTTTGTTACGAATACTGTGTGCATTTCGACAAAGTGCCTTTAAATTTTTTTTTTACCCTTTTTTCCTGCTTGTTTCTTGTCCTTCAAACTCACTCTCTTTATTTTTGCTTTCGAATTCCCTCTTTACTCCCCTCCCTACTGAATCTATTCTCAGGCTCCCATCCCCCTACCAAGTTAGTTTAAACCCTCCCCAACAGCACTAGCAAGCCCCTCCCCCGGCGAGGTTATTGGTCCCGGCTCTGTTGTGATGCAACCCGTCCGATTTGTACGGGTCCCATCTCCCCCAGAAACGGTCCCAATGCCTCAGGACAGTAAAGCCCTCCCTCCGACACCATCTCTCCAGCCACGTATTCACCTGCTCTATCCTCCCAATTCTGTCCTCACTAGCTCGTGGCACCGGGAGTAATCCGGAGATTAACCTTCAGGGCTGCTGACCGAGGGCCAAGCGGTTCTTTGTCGGCCGGCGCGGACATGATGGGCCGAAATGGCCTCTTTCTGTGCTGTAAATTTCTATGTTTCTACTACCTTTGAGGCCCTGCTTTTTAATCTGTCTCCTAGCTCCCTAAACTCTGCCTGCAGGACCCCATCCCTTTTTCTACCGATGTCATTGGTCCTGATGTGGACCACGATCTCTGGCTGTTCACCCCCTCCCCCCAGAATGCCCTGCAGCCGCTCAGTGACATCATTGACCCTGGCACCAGGGAGGCAACATACCATCCTGGAGTCAGGTCTGCGGCCGCAGAAACGCCTGTCTTGCTCCCCTGACTATCGAATCCCCTACCGCTGTAGCTATTCCATTCTTCATCCTCCCCCGTGGATTTGGCTCTGGCTCACTCCCCGGTGCCGTGGATTTGGCTCTGGCTCACTCCCCAGAGCCACCATCGCCCCCAGCGGTACTCAGAACAGAATACCGGTTGCAGAGCGAGATGGACTCAGGACTCCTGCACTACCTGCCTGGTCCTCCTCTTCTGTCTGGGGGTCACCCACTCCCTCTCTGCCTGCACACTCTTAAGCTGTGGGGTGACCACCTCTAGAAACGTGCTATCCAAGTCGCTCTCAGTCTCACGGATGCACCGCAGTGACTCCAGTCGCCGCTCAAGCCCCAAAACACGGAGCTGGAGTTGGTGCAGCTGGAGACACCTCCTGCACACAGGGTCGTCCCGGCTGTGTGAAGCATCCAGGACTTCCCACATGTCGCAGGATGTGCACGCCACAGGACTGAGCTGCACTGCCATCCCTATAGTTACACTCGCAACTATCCAGTAGAACTAGACTCTAAACCTTAGCACAACACACCCAGCCGCTACTCAGCAAACAACCGATTTAATTAATTCGTTTTCCTTCGATAATAAAAATCACTGATCTATTTCATTGCAGCTCCTAACTTCCACCAATGCCCAAGGTTTTAAAACAGAAAGAAAAGAAAAATACTGACTAATCATTTGAGGGAAAATGTCTTCCCCCAGAGGGTGGTGGGGGTCTGGAACTCACGGCCTGAAAGGGTGGTAGAGGCAGAAACCCTCACCACATTTAAACAGTACCTGAAGTGCCGTAACCTGCAGGGCTACGGACCGCGAGCTGGAAAGTGGGATTAGGCTGGGTAGCTCTTGGTCGGCCGGCACGGACACGATGGGCCGAATGGCCTCCTTCCGTGCTGTAAATTTCTGTGATTCTATGATACCCTAAATCTAACTGAATTATGATCACTAGCACCAGAATGCTCTCCCCCTTCCACCTGTACAGTTTCATTACCTAAAACTAAGTCCAGAACTGCCCCCTCCCTTGCTGGGCTTGCTCCATACTGGCTACAAAAGCTCTCCTGAATGCATTTGAGGAATTCTGCACCCTCTGTACCTTCCACAATAATTCTATCCCAGTTAATATTAGGGTAGTTGAAATCCCCTACTATTACTGCCCTATAGTTTTTGTACTTCTCAGAAATTTGCCTACATATTTGCTCCTCTATCTCACTCTGACTGTTTGAGGGTCTATATTACACTCCCAGCAGTGTAATCCACAATGTTTTGTTCTTCAGTCCAACCCATATGGCCTCATTTGATGATCCCTCCAACATATCATCCCCCTTACAGTTTAATTGTTTCTTTAATCAATACTACGACCCTCCCTCCTTTTCTATCCCCCTCTCTATCCCGTCTGAAAACCCTGTAACCAGGAATGTTGAGCTGCCACACCTGCCCCTCTTTCAGCCATGTCTCAGTAATGGCTACAATATCATACTCCCAAGTGTCGACTTGTGCTCTCAGCTCATCCGCCTTATTCGCTATACTTCTTGCATTGAAGTATATGGAGGATATCAATGAACTGGTCAGGTGGGCAGAACAGCGGCAAATGGGATTCAATCCGGAGAAGTGTGAGGTAATGCATTTGGGGAGGGCCAACAAGGCAAGGGAATAGACATTAAATGGTAGGTCACTGAGAAGTGTAGAGGAATAAAGAGACATTGGAGTGCAGGTCCACAGATCCCTGAAGGCAGCACCTCTGCTCCAGTGTGACTGGATTGGGCATCACCAAAAACAAGGTCTCTGATTGGTGCATGGGCAGGTACAGCAGGAGAGGCAGCAGGCAGGAGAGGAGCGGCGAGGGACTGTCGAGCGACGAGGTCAAGGCCCAGGAGAGGCGTGTGCTCGGGGTCCAGGAGAGCCGAGGGCCCGGGGGCAGCACGGGCCCAGCCCACACTGCGATATGTGTGGGCACTGGGTCCGTGCAGCAGGGCAGGTCTCCAGTCATCCTGGTTAACCCTTGCCACTGGACCAAGACCTCGCTCTGTCAGGCCCGTGTGGTGGCTGGTGTGCAACGGTCACCCCACGTTAAAACAATCCACCCACAGGCATCTTCCACCCTTCAACATGTAGTTCGGGATCCGGAATATTAGGTCCTTCACTGAAACACCTGTGAACTCATCTCTTTTTCGTGTGGAAGCAAGTCATCCTCGATACAAGGGGCTGCCTAAGAAGAAGAAGAACATAAGAACATAAGAAATAGGAGCAGGAGTCGACCATATTGCCCCTCGAGCCTGCTCCACCATTTAACACGAGCATGGCTGATCCGATCATGGACTCAGCTCCACTTCCCTGCCCGCTCCCCATAACCCCTTATTCCCTTATCGGTTAAGAAGCTGTCCATCTCTGTCTTAAATTTATTCAATGTCCCAGCTTCCACAACTCTCTGAGGCAGCAAATTTCACAGATTTACAACCCTCTGAGAATAAATTTTTCCTCATCTCAGTTTTAAATGGGTGGCCCCTTATTCTAAGACCATACCCCCTAGTTCTAGTCTCCCCTATCAGTGGAAACATCCTCTCTGCATCCACCTTGTCAAGCCCCCTCATAATCTTATACGATTCGATAAGATCACCTCTCATTCTTCTGAATTCCAATGAGTAGAGACCCAACCTCCTCAACCTTTCCTCATAAGTCAACCCCCTCATCCCCAGAATCAACCGAGTGAACCTTCTCTGAACTGCCTCCAAAGCAAGTATAGCCTTTCGTAAATATGGAAACCAAACCTGCACGCAGTATTCCAGGTGTGGCCTCACCAACACCCTGTAGGCCGGGTGGTTAAGAAGGCATACGGAATACTTGCCTTTATTGGCCGAGGCATAGAATAGAAGAGCAGGAGGGAGGTTGTGCTTGAATTGTATAAAACACTAGTTAGACCACAGCTGGAGTACTGCGTGCAGTTCTGGTCACATTGCAGGAAAGATGTGATTGCACTGGAGAGGGTGCAGTGGAGATTTACGAGGATGTTGCCTGGACTGGAGAATTATAGCGATGAGGAAAGATTGGAGAGGCTGGGGTTGTTTTCTTTGGAATAGAGGAGGCTGAGGGGAGAGCTTATTGAGGTGTGTAAAATTATGAGGGATCTGGATATAGTGGATAGGAAGGACCTGTTTCCCTTGGCATAGGGGTCAACAACCAGGGGGCATAGGTTTGAAGTAATTGGTAAAAGGTTTGGAGGAGGTTTGAGAGGAAATTATTTCACACAGGGTGGGGGTCTGGAACTCACTGCCTGAAAGGGTGGTAGAGGCAGAAACCCTTACCACATTTAAAAAGTACCTGGATGTGCACCTGAAGTGCTGTAACCCACAGGGCTACGGACCTCGAGCTGGAAAGTGGGATTAGGCTGGGTAGCTCTTGGTCGGCCGGCACGGACACAATGGGCCGAATGGCCTCTTTCCGTGCTGTAAGTTTCTGTGAATGTATAAAGTGAATTGGTGATTGGTGTCGCTGGGAACAGGACCACAGCTGACCATGGGCAATCTCCAACTTTCACCGGTTAGTGTCCATCCTGGCATCGCTTTCAGTGTGTCGGTCACTGTAACACGGACAATGCATTGTGTCTCGTGGTCACTCTGTGCCAGCATTGTGAGCCCCACTGTGTGGTCAAAGTTACAGGACGCAACCGAGCACTCCGCTCACATACAGGCCGGCCAATGGGTGCGGCCCACGTCAACATTAAACAATAAATTAAACAGCACCTTTCGTGTAACAACCCAGCCCTGGACTCTTGGCAGAGGTTCGGGTGAGAGGTGTGACGAGGAACCGAGACAAAGGGGGAGGGAATGGTGGCCAAGAGCTTGGTGAAAGGGCTGGGTTTTAAGGCGGAGAGAGTTGGCGAGCTCGGGGCCCAGACCCCCGGGGGCATGGCAGCCAATGGTGGTGCAAAGTGAGTTGGCAAACCCCACTGAAGGTTTTGTGATTCATTCTCGGGATGTGGGCGTCGCTGGCAAGGCCGGCATTTATTGCCCGTCCCGAGTGGTCCTGAGAAGATGGTGGTGGGCCGCCTTGGGGCCCTGGTGCAACTGAGTGGCTTGTTGGGTCACTTCATGGGGCAGTTACCAGTTAGTGTGGGATTGGAGTCACATCGATAGTAAACGGGGAGGGGTGGGAGCGATGGGGGACAAAAAGGAGAGCTGTGCCTGGAGGCAGAGGGCAAGGCTGAATGGCTAAACGAGTACTTTGTATCTGTCTTCACTGAGGATGAAGATGCTGCCATAGACAGAGTGAAGGAGGAGATACCGTGGTGATGGGGTAATAATTGACAAAGAGGAGGAACTAGAAAGGCTGGCTGGAGGTAAAGTCGATAAATCACCAGGATAAGATCAGACAGGATGCATCCTAGAACGCTGAGGGAAGTAAGGGTGGAAATCGCGCAGGTACTGGCCATAATCTTCCAATCCTCCTTCTAAACCACTTACCTTATCCAGCGAACATCTCCCAATTATCGATGTGAAGATTCTTTTTGCAGAGAAACATGGCAACATAATAATACAAGAACAGAAGAAATAGGATCAGGAGTAGACCGTTCGGCCCCATGGCTGATCTCCCACCTCAACCCCACTTTCCCGCACTATTCCCATATCCCTTGATTCCCTCAACATCCAAAAATCTATCGATCTCTGTCTTGAATATACTCAAGGACTGAGCCTCCATAGCCCTCTGGGGCAGAGAATTCCAAAGATTCACCACCCTGAGTTAGGAATTTCTCCTCATCTCAGTCCTAAATGGCCGACCCCTTATTCTGAGACTGTGACCCCTGGTTCTAGACTCCCCAGCCCGGGGGAAACATCCTCCCTGCATCTACCCTGTCAAGCCCTGTAAGAATTGTGTATGTTTCAATGAGATCACCTCTCATTCTTCTAAACTCCAGAGAATATCGGCCCAGTCTACTCAATCTCTCCTCATAGGACAATCCCCCCATCCCAGGAATCAGTCTGGTGAACCTTCGTTGCACTCCCTCTATGGCAAGTATATCCTTCCTGAGGTAAGGAGACCAATACTGTACACAATACTCCCGGTGTGGTCTCACCAGGGCCCGATATAATTGCAGTAAGACGTCTTTACTCTTATACTCAAATCCTCCTGTAATAAAGGCCAACATACCATTTGCTTTAATCACTTGCTGTACCTGCCTGTTAACTTTCAGTGATTGGTGTACAAGGACACCCAGGTCCCTCTGAACACCAACATTTCGCAATCTCTCCATTTAAAAAATACTCTGCTTTTCTATTTTTCCGACCAAAGTGGATAACTTCACATTTCTCCACATTATATTCCATTCTCCATGTTCTTGTCCAATCACTTAGACTGTCTATATCCCCTTGAAGCCTCTTTGCATCCACCTCACAACTTACATTCCCACCGAGCTTTGTATCATCAGCAAACTTGGATATATTACATTTGGTCCCCTCATCCAAATCATTGATATAGATTGTGAATAGCTGGGGCCCAGCACTGATCCTTGCGGTACCCCACTAGTTACAGTCTGCCACCCCGAAAAAGACCCGTTTATTCCTACTCTCTGTTTTCTGTCTGTTAACCAATCCTCACTCCATGCTCGTACATTACCCCCAATCCCATGAGCCTAATCTTGTGTAATAACCTCTTGTGTGGCACCTTATCAAATGCCTTCTGTAAATCTAAATACACCACATCCACTGGTTCCCCCTGATCTATTCTGCTAGTTACAGCCTCAAAAAACTATCAGATAGAGCCGAGATAGGTTGGCTAGGAAAGACCTATTTCCCTTAGCAGCGGGGGCATAGATTTAAACGAATTGGTAGAATGTTTAGAGAGGATTTGAGGGGAAATTTCTTCCCCCAGAGGGTGGTGAGGGTCTGGAACTCACGGCCTGAAAGGGTGGTAGAGGCAGAAACCCTCACCACATTTAAAAAGTACTTGAATGTGCACCTGAAGTGCTGTAACCTACAGGGCTACGGACCGAGAGCTGGAAAGTGGGATTAGGCTGGGTAGCTCTTGGTTGGCCGGCACGGACACAATGGGCCGAGATGGCCTCCTTCCGTGCTGTAAATTTCTATGATTTGTCAAACATGATTTCCCTTTCATAAATCCATGGTGACACTGCCCAATCCGAGTATTATTTGCTAAGTGCCTTGTGACCACGTCATTAATAATAGATTCTAGCATTTCCCTACGACTGATGTCAGGGTAACTGGTCTGTAGTTCCCCGTTTTCTCTCTCCCTCCTTTCTTAAATAGCGGGGTTACATTTGCTACCTTCCAATCTGCGGGAACCGTTCTAGAATCTATGGAATTTTGGAAGATGACAACCAATGCATCCAATATCTCTATAGCCACCTCTTTTAAAACCCTGGGATGTAGGCCGTCAGGTCCAGGAGATTTATCGGCTTTCAGTCCCATTAATTTCTCCTGTACTATTTTTTTTTTTTTTTACGAACACGAATTTCTTTCAGTTTCTCATTCTCACTTGGCCCTTGGTTCTCCACTATTTCTGGGAGAATCTTTGCGTCTTTTTCTGTAATCTAACAGTACAGCACTCCCTCAGTACTGCCCCTCCGACAGTGCAGCACTCCCTCAGTACTGCCCCTCCGACAGTGCAGCACTCCCTCAGTACTGCTCCTCCGACAGTGCAGCACTCCCTCAGTACTGCCCCTCCGACAGTGCAGCACTCCCTCAGTACTGCTCCTCCGACAGTGCAGCACTCCCTCAGTACTGCCCCTTCCACAGTGCAGCACTCCTTCAGTACTGCCCCTCCGATAGTGCAGCACTCCCTCAGTACTGCCCCTCGAACAGGGCTGCGCTCCCTCAGTACTGCCCCTCCGACAGGGCAGCGCTCCCTCAGTACTGCCCCTCCGACAGGGCAGCGCTCCCTCAGTACTGCCCCTTTGACAGGGCAGCGCTCCCTCAGTACTGCCCCTCTGACAGTGCAATGCTCCCTCAGTACTGCCCCTCCGACAGGGCAGCGCTCCCTCAGTATTGCCCCTCCCGCAGTGCGGCACTCCCTCAGTTCTGCCCCTCTGACAGTGCGGCACTCCCTCAGTACTGCCCCTCTGATAGTGCGGCACTCCCTCAGTACTGCCCCTCTGATAGTGCGGCACTCCCTCAGTACTGCCCCTCCCACAGTGCAGCACTCCCTCAGTTCTGCTCCTCTGACAGTACGGCGCTCCCTCAGTACTGCCCCTCTGACAGTGCAGAGCTCCCTCAGTACTGCCCCTCCCACAGTGCAGCACTCCCTCAGTACTGCCCCTCCCACAGTGCAGCAGTCCCTCAGTACTGCCCCTCCGACAGGGCAGCGCTCCCTCAGTATTGCCCCTCCCGCAATGCGGCACTCCCTCAGTACTGCCCCTCCGACAGTGCAGAGCTCCCTCAGTACTGCCCCTCCGACAGTGTAGAGCTCCCTCAGTACTGCCCCTCCCGCAGTGCGGCACCCCCTCAGTACTGCCCCTCCGACAGTGCCGTGCTCCCTCAGTACTGCCCCTCTGACAGTGCAGCACTCCCTCAGTACTGCCCCTCCCACAGTGCAGCACTCCCTCAGTACTGCCCCTCCCACAGTGCCGTGCTCCCTCAGTACTGCCCCTCCGACAGTGCAGAGCTCCCTCAGTACTGCCCCTCCGATAGTGCAGAGCTCCCTCAGTACTGCCCCTCCCACAGTGCAGCGCTCCCTCAGTACTGCCCCTCCCACAGTGCCGTGCTCCCTCAGTACTGCCCCTCCCACAGTGCAGCACTCCCTCAGTATTGCCCCTCCCGCAATGCGGCACTCCCTCAGTACTGCCCCTCCGACAGTGCAGAGCTCCCTCAGTACTGCCCCTCCGATAGTGCAGAGCTCCCTCAGTACTGCCCCTCCCACAGTGCAGCGCTCCCTCAGTACTGCCCCTCCCACAGTGCAGCGCTCCCTCAGTACTGCCCCTCCCACAGTGCAGCGCTCCCTCAGTACTGCCCCTCCCACAGTGCAGCACTCCCTCAGTACTGCCCCTCCCACAGTGCCGTGCTCCCTCAGTATTGCACTGAAGTGTCAGCCTGGATTATAGTCTCTGGAGTAGGCCCTGAACCTATGACCTTCTCACTGAGGGTTGAAAGAGATTGGATTGAGCCACATTTGGCCCAAGTTTAGAAACTTCTGTTTAGGTTCCGACCAGAACTTCTCCAACAAACTGGCAATTGGGAAATCCTGGTTCAACGAGATAACCGTTGGAAAGTTTGAGTTGTGTAATATGCAACTGCTGTCGATCCCTTTGATTAAAACCTGGCACAACAGCGGGGTCAGTCAAAGGTAACGTTCTGTAAAACAGTCACACACTATTCATCGTGGGCAGAATCATTTTTGGTGCAGACCCGTTCCTGAAGAAATCAGACCCTAACCCAGACAAATTCAGAAACATGCCGACAAAATTAGTCCTGGACAGAGTCCAGACCATAATAATGATATGCAATGCTGGGAGAGTGTTTGTCTCATTATGTCAGGCACAGACTTGTCTTTGACCCTGGTTGCTGTTCCTTCAAGGGAGATAGTTTCACCCCTCAATGCAGACATTGGGCTCAATTTTACCCGGTCATTTGTGCCGTTTATTTTTGATGTAATTATTTAATTCCAAGTTTCTCCCTGGAATCTGCGCTGGTGTAACTGCTTTAGTTACGATTTTTCTCGGTTAGGTTTTTTTGACGTCTGCGCCAGTTTCCTGCATTTTTCACAGTCTGCCCCCAAGTGTTCTTATCCTAGGTCGGCATATCTGGCCAGTCCCGATAAACCTTCTGGTGAGTTAACAGAAAGCAGCGCACATTGAACCCACCAAGCTTAATGTTTCTACATATTGGGTAGTGCGCACCTGTTGAGGGGGGGGGGGGGGAAGGGGGGCCAGGCTTGGGGCTTTTCGGAAGCTGGTCTTGGGATTGCAGTGGGAGCAGCAGTTGATTCTGTCAACGGGGTCTGGGTGTGTTCCCCTATTGTAGCAGCTAACTCCAACATCCCGTCCCTCCTGCACCCTGACAGTGTCTCAACAATCTGCAAAGTTCCCTCCCTCATGTTGAGCAAAACTACCTGTAACATTCCCTCCCTCGTGTTGAGCAAAGCTGTCTGCACTACCTGTAACATTCCCTCCCTCGTGTTGAGCAAAGCTGTCTGCACTACCTGTAACTTTCCCTCCCTCGTGTTGAGCAAAGCTGTCTGCACTACCTGTAACGTTCCCTCCCTCATGGTCACTGACGTGGTCTCAGCTGATTGAGACATTCCCTCACTCATGGTCCCGGACATTGTTCCCATTTCTCGTGAGAGTGTTGTAACTTCTCCCGACAGTCTCGCTACCTCATCACCCACCTCACTGATGGTGTCCAGGAGTGATCGGGTAACGTTAATGCCCCCCGCACTCATTGCCATCATCTGACCCACATCTGTTGGATTCTGTACCGCAGGAGAGTGCGGTCGCGATCGCGCTCCCCTCCCTCTCCTCCCCACGGGTGTGGGTCGTGCCCCAACACTGGGACCCGCAGCCTCGGAAGGTGGGGCCCTGGGTGTGCAGCAGAGGAGGGGGCAGGGGGGTATGAGTAGGCTCTCAAAGTGCAGGCAGCAGGCTGATTTGAAGGACCACGGTGAATGACAGCACATTGCATCGACCGAAACGTAGATGACGGAGACATCCCCAGGAACCGAAGTGTGGCTAGCCCGCGCAGTAACTTAACATTTAGTAAAGCCAGACTCTGGAATTTGCAGGACTTACCCTCTCCCTCGAGTGTGGGCCCAGCTTGTGCAGTGGTGGTTGCTTTTCTCCAGGCAGGACCCATCAAAGCAGCGACCCTCTCTTCCAAGCGAGTCGGTGGCTGTAGATTTGCTGGGCCTCCTCCTGTTCGAGTTCTTTCCCTTTTATTATGTGATACCTTCCTCTGCAAACATGCCACTTTTTAAAGAGGTTGTCTTTCTGTTGAGTGGGACATATACAACTGGTCACATTTACAATTGCAGTTCCATTGAATAAATGAAAATGTTACTTATACTAACTACTTGACCAAGGTCCTGCCATTTCTTTTTACACTGGCCTCCAGATCTCGTGGTGGTCACCACTGCGAAGTAATCTTCTGCAACTTGGTTCTAGCGTTTCTTCATTTCTTGGGTTGGAACTTTTATGTGACCTCCGCTGGTGTCCAGCTCCTGCCACCTGTTCTCAATCACAGTAACTCGTGCCTCCAATTCTTCCTGTAAGAAATTCTTGGTCCTTGCACTGTGTTGCATCTTGCATTATTGCAGCTGTAACTTTTCCAATGCTCTCACACAACACTCCTTCTCACACACACAACTGGCTCTTTAAACATGGCCGATTGCCAAATGCGAGCTATACTGAGCATGCGCGTCCATTGGAATGGTCTCAAAAACGTCACTTTTTTTGCTGCGCATGCGCAGAGGTGGTGTCATCGTTTCTCGGTGCGGACGGCAGGCTCCCTCCCCCGAGGCGACTGGACACGCTGCATGGCGCCAAATTCGAATTATACAGCCGGGAAACTTTGGCAAAATACTTCTGCCGCATTTCTGGCCCAGAAACACAGGCGCAACTCTGGCAATACGCCAGAAAATGGGCTTGGGCAAAACTGAGCCCATTAAAACTAAAGTGAATGCTGTACGATGTCGCAACCTTGGTGTTATATTTGACCCTGAAATGAGCTTCCCACTACATATCCACATTTGACCTAAGTCCGCCTACGTCCACCTCGGTAACATCGCCCGTCTCTGCCCTGGCCTCAGTTCATCCACTGCTGAAACGCCGGAGCTATCTGCTGACCATCTGTCTGGAGCTTACAACCTCTGCAACTCTCAACAACAAAACCTGTATTTATATAGCGCCGTTAATGTAGTAAAATGTCCCAAGGTTTAGGCAGGGAGTTCCAGAGCTTGGGGCCCAGGCAGCTGAAGGCAGGGCCACCGATGGTTGAGCAATTATCATCGGGGATGCTCAAGAGGGCAGAATTTGAGGAGCGCAGACATCTCGGGGTGGGGGGGGGGGGGTGATGGGGCTGGAGGAGATTACAGAGATAGGGAGGGGCGAGGGCCATGGAGGGATTTGAAAACCAGGATGAGAATTTTGAAATCGAGGTGTTGCTTAACCGGAAGCCAATGTAGGTCAGCGAGCACAGAGGGTGATGGGTGAGTGGGACTTGGTGCGAGTTAGGACACGGGCAGCTGAGTTTTGGATCACCTCTAGTTTACGTCGGGTAGAATGTGGGAGGCCAGCCAGGAGTGTGTTGGAATAGTCCAGAGGTAATAAAGGTATGGATGAGGGTTTCAGCAGCAGATGAGCTGAAGCAAGGGTGGGGACGGGCGATGTTACGGAGGGGGAAATAGGCGGTTTTAGTTATGCTGCAGATTTGTGGTTGAAAGCTCATTTCAGGGTCAAACATGACGCCAAGGTGGTGAACCGTCTGGCTCAGACAGGAGTTGGGGCGAGGGATGGAGTCAGTGTCGAGGGAACACAGTTTGTGATGGCTTCGGTCTTCCCAATATTCAATTGGAGAAAATTTCTGCTCATCCCGAACTGGATGTCGGACAAGCGGACTGACAAATCAGAGACCGTGGCGGGGTTGGGAGAGGTGGTGGAGAGGTAGAGCTGGGTGTCTCAGAGTACATGTGGAAACTGACTCCGTGTTTCCGGATGATGTCACCGAGGGGCAACATGTAGATGAGAAATAGGAGGGGCCAAGGATAGATCCTGGGGGGACACCGGAGGTAACGATGTGGGAATGGGAAGAGAAGCCATTGCAGGTGATTCTCGGGCTACGATGAGATGGATAAGAATGGAACCAGGCGAGTGCAGTCCCACCCAGCTGGACGATGGTGGAGGGGTGTTGGAGGAGAATGGAGTGGTCACCCGTGTCAAAGGCTGCAGACAGGTCGAGAAGGACGAGGAGGGGCAGTTTACCTTTGTCACTGGCACAAAGAATTTCATTTGTGACTTTGATGAGAGCCGTTTTGATTCTGTGGCAGGGGGGGAAACCGGATTGGAGTGATTCAAACATGGAATTCCGGGAAAGCTGGACACGGATTTGGGAGGCGACGACACGTTCAAGGACTTTGGAGAGGAAAGGGAGGGTGGAGATGGGGTGATAGTTTGCAGGACGGAGGAGTCGAGGGTTGTTTTTTTGAGGAGAGGGGTGATGACGGCAGATTTGAGGGAGAGGGGGACAGTACCTGAGGAGAGAGAACCGTTAACAATGTCGGCTAACATGGGAGCCAGAAAAGGAAGTTGGGTGGTCAGCCATTCGGTCACCTGTTAGTGTAAATCCTGAGTGTGTCGGTCACTGTAACACGGACAATGCATTGTGTCTCGTGGGTCACTCTGTGCCAGCACTGTGAGCTCCACTGTGTGGTCAAAGTTACAGGACGCAACCGAGCACTCCGCTCACATACAGGCCGGCCAATGGGTGCGGCCCACGTCAACATTAAACAATAAATTAAACAGCACCTTTCGTGTAACAACCCAGCCCTGGACTCTTGGCAGAGGTTCGGGTGAGAGGTGTGACGAGGAACCGAGACAAAGGGGGAGGGAATGGTGGCCAAGGGCTTGGTGAAAGGGCTGGGTTTTAAGGCGGAGAGAGTTGGCGAGCTCGGGGCCCAGACCCCCGGGGGCATGGCAGCCAATGGTGGTGCAAAGTGAGTTGGCAAACCCCACTGAAGGTTTTGTGATTCATTCTCGGGATGTGGGCGTCGCTGGCAAGGCCGGCATTTATTGCCCGTCCCGAGTGGTCCTGAGAAGATGGTGGTGGGCCGCCTTGGGGCCCTGGTACAACTGAGTGGCTTGTTGGGTCACTTCATGGGGCAGTTACCAGTTAGTGTGGGATTGGAGTCACATCGATAGTAAACGGGGAGGGGTGGGAGCGATGGGGGACAAAAAGGAGAGCTGTGCCTGGAGGCAGAGGGCAAGGCTGAATGGCTAAACGAGTACTTTGTATCTGTCTTCACTGAGGATGAAGATGCTGCCATAGACAGAGTGAAGGAGGAGATACCGTGGTGATGAGGTAATAATTGACAAAGAGGAGGAACTAGAAAGGCTGGCTGGAGGTAAAGTCGATAAATCACCAGGACCAGATGGGATGCATCCTCCGATGCTGATGGAGGTGAGGGTGGAAATCGCGGAGATACTGGGATAGCCTTCCAATCCTCCTTCGATACGGGGGTGGTGCCAGAGCAGTGGAGAATTGCAAATGTTACAGCCTTGTTCAAGAAAGCGTGTAAGGAAAAACCCAGCACATCCAGGCCACTCAGTTTAACCTCGGTAGTGGAGAAGCTTTTAGAAACGACAATCAGGGACAAAATTAACAGTCATAGAAACATAGAAACATAGAAAATAGGTGCAGGAGTAGGCCATTCGGCCCTTCGAGCCTGCACCACCATTCAATAAGATCTTGGCTGATCATTCACCTCAGTACCCCTTTCCTGCTTTCTCTCCATACCCCTTAATACCTTTAGCCGTAAGGGCCATATCTAACTCCCTCTTGAATATATCCAATGAACTGGCCTCAACAACTCTCTGCGGCAGGGAATTCCACAGGTTCACAACTCTCTGAGTGAAGAAGTTTCCCCTCATCTCAGTCCTAAATGGCCTACCCCTTATCCTAAGACTGTGTTCCCTGGTTCTGGACTTCCCCAACATCGGGAACATTCTTCCCGCATCTAACCTGTCCAGTCCCTTCAGAATCTTATACGTTTCTATGAGATCCCCTCTCATCCTTCTAAACTCCAGTGAATAAAGGCCCAGTTGATTCAGTCTCTCCTCATATGACATACCTGGAATCAGTCTGGTGAAGCTTTGCTGCACTCCCTCAATAGCAAGAATGTCCTTCCTCAGATTAGGAGACCAAAACTAACACACGATTCCAGGTGAGGTCTCACGAAGGCCATGTACAACTGCAGTAAGACCTCCCTGCTCCTATACTCAAATCCCCTAGCTATGAAGGCCAACACACCATTTGCCTTCTTCACCGCCTGCTGTACCTGCATGCCAACTTTCAATGACTGATGTACCATGACACCCAGGTCTCGTTGCACCTCCCTTTTTCCTAATCTGCCGCCATTCAGATAATATTCAGCCTTTGTGTTTTTGCCACCAAAGTGGATAACCTGGACAAGTGAGGATTAATGAAGGAAAGCCAGCACACATTGGTTAACGGCAAATCGTGTTTAATCAACTTGATCGAGTATTTTGATGAAATAACAGAGAGGGTTGCCTTCAACACTTGACTTCAAGAAGACACAGACAGACTGGCGGAATGGGCGGGCACATGGGAGATGAAATTTAACCCAGAAAAGTGAGAAGTGATACATTTTGGTAGAAAGAACGAGGAGAGGCAAACATAGAAACATAGAAAATAGGTGCAGGAGTAGGCCATTCGGCCCTTCGAACCTGCACCACCATTCAATAAGATCATGGCTGATCATTCCCTCAGTACCCCTTTCCTGCTTTCTCTCCATACCCCTTGATCCCCCTAGTAGTAAGGACTACATCTAACTCCCTTTTGAATATATTTAGTGAATTGGCCTCAACAACTTTCTGTGGTAGATAATTCCACAGGTTCACCACTCTCTGGGTGAAGAAGTTTCTCCTCATCTCGGTCCTAAATGGCTTACCCCTTATCCTTAGACTGTGACCCCTAGTTCTGGACTTCCCCAACATCGGGAACATTCTTCCTGCATCTAACCTGTCTAAACCCGTCAGAATTTTAAACGTTTCTTTGAGATCTCCTCTCATTCTTCTGATCTCCAGTGAATACAAGCCCAGTTGATCCAGTCTTTCGTGATATGTTAGTCCCGCCATCCTGGGAATCAGTCTGGTGAACCTTCGCTGCACTCCCTCAATAGCAAGAATGTCCTTCCTCAAGTTAGGAGACCAAAACTGTACACAATACTCCAGGTGTCGTCTCACCAAGGCCCTGTACAACTGTAGCAACACCTCCCTGCCCCTGTACTCAAATCCCCTCGCTATGAAAGCCAACATGCCATTTGCTTTCTTAACCGCCTGCTGTACCTGCATGCCAACCTTCAATGACTGATGTACCATGACACCCAGGTCTCATTGCACCTCCCCTTTTCCTAATCTGTCACCATTCAGATAATAGTCTGCCCCCTGTTTTTACCACCAAAGTGGATAACCTCACATTTATCCACATTATACTTCATCTGCCATGCATTTGCCCACTCACCTAACCTATCCAAGTCACTCTGCAGCCTCATAGCATCCTCCTCGCAGCTCACACTGCCACCCAACTTAGTGTCATCCGCAAAATTTGGAGATACTACATTTAATCCCCTCGTCTAAATCATTAATGTACAATTAAACAGCTGGGGCCCCAGCACAGAACCTTGCGGTACCCCACTAGTCACTGCCTGCCATTCTGAACTCTTTGTTTCCTGTCTGCCAATCAGTTCTCAATCCACGTCAGCACACTACCCCCAATCCCATGTGTGTTAACTTTGCACATTAATCTCTTGTGCGGGACCTTGTCGAAAGCCTTCTGAAAGTCCAAATACACCACATCAACTGGTTCTCCCTTGTCCACTCTACTGGAAACATCCTCAAAAAATTCCAGAAGATTTGTCAAGCATGATTTCCCTTTCACAAATCCATGCTGACTTGGACCTATCATGTCACCTCTTTCCCAATGCGCTGCTATGACATTCCTAATAATTGATTCCATCATTTTACTCACTACCGATGTCAGGCTGACTGATTTATAATTCCCTATTTTCTCTCCCTCCTTTTTTAAAAAGTGGGGTTACATTGGCTACCCTCCACTCCATAGGAACTGATCCAGAGTCTATGGAATGTTGGAAAATGACTGTCAATGCATCCGCTATTTCCAAGGCCACCTCCTTAAGTACTCTGGGATGCAGACCATTAGGCCCTGGGGATTTATCGGTCTTCAACGCCATCAATTTCCCCAACACAATTTCCCGACTAATAATGATTTCCCTCAGTTCCTCCTCCTTACGAGACCCTCTGACCCCTTTTATATCCGGAAGGTTGTTTGTGTCCTCCTTAGTGAACACCGAACCAAAGTACTTGTTCAATTAGTCTGCCATTTCTTTGTTCCCCGTTATGACTTCCCCTGATTCTGACTGCAAGGGACCTATGTTTGTCTTTACTAACCTTTTTCTCTTAACATATCTATAGAAGCTTTTGCAGTCCGTCTTAATGTTCCCTGCAAGCTTCTTCTCGTACTCTATTTCCCCTGCCCTAATCAAACCCTTTGTCCTCCTCTGCTGAGTTCTAAATTTCTCCCAGTCCCCGGGTTCGCTGCTATTTCTGGCCAATTTGTATGCCACTTCCTTGGCTTTAATACTATCCCTGATTTCCCTTGATAGCCACGGTTGAGCCACCTTCCCTTTTTTATTTTTCGCCAGACAGGAATGTACAATTGTTGTAGTTCATCCATGCGGTCTCTAAATGTCTGCCATTGCCCATCCACAGTCAACCCCTTAAGTATCATTCGCCAATCTATCCTAGCCAATTCACGCCTCATACCTTCAAAGTTACCCTTCTTTAAGTTCTGGACCCTGGTCTCTGAATTAAGTGTTTCATTCTCCATCCTAATGTAGAATTCCACCATATTATGGTCACTCTTCCCCAAGGGGCCTCGCACAACGAGATTGCTAATTAATCCTCTCTCATTACACAACACCCAGTCCAAGATGACCTCCCCCCTAGTTGGTTCCTCGACATATTGGTCTGGAAAACCATCCCTTATGCACTCCAGGAAATCCTCTTCCACAGTATTGCTTCCAGTTTGGTTAGCCCAATCTATGTGCATAATTAAAGTCACCCATTATAACTGCTGCACCTTTATGGCACGCATCCCTAATTTCCTGTTTGATGCCCTCCCCAACATCACTACTACTGTTTGGAGGTCTGTACACAACTCCCACTAACGTTGTTTGCCCTTTCGTGTTCTGCAACTCTACCCATATAGATTCCACATTATCCAAGCTAACCAGCAATGCTACCCCACCTCATTTTCCTTTTATTCTATCCTTCCTGAATGTTGAATAGCCTTGGATGTTGAGTTCCCAGCCCTGATCATCCTGGAGCCACGTCTCTGTAATCCCAATCACATCATATTTGTTAACATCTATTTGCACAGTTAATTCATCCACCTTATTACGGATACTCCTTGCATTAAGACACAAAGCCTTCAGGCTTGTTTTCTTCACTCCCTTTGTCCTTTTAGAATTATGATGTGGCCCTTTTTGTTTCTTGCCTTTGTTTACTCGGCCTTCCACTATTGCTTTTTACCTTTCTACCATCTGTTTCTGACTCCATATTACTTCGCCCTGTCTCGCTGCATAGGTTCCCATCCCCCTGCCATATTAGTTTAAACACTCCTGAACTGCATTAGCAAATGTTACCCCCAGGACATCAGTTCCAGTCCTGCCCAAGTGCAGACCATCCCTTTTGTACAGGTCCCACTTCCCCCAGAACTGGTTCCAATGTCCCAGGAATTTGAATCCCTCCCTCTTGCACCGCTGCTCAAGCCACGTATTTATTCTAACTATCCTGCTCCCTCTACTCTGATTAGCACGTGGCACTGGTAGCAATCCAGAGATTACTGCCTTTGAGGTCCTACTTTTTAATTTAACTCCTAGCTCTCTAAATTCAGCTTGTAGGATCTCTTCCCGCTTCTTACCTATATCGTTGGTACCTACATGTACCACGACAACTGGCTGTTCACCCTCCCTCTCCAGAATGCTCTGCAGAATGCAATATAAACTAAAGGGTACAATTCTAAGGGGGTACATGAACAGAGACACCTGGGGTATAAATTATTGAAGGTGGCAGGGCAGGGTGAGAAACGGTTAAAACAGCTTGCGGGATCCTGGGCTTCATAAATAGAGGCAGAGAATATAAAAGCAGGAAGTTGTGATGAACCTGTATAAAACCCTGGTTCGGCCTCAACTGGAGTATTGTGTCCAATTCTGGGCACCACACTTTAGGAAGGATGTGAAGGTCTTATAGAGGGTGTGGAGGAGATTGACCAGAATGGTTCCAGGGATGAGGGACTTCAGTTACGGGGATAGACTGGAGAAGCTGGGGTTGTTCTCCTTGGAGCAGAGAAGGTTGAGAGGAGATTTGATTGAGGTGTTCAAAATCATGAGGGGTCTGGACAGAGTAGAGAGAAAGAAACCGTTCCCATTGGTGGAAGGGTCGGGAAGCAGAAGACACAGATTTAAAGTGATTGGCAGAAGAACCAAAGGCGACATGAGGAAAAATGTTTTTACGCTGCGAGTGGTTAGGATCTGGAATGTACGGCCTGAGAGGGTGGTGGCGACAGACTCAATCACGGCTTTCAAAAGGAAGCTGGATAAGTAGCTTGTTATGTCTGTAAC
This sequence comes from Pristiophorus japonicus, assembly GCF_044704955.1. NCBI lineage: Eukaryota > Metazoa > Chordata > Chondrichthyes > Pristiophoridae > Pristiophorus > Pristiophorus japonicus. The sequence continues at coordinate 303,389,237 of NC_091981.1, forward strand.
TGTATAACACTTGCCACCAGAAAGCACGACTGTTGGTGTCCTAATGGTCACCTGCACCCTCGTGCAGGGCCGGTATAAAAGGTTGGCTGCCATGTTGTTTAGGCACTCGAGAGTTGTAATAAAGAAGACTAAGGTCACACTAAGTTTAGCTCACAGTACTCAGCCTCATGGAGTTCTTCTATACATAACAATTGGCGACGAGTAACAGAATACGAACCTTCACGCAACCATGGCTGCCGGTTGGACTATTAGAGAGATTCGTAGAGGGTGATGATTGGAAAGCCTTCGTCGAGCATCTCGCCCAGTACTTCGTGGCCAACGAGCTGGAGGGAGACACTAACGTGGCCAAGCTCAGGACGGTTCTTCTCACTGTCTGTGGTCATGAAATATACGGCCTCATCAAGAATCTGCTCGCACCGACAAAACCAACGGAGAAGGAATATACAGCGTTGTGCACGCTGGTTCAGGACCACCTCAAACCGAAGGAGAGTATCCTCATGGCCAGGTATCATTTTTACACACACCATCGCTCCGGGGGCCAGGACGTGGTGGATTATATCGCCGACCTGAGACACCTCGCGGGACCTTGTGATTTTGGAGCTGGGTTGGGGCAAATGCTGCGGGACTTTTTCGTGCTGGGCATCAACCACGAGGTCATTCTTCAAAAGCTGCTGGGTGCCGAAACCCTAGACCTGAGCAGGGCCATCGCGATCGTCCAGGCATGCATGGTCACGGGCGATAACACCAAACAGATATCTTCTCAACCTCGAAGCTCACCGGCAAGTACTGTGCATAAAATAACGTCGCTAGCAGGCTGAACTGCATGTGGCAGGGCCCATACGTCTGTGGCTGCAAGACCTGTGATGACTCAGAGTCCGCCATTGGGGGTGAATGTGAATCCATTACCCCCGCAGTGCCAACACGGTGCTAATCATCGAGCCCATCAATGTCGATTTAAGCACTACATGTGCAAAGGCTGTGCAACGATGGGGCACCTCCAGCGAATGTGCAAACGTGCGGCGACATACCACGTGGCAGAGGATGATCGATCCAGCGTGGATCACGCAGCACAGGCAACTCAACCCGAGGAAGAAGTGTATGGGGTACATACCTTCACCACCAAGAGCCCTCCTATAATGCTGAAAGTCAAATTAAATGGAGTTCCAGTATCCAGGGAGTTGGACACGGGTGCAAGTCAGTCAATAATGAGCCAGAAGGCTTTCGAGAAACTGTGGGGCAATAAAGCACAAAGGCCCAAACTGAGCCCGATTAATGCAAAGCTGCGTACCTTCACCAAAGAGCTCATACCAGTCATTGGAAATGTAGCAGTACAGGTATCGTATGATGGAGCCGTGCATGACCTATCATTGTGGATTGTTCCAGGCAATGGCCCAACGCTGTTCGGCAGAAGCTGGCTAGAAAAGATTAGATGGAATTGGAACGACATCAAAGCACTATCTTCAATGGATGACGCCTCGTGTGCTCAAGTGCTGAGCAAGTTTCCCTTGCTATTCGAACCAGGCATTGGCAACTTCACAGGCGCCAAGGTACAGATCCATCTAGGCCCTGATGCACGGCCCGTCCATCACAAGGCTCAGGGGGTTCCATACATGATGAGGGAGAAAGTCGAGATCGAACTGGACAGACTTCAACCCGAAGGAATCATATCGCCAGTCGAGTTCAACGAGTGGGCCAAACCAATTGTTCCGGTGTTGAAAAGCGATGGCACGGTCAGAGTCTGCGGAGACTACAAGGTAACGATTTACCGAGTCTCATAACAGGACCAGTACCCACTACCCAAGGCGGATGACCTGTTCGCAACATTAGCGGGGGGGGAAGTCATTCACCAAGTTGGACCTAACCTACATGACACAGGAGCTGGCTGAATCTTCGAAAAGACTGACGTGCATCAACACACACAAAGGGCTGTTTAGACACCACAGGTGCCTTTCGGGGTTCGCTCGGCTGCAGCCATTTTCCAGAGAAACGTGGAGAGTTTGCTGAAATCTGTTCTGCGCACCGTTGTGTTTCAAGATGACATCCTGATCACTGGTCGTGACACCATCGAACATCCACACAACTTGGAAGAGGTTCTAAGTCGCCTAGACAGAGTGGGACTCAGGTTGAAACATTCCAAGTATGTTTTCCTGGTGCCAGAAGTCGACTTTTTGGGGAGAAAGATTGCAGCAGACGGCATCAGGCCCACGGACTCGAAGACAGAGGCCATCAAGAATGCACCCTGACCCCAGAATATGACGGAGCTGCGTTCGTTCCTGGGACTCCTCAACTATTTTGGTAACTTTTTACCCGGGTTGAGCACTTTGTTAGAGCCTTTGCACATGTACACAAGGGTGACGACTGGGTTTAGGGCAAATCTCAAGACACAGCCTTTGAGAAGGCCAGGAACCTGCTATGTTCAAATAAGTTGCTTGTACACTATGACCCATGTAAACGTTTAGTGCTAGCTTGTGATGCCTCATTGTACGGGGTCGGCTGTGTGTTACAGCAAGCCAATGTTTCGGGCAACCTCTAACCAGTTGCATTTGCATCTCGAAGTCTGTCTAAGGCTGAGAGAGCCTACAGTCTGGTCGAGAAAGAAGCGTTAGCATGTGTATATGGGGTTAAGAAAATGCACCAATACCTATTTGGACTTTGGTTTGAGCTTGAAACTGACCACAAGCCACTCATTTTGCTGTTTTCAGAGAGCAAAGTGTTGGGGGAAAACCCCGAGGTCGAAATAAATCTACTCCTAGACTACGTTAGAGAGTTGAAAACACACACAGTTTATTAATACAAGGTACCAGGGGACTTGTATGTAGGTCCCTCAACTAGGCAACAACTCAATTTGGGGTTACAGAGTATTTAAAGTCATAAACCGCAAAGGTCACATGTTACTGCTCCTACATGGCCTGATCTTCTGGCATTTCAAAACGTGCTTGCATAACAATTTCTACAGTCGTGTTTGTCCGGCTCACTTCCTTATCTTTGGCCAGGGTCGGGTGTGTGGTTGGTTTCTATGTTGCTCAGCGTCTTGTGACCTTTTCGCAATTGCTTATCTCATCCTGTCATTCAGTACATTTTCTAAAACACAGCAATTTCGCACTAACGCTATTAACCCTTCAATCCCTCATTTGGCCGAAATTTTTCATGTACATAATTCTAGGCCAACGTATACCCGGTCTTCATGCAGAAATTGGTGATGTGATATGCCGGTTCCTGAGCCCCAGGGTATCCACTCCGGAGTCCAGCTTCCCATCTCCTGTCGCACCTCATTCTGCTGCTCGTAAAACCTCATTATATAGGTGTTTTGGGCGTGTGTATGCCACCTTCTGAGACACCGCTCGGTTCTCGTAGTTTGAGGGTGGTTGGGTTACAGGTCTGCTCGATAGTAAAGGTGACAGTACTTTGCTGATACAACATTTAAGTAACATACATAGGCAATACAGCATTATTACCACCACCACAAAGGTAATCAGACCTTGGATTAGTGACGTTCCCATAGATCCCAACCACCCTGAGAATCAGTCCCACAATGTGGAGGCTGGTGGTTGCTTAAGCTTTTTAACCTCTTCTTGGATATGCTCTGCCAAATCGGTAATTTCTCCCGAGCTATCCGGGATGTATGTACAACATTCGGCCCTGATGAGGGCACAGGTTCCATCTTTTTCTGCCAACACATAGTCAAGGGCCATCCGATTTTGCAGAGCTACTGTGAGGAGGGCTACCATCTCTGCATTAACCTTAACTGGGACTTCAGCAGTATCGCTGGCCACCTGTTCCAGGACAGAAGCCATGTTAATGGATTCCCTCGCCAATTTACCCGCTCCATACCAGGGAAACGCAATGGCCCAGAATCTTTCAGTCTCCGTGATGGTTCGTCTGGCTCTCTGGTAGAGGTCCTTCAGAGAACCCAGGTGATACATGTAGGGTACGATATAAGCCAGATAACAACAACCCGTCGATTCTCGGGGCAACCAGGGGTAGGCCCTGTGACCGCACACAAAATGAGTCCCATTGCAGCGCGTATACTTATTTATCGCTGGGGGGTCCCATTGGACCGAAAAGTCATTGTTTCCATTTAATTCCTATCTACCCCCTTCGGCAGGTAAGGTAAGGCTATATGTGCAGTTACTGTACCCCACAATAGGATCTTCCGGTCGTCCCTGCCTTGTGAGACATAGCCCCCCTCCCTGTCCCTTCTACACCTTGTTCTCAGGAACGGTGGTAGATAGGAATCGTTATAGGATGACCGTCTGCCTGTATGGCATAAGAGCCAACGCGTGTGGATCCTGTTCTAACTCCAAACATCCAGCTGGCCGTCTCATTATCACCAAATGGGATTGATAGTAGGGGGATTCCTTCCTCCGAGTGAACATAAGAACATACATAAGAACATAAGAATTAGGAACAGGAGTAGGCCATCTAGCCCCTCTATGGGGCTAGCAGTTAACGGATATGATGTATATTGGCATCACGGAGACATGGGTCCAGGGTGACCAAGGCTGGGAACTCAACATCCAGGGGTATTCAGCATTTAGGAAGGATAGACAGAGAGGAAAAGGAGGTGGGGTGGCATTGCTGGTTAAAGAGGAAATTAATGCAATAGTAAGGAGGGACATTAGCCTGGATGATGTGAAATCGGTATGGGTGGAGCTACGGAATACCAAAGGGCAGAAAACGCTAGTGGGAGTTGTGTACAGACCACCAAACAGTGGTAATGAGGATGGGGACATCATCAAACAAGAAATTAGGGATGTGTGCAATAAAGGTACAGCAGTTATCATGGGCGACTTTAATCTACATACTGATTGGGCTAACCAAACTGGTAGCAATGCGGTGGAGGAGGATTTCCTGGAGTGCATTAGGGATGGTTTTCTAGACCAATATGTCGAGGAACTAACCAGAGAGCTGGCCATCCTAGACTGGGTGATGTGTAATGAGAAGGGACTAATTAGCAATCTTGTTGTGCGAGGCCCCTTGGGAAAGAGTGACCATAATATGGTAGAATTCTTTATTAAAATGGAGAGTGACACAGTTAATCCGGAAACTAGGGTCCTGAACTTAAGGAAAGGTAACTTCGACAGTATGAGGTACAGCAGTTATAATGGGTGACTTTAATATGCACATAGATTGGGCTAGCCAAACTGGAAGTAATATGGTGGAGGAGGAACCAACTAGGGGGGAGGCCATCTTAGACTGGGTGTTGAGTAATGAGAGAGGATTAATTAGCAATTGTGCGAGGCCCCTTGGGGAAGAGTGACCATAATATGGTGGAATTCTGCATTAGGATGGAGAATGAAACAGTTAATTCCGAGACCATGGTCCAGAACATAAAGAAGGGTAACTTTGAAGGTATGAGGCGTGAATTGGCTCGGATAGATTGGCGAATGATACTTAAGGGGTTGACTGTGGATGGGCAATGGCAGACATTTAGAGACCGCATGGATGAACTACAACAATTGTACATTCCTGTCTGGCTTAAAAATAAAAAAGGGAAGGTGGCTCAACCGTGGTTATCTAGGGAAATCGGGGATAGTATTAAAGCCAAGGAAGTGGCATACAAATTGGCCAGAAATAGCAACGAACCCGGGGACTGGGAGAAATTTACAACTCAGCAGAGGAGGACAAAGGGTTTGATTAGGGCAGGGAAAATGGAGTACGAGAAGAAGCTTGCAGGGAACATTAAGGCGGATTGCAAAAGTTTCTATAGGTATGTAAAGAGAAAAAGGTTAGTAAAGACAAACGTCGGTCCCCTGTAGTCAGAATCAGGGGAAGTCATAATGGGGAACAAAGAAATGGCAGACCAATTGAACAAGTACTTTGGTTCGGTATTCACTAAGCAGAACACAAACAACCTTCCGGATATAAAAGGGGTCAGAGGGTCTAGTAAGGAGGAGGAACTGAGGGAAATATTTTTTAGTCGGGAAATTGTGTTGGGGAAATTGATGGGATTGAAGGCCGATAAATCCCCAGGGCCTGATGGACTGCATCCCAGAATACTTAAGGAGGTGGCCTTGGAAATAGCGGATGCATTGACAGTCATTTTCCAACATTCCATTGACTCTAGATCAGTTCCTATCGAGTGGAGGGTAGCCAATGTAACCCCACTTTTTAAAAAAGGAGGGAGAGAAAACAGGGAATTATAGACCGGTCAGCCTGACCTCAGTAGTGGGTAAAATGATGGAATCAATTATTAAGGATGTCATAGCAGCGCATTTGGAAAATGGTGACAAGATAGGTCCAAGTCAGCATGGATTTGTGAAAGGGAAATCATGCTTGACAAATCTTCTGGAATTTTTTGAGGATGTTTCCAGTAAAGTGGACAAAGGAGAACCAGTTGATGTGGTATATTTGGACTTTCAGAAGGCTTTCGACAAGGTCCCACACAAGAGATTAATGTGCAAAGTTAAAGCACATGGGACTGGGGGTAGTGTGCTGACGTGGATTGAGAGCTTGTTGTCAGACAGGAAGCAAAGAGTAGGAGTAAATGGGTACTTTTCAGAATGGCAGGCAGTGACTAGTGGGGTACCGCAAAGTTCTGTGCTGGGGCCCCAGCTGTTTAATTGTACATTAATGATTTAGACGAGGGGATTAAATGTAGTATCTCCAAATTTTGCGGATGACACTAAGTTGGGTGGCAGTGTGAGCTGCGAGGAGGATGCTATGAGGCTGCAGAGTGACTTGGATAGGTTAGGTGAGTGGGCAAATGCATGGCAGATGAAGTATAATGTGGATAAATGTGAGGTTATCCACTTTGGTGGTAAAAACAGAGAGACAGACTATTATCTGAATGGTGACAGATTAGGAAAAGGGGAGGTGCAACGAGACCTGGGTGTCATGGTACATCAGTCATTGAAGGTTGGCATGCAGGTACAGCAGGCGGTTAAGAAAGCAAATGGCATGTTGGCCTTCATAGCGAGGGGATTTGAGTACAGGGGCAGGGAGGTGTTGCTACAGTTGTACAGGGCCTTGGTGAGGCCACACCTGGAGTATTGTGTACAGTTTTGGTCTCCTAACCTGAGGAAGGACATTCTTGCTATTGAGGGAGTGCAGCGAAGATTCACCAGACTGATTCCCGGGATGGTGGGACTGACCTATCAAGAAAGACTGGATCAACTGGGCTTGTATTCACTGGAGTTCAGAATGAGAGGGGACCTCATAGAAACGTTTAAAATTCTGACGGGTTTAGACAGGTTAGATGCAGGAAGAATGTTCCCAATGTTGGGGAAGTCCAGAACCAGGGGTCACAGTCTAAGGATAAGGGGTAAGCCATTTAGGACCGAGATGAAGAGAAACTTCTTCACCCAGAGAGTGGTGAACCTGTGGAATTCTCTACCACAGAAAGTTGTTGAGGCAATTAACTAAATATATTCAAAAGGGAGTTAGATGAAGTCCTTACTACTCGGGGGATCAAGGGGTATGGAGAGAAAGTAGGAATGGGGTACTGAAGTTGCATGTTCAGCCATGAACTCATTGAATGGCGGTGCAGGCTAGAAGGGCTGAATGGCCTACTCCTGCACCTATTTTCTATGTTTCTATGTTTCTATAATTGGCTAGAATAGACTGGCAAACGATACTTAAAGGGTTGATGGTGGATAGGCAATGGCAAACATTTAAAGATCACATGGATGAACTTCAGCAATTGTACATCCCTGTCTGGAGTAAAAAATAAAACGGGGAAGATGACTCAACTGTGGCTAACAAGGGAAATTAAGGATAGTGTTAAAGCCAAGGAATAGGGATATAAATTGGCCAGAAAAAGCAACAAACCTGAGGACTAGAAGAAATTTAGAATGCAACAGAGGAGGACTAAGGGTTTAATTAAGAGGGGGAAAATAGAGTATGAGAGGCAGCTTGCAGGGAATATAAAAACTGACTGCAAAAGCTTCTATAAATATGTGAAGAGAAAAAGATTAGTGAAGATAAACGTAGATCCCTTGCAGTCGGATTCAGGTGAATTTATAATGGGGAACAAAGAAATGGCAGACCAACTGAACAAATACTTCGGTTCTGTCTTCACGAAGGAAGACAGAAATAACCTTCCGAATGTACTAGGGGACAGTGGGTCTAGTGAGAAGGAGGAACTGAAGGATATCCTTATTAAGCGGGAAATTGTGTTAGGGAAATTGATGGGATTCAAGGCCGATAAATCCCTGGGGCCTGATAGTCTGCATCCCAGAGTACTTAAGTAAGTGGCCCTAGAAATAGTGGATGCATTGGTGATCATTTTCCAACAATCTATTGACTCTTGATCAGTTCCTAGGGTAGCTAATGTAACACCACCTTTTAAAAAAAGAGAGAGAGAAAACGGGTAATTATAGACCGGTTAGCCTGACATCAGTAGTGGGGAAAATGTTGGATTCAATCATTAAGGATGAAATAGCAGCGCATTTGGAAAGCAGTGACAGGATCGGATCGAGTCAGCATGGATTTGTGAAAGGGAAATCATGCTTGACAAATCTTCTGGAATTTTTTGAGGATGTAACTAGCAGAGTGGACAAGGGAGAACCAGTGCATGTGGTGTATTTGGACTTTCAAAAGGCTTTTCACAAGGTCCCACACAAGAGATTGGTGTGCAAAATCAAAGCGCATGATATTGTGTGTAATGTACTGACGTGGATAGAGAACTGGTTGGCAGACAGGAAGCAGAGAGTCGGGATAAACGAGTCCTTTTCAGAATGGCAGGCAGTGATTAGTGGGGTGCCGCAGGGCTCAGTGCTGGGACCCCAGCTCTTTACAATATGCATTAATGATTGAGATGAAGGAATTGAGTGTAATATCTCCAAGTTTGCAGATGACACTAAACTGGGTGGCGGTGTGAGCTGTGAGGAGGATGCTAAGAGGCTGCAGGGTGACTTGGACAGGTTAGGTGAGTGGGCAAATATATGGCATATGCAGTATAATGTGGATAAATGTGAGGTTATCCATTTTGGGGGCAAAAACACGAAGGCAGAATATTATCTGGATGGCGGCAGATTATGAAAAGGGGAGGTGCAACGAGAACTGGGTGTCATGGTTCATCAGTCATTGAAAGTTGGCATGCAGGTACAGCAGGCGGTGAAGAAGGCAAATGGTATGTAGGCCTTCATAGCTAGGGGATTTGAGTATAGGAGCAGGGGGAGGTCTTACTGCAGTTGTACAGGGCCTTCGTGAGACCTCACCTGGAATATTGTGTTAGTTTTGGTCTCCTAATCTGAGGAAGGACGTTCTTGCTATTGAGGGAGTGCAGCGAAGGTTCACCAGACTGATTACAGGGATGACTGGGCTGTCATATGAGGAGAGACTGGATCAACTGGGCCTTTATACATTGGAGTTTAGAAGGATGAGCGGGGATCTCATAGAAACACAAGATTCTGATGGGACTGGACAGGTTAGATGCGGGAAGAATGTTCCCGATGTTGGGAAAGTCCAGAACCAGGGGACATTGTCTTAGGATAAGGGGTAGGCCATTTAGGACTGAGTTGAGGAGAAACTTCTTCACTCAGAGAGTTGTTAACCTGTGGAATTCCCTGCCGCAGAGAGTTGTTGATGCCAGTTCATTGGATATGTTCAAGAGGGAGTTAGATATGGCCCTTACAGCTAAAGGGATCAAGGGGTATGGAGAGAAAGCAGGAAAGGGGTACTGAGGGAATGATCAGCCATGATCTTATTGAATGGTGGAGCAGGCTCGAAGGGCCGAATGGCCTTCTCCACCTATTTTCTATGTTTCTATGTTTCTTCCTGCACTTCTAAGGATTTATCTGCTTCCTGTGCCGCTTTATCCCGTTTCATTGCCCCGTTGGACATTGTTTACTACTTTCTGGTGAGCCTTAAACTTGATCACTGCTGCCTCTGCGGGTTTACTGGTGGCGTTGAATGGTAGTCTGATTCGGCCCTCATGTTTGATAGCCCTCCCCGCCCGTAGTGATGAACCCTCTCCTGGCCCAGGCAGTCATGTAGTCATAGACTACCCCGAAGGCATAGCGGCTATCCGTATATATATTTGCCCGCCGGCCTTTGGCCAGTTGGAGGGCTTCAGTCAGGGCAGTGAGTTCAGCTACTTGGGCCGACAGTCCTCAGTCTAACCTTCCCTTTCGGCAGTGTTTAGCGCTTCGTCTCGTATGCGGGGTCCCCTGAATATATTTCTGGGACCACGCACAGGATCAGCTCGGGGTTTTCAAGGGGAATCTCACTTATGTGTCCCGGTGAGTCCTCCCATTCCTGTGCCTGGCACTCATGAGGCTCACCCACGGATAAGAGGCCCTCTGCCGGGTTCTCCCCCGTGTCTCGTACAATTTTTACGGACCCATCTAAGGGAAGTAATACTACTTCCCATTTAGCCCGGACGTTGGACTCGGAGCGCAATTTCCCGGTGTTGAGCATTTCCACCAAGGTATGCTTGGTATGTAGTATAACCTCCCCTGTCATTACTACTGGCTCACTAACTTTCACCGCCCACATTGCACAGTCCAAAGCTGCTATACATATGGACAGACCTCCTGCCACGGGCGACTGTTGGGTGGAATAGTAAGCTACTGGGCGGGCTCAGTCTCCATCCATTTGAGTAACTACTGCTCTGTAAAACCCGCCCTCGTTTTCACAATGAATGTGAAATGGTGCGTTCATATTTGGCAGTCCGAGGCCTGGTGCCAACATCAGGGCTTCCTTTATCTGGCCATATGCTGTTTCTTGTTCCGGGCCCCACTCCACACTTTCTAGAGCTGGTTTTCCTCCCTTAACTAGTCTCTGTATTGGTTCCGCGATTGCCGCGAAGTTGGCAATAAAGTTCCTACAGTAGTTAAAGAGTCCTAAATACTTTACGCACTCCTCGGACCGTTTTCGGTAGGGCATAATGCGAATTGCTTCCTTTCTGTCGTGGGGCATTGTTTTTGTCCCCTGCGACAGTTTGTGTCCCAAGTACTGTACCTCCTTCAATCCGATCTGAGCTTTCTTGGGGTTTACCTTAAATCACGCTTTCTTTAAGGCTTCTAGGGTTTCTATTAGAGCCCCCATATGTCCTCTCTCGTCCTCTGAGGCAATCAACAGATTGTCCACATATTGAAGGATGGTACTTCGGTGGGGGCTAAATCTATGGTCTCCAAGGCTCGACTCATAGTTCGGTGGAATATGGCCGGACTGTTGTGAAAACCCTTGGGCACTCATGTCCAAGTGTATTGCCTATCCCTTATTGTGAATGCGAATTTACCTTGGGGCTCCTGGCCCAAAATCCATTAGCTATATCGAAGACCGTGAATATTTTATGTTCTGGTTTCAGCCCATTAAATATGGTCGTTGGGCTTGCAACGATGGGGTGCTGGCGGGGAGTTACTTTATTTAACGCCGTATAGTCTATGGTCAATCGGTATGACCCATCTGGTTTCTTTACAGGCCAGGTTGGGGGGTTTGTAGTGCTTTTGGCTTCTCGAAGGACACCGCTCCACAAGAGGTCCTGCACTATTTGTTTTACGGCCTCTCGGGCTTCAGGTTTAATGGAGTATTGCTTATGAGGAGTGTGTTCGGGCCCAAGAATGACCACTGGCTTGGTCTTTACCAGCCCACAATCCTGCTTTGATTGAGCCCACACTTCCCTCATTTGTTCACATAATGGGCCGTAGTCTCCTGCTGTATCCCAATCCCGGGTGAGAAGTTGCACACTTCCGACCTTTGCGTGATTGTGCAAATTAGTCTCTTCCCCGTACGTCGTGATTTTGTGTCCTCCCTTATTTCTCCAAACTATTCTCTTATTCTGTGGGTCTATTATTGCCCCTAACTGTTCCAGGAGGTCGATCCACAATAAGGTCCCTTCTGCATTTGGGTATACATAAAATTGTGCCGGGATCAGAATACCGGCTATCTCCAGTAGAATGACTTCACTCTGGTGGGCTGTGGTGGCAGATCCTCCCATTCCAGTTATATGGACTATACATTTAGTTGTGGGTAAGGGAATATCTGTCATAGATACCGATGCTCCGGTATCCACTAACATATCAAGCTGCCGGCCCCCTAACAGCGCTGTTATGTGAATACAGCGATCCTCTCCCTGCCCCACGGGGAGCCGCTGGCCTTCAGTCTCTTCCGAAGTCCCTCATCGCTGTGATTAGCTGCTGTCGGTTCATGTCCTCTACTCTAAGGCCTGACTGACTGTTTCTTTTCTCCTTGGGCCCAACATTTATCAGTGGCATGTTCCTTTTTCCCGCAATTGCACTAACGTTATTAACCCTTCAAAAGATATAAAGATCAATGCTTTGTCCCGCATCCAAAGATGGGCAGTAACATTATCCGTTTATGACTATGTTATCCGCCACAGACCAGGCACTGAAAACTGTGCCGATGGTCTCAGCCGGCTACCATTACCCACTACCAGGGTTGAAATGGCGCAGCCCGCAGACTTGCTACTGGTCATGGATGCTTTTGAGAGCAAGGGGTCACCTGTCACGGCACACCAGATCAGGACCTGGACCAGCCAGGATCCTGTGCTATCATTAGTAAAACGTTGCGTGCTAAACAGGAACAGGTCGGCCATTCCCAGGAAATGCAAGATGAAATTAGGCCATTTCACAGACGCAAAAATGAAATGTCCATCCAATCAGATTGTCTCTTATGGGGTAATCGCCTGGTTTTGCCAAAAAAAGGCAGGGAAACATTTATACGCGACCTACACAGTACCCACCCAGACATCGTCATGATGAAGGCAATTGCCAGGTCGCATGTTTGGTGGCCCGGCATTGACTCGGACTTGGGAGTCATGCATGCATCAGTGCAACTGAGCAATGCACCAAGGGAGGCTGCACTGAGTCTGTGATCATGGCCCTCCAAGCCGTGGTCCAGGATCCACGTAGATTTTGCCGGCCACTTTCTAGGAAAGATGTTTTTTGTAGTAGTGGACGCTTACTCCAAATGGATTGAATGCATAATAATGTCATCCAGCACATCCACAGCCACCATTGAAAGCCTCCGGGCCATGTTCACCACCCATGGCCTACCTGACGTCCTTGTCAGTGACAATGGACCGTGTTTCACCAGCTCGGAATTCAATGAGTTTATGACCCGCAATGGCATCAAGCATCTCAGGTCTGCGCCGTTTAAGCCAGCGTCTAACAGTCAAACAATCAAGCAGAGCCTGAAATGCATGACGGACAGCTCCCTGCAGACCCGCTTGTCTCGCATTCTGCTCAGTTACCGGACGCGACCCACTCGCTCACCAGGATTCCCCCGGCAGAATTATTAATGAAGAGAGCCCTTAAAACCAGGCTCTCCCGAGTCCACCCGGATCTTAATGATCACATGGAAACCTGGCGACACCGGCAGATAATACCACCATCGGCGGCTGTATCGTGTGACATTGATGTTAATGATCCTGTGTTTGTTCTGAATTACGGTCATGGTCCCAAGTGGGTTTCTGGCACTGTTTTGGCCAAGGAAGGGAACAGCAACAAGCCCATTCGGCCCTTCGAAACTGCACCGCCATTCAAGATGATCATGGCTGATCCTCTATCTCAACACCATATTCCCACTTTCTCCCCATACCCTTTGATGCCTTTTGTGTCTAGAAATCTATCTATCGACCTCTTAAATATATTCAGTGACTTGGCCTCCACAGCCTTCTGTGATAGAGAATTCCACAGGTTCACCACCCTCTGAGTGAAAACATTTCTCCTCATCTCGGTCCTAAATTTCCTACCCCGTATCCTGAGACTGTGACCCCTTGTTCTAGACTTCCCAGCCCAAGGGAAACATCCTCCCCGCATCCAGTCTGTCCAACCCAGTCAGAATTTTATTCGTTTCTATGAGATCCCCTCTCATTCTTCTAAACTCCAGTGAATACAGGCCTAGTCGACCCAATCTCTCCTCATACGACAGTCCTGCCATCCCAGGAATCAGTCTGGTGAACCTTCGCTGCACTCCCTCTATGGCAAGTATATCCTTCCTTAGGTAAGGAGACCAAAACTGCACACAATACTCCAGGTGTGGTCTCACCAAGGCCCTGTATAACTGTAGTAAGACATTCTTGCTCCTGTACTCAAATCCTCTTGCAATGAAGACCAACATACCATTTACCTTCCTAACTGCTTGCTGCACCATGTTAGCTTTCAATGTCTGGTGTACAAGGTCCCTCTGTATATCGACACTTCCCAAGCCATCACCATTTAAATAATACTTTGTCTATGTTTTTCCTACCAAAGTGGATAACTTCACATTTATCCACGTTATACTGCATCTGCCATGTGTTTGCCCACTCTCTCAACCTATCTAAATCACCTTGCAGTGTCTTTCCATCCTCCTCACAACTCACAATCCCACCGAGTTTTGTGTCTCAGCAAATTTGGAAATATTACATTTGGTTCCTATTGTGTCTGGAAGCACTCTAGTAATGACTCCATGAGGTAAGGTATTGTACTTGAACTGTGGTGACCTCAATCCATTTATTGCAGCTCCTAAGTGAGGGTACAGCATGGTGAGCTCTCTTTTATACCTGGTTACCTGTCGTGTACAGGTGACCCCTAGGTCTCCACAGTTGCACCCTCTGGTGGTACAAAGATCGTGTATACAGTGTGAAGGTATATCCAGTAGTCTGTACATTGAGTGTACAGGGTATATATTTATGTTATACATGCACAACATCACTCTCCCCTAAGTCTTGTGCCACTGGCCTTTGCATTGTGTGCTCTGGCCCTAGACTTGAGTGCCCAAAGCCATTGCACCTTGTCAATGCTTTGCCTTGGCTCTCTCCCTGTAGACCCCCAAGTCCTTATTGCCACAATGTTGGGAAATGGTCAGCAGTGGACGGTTTGAGGTTGCAGTGGGGGTTGGGTGGGTTCTGGGTGTGATCTATGTGTGTCCATGGCTACATACAACCCCGCCCCCCCATACATAGAACATGTGTGTGGCTCAACACCTGCATGTACATACATGTACAGACAGAAAGAACAAAAAAACACATAGAATTAGTTACATCACTGTTTGGGTTCTGCAGTAGTTTCAGGTAAGGTACATATGTGGTATCACAGACTTGCCCCTGGGCTGTAGGTGCAGGTGGGTGAGGACACTAGTTCCAGAGTAATCGGACTGTGTCCAGGTTGTCTGATGTTGGCACTGTGCCCCCTGCCAGCTGGGTGTGCTCGGATCGCTCCACTGGCTGAGTCTCGGGGCCTTTGCCGTTGCCAAGTGGTGGGCAGAGCCACAGGAATGTGTGGCCTCCCTGCCCTCCTGTGAGGGTTGTGGTGTCTCCGTGCTGCCCTTCAGCGATAGCGGGAGCCTGGTCGTCCCAGGTCCCGTTGGGAGGGCTGGCGGGTGCTGGCCTCTTGCTCCCAGTACTGGCCCTGTTGGCCAGAGAGGTCGAGCCGATCGGGGGCAGGGTACCGGTCGTGGTGACTTTGCCATTCGCTGATCGCTGGCCCTGCAGCTGGTCTGCTCCCACTGTGTGTGGCCATGTTCCCTGGGGCATCACCTTGGTCCCGGAGGCACAGGCTACATGATCGGGTAACTCGCTGGACCTGGGTGCTTCCCACGGGAGGGAGCCCTTGGTTTTGTTAGTGTTACAGGTAGAACCCGACATCGCACATCATTCCTTCATTTACTGTCATCATACATTGGCTCTGACCACAATCGCCCGACTTGACACTGTTAGCTGCCTTTACATACTTGCATTTGTCAATTACATCTTTTCCATATGTATTACTGGCATCGCTGTACAAAGAGTGGAACTGTCCCTTTAATAGTGATGGGTTGCCGGTCTCCTTTAAGAGGGCCTTGCAATCTTTACCCCAATCCGGTTCGCTGCTCGGCATCACATGTCACTCCATCAACGCTGCCCCTCGCGGTCTGGCCGCCGCCATCTTTACTTCAGTCGCGTCGCCTCGAGGTTCGGGCGCCATCTTCTCTCTCTCCACGAGGTAGGCTGCGGTGATTCTTTTCTCCCCAGGTTCTGCCACGGAAACAGGGAAGTTGCCTTCTGCGCTGATCTTCTTCCTCCGGAGTCCTGCCACTGGAGCCTGGGGGGTGAGGTCGGGCTGGATCATCTCGCCGTTGGGCAGTGCGGTCTGTGTCGTCTCCACACAGTCGAGTTGGACGGTTGGATCTCCACGTGTTGTGCTGGATCCAAATTTGGGGCCGCGTAGGACGTCGATCGCCGGGGCCTGGAGGCTTTCCCAGCTCCAACAGATCCAACTTCTTCCCAACAGCGTTGGACCATCACCAGCAACGATCCACAAAGGTAACTTGTGCATCGCACCGCCGTGGGACACCTGGACATCCACGCCGCCGATGACTGGGATGGTGTCGTTTGTGTAAGTGAGCAGCTTCACCTGGATCGGGAGCATTTTGGGTCGTTCGGTGGGATTGTCCCAGAGTTTCTCGAAGGCCGCCTGATTCACCAGCGATTGGCTCGCCCCTTTGTCCACCTCCATCGTGACTGCAACACCGTTGATTTCAACTTCCATTTTCAACGGGGAACGCTCGGTGGAGCAGGTAAACACTCCGTACACATCATCCTGTGGCTGAGCTGCCTCCTGGACTGTCTCTTCATCTTCATCAGCGCCGGAGTCCAGATAATCGGCCGACTCTTCAGCGACTCAGTGAGTAAAATTTCTCTTGCACATTCGCTGGAGGTGGCCCTTCGTGTTACAGCTTTTGAAAGTATAGTCTTTGTAGCGGTACTGGTGGGCCCTGTGATTCCCTCCACAGTGCCAGCATGAGGCAGGCCAGTTGGCCCCATGTGGCGGACTCAGGGTTGCGGGACTCAGGGTGCTGTTCTCTCGGCCCTGAGAGAGACCACTTGCAGCAGCCTTGCCTCTAAAAGGCGTCAGTCGGTTCACAGTATTTGCCGGGTTAGAGTCCTGTGTGTTATGCTCATAATAAAGTAATGTAACTGAGTACTGGAGACAATGAGTAAGTGTGACCTTAGCTCATTTATTCAGACTCCAGATTGTTGGTACAGCGTGAGAGGCCTGCTTATGTACAGTGCTCCCAAGGGATGCTGGGATCCCTTGGGACTCCAACAGATGCGCCCTCTGGTGGCAGTTTTATACAGGTTGCCTGGGGTTGCACACAACATCACTCCTTCCAAAGTCAACAGTACACTTATTTACAGGGTGAGACGATCTGGGGCTTTTCGCTTCCTTGTCGATCGTCTCGGTACAAATGCAGGTGTGGGTGAGTTGGTTGGTTCTTCACTGGGCTGTTGGCCAGCTGGCCTTGCCGGGGCTGGGGATGGTGAGTTCGGCTTCGTGGTCAACCATGATGTCGGTTGCCACTTGTGTGTGTGTTGAAGGGTCGAAGCTGGTGGTGTCCTCTTTGGGTTGCTCGTGGCTGTTTGTGAATCGCAGTTTGGTTTGGTCCGAATGCTTTCTGCAAATTAGTCCATTAGCAAGTTTGACCTGAAACACCCTACTCCCTTCTTTGGCTATGACGGTGCCAGCAAGCCATTTGGGACCATGTCCATAATTCAATACAAATACAGGGTCATTGACTTCAATATCGCGTGACAAGTTTGTGCGATCATGGTACATGCTTTGTTGATGGTGCCTGCCCTCGACATGATCCTGGAGATCAGGGTGGACAAGAGAGAGCCTTGTTTTGAGCGCCCTTTTCATCAGCAGCTCGGCTGGGGGAACCCACGTGAGCGAGTGGAATCTTGTGCGGTGGCTGAGCAGGACTCGGGACAGGCGGGTCTGCAGGGAGCCTTCCGACATGCCTTTCAAGCTTTGTTTCTATAGATATGTGAAGAGAAAAAGATTAGTGAAGACCAACATAGGTCCCTTGCAGTCAGAATCAGATGAATTTATAATGGGGAACAAAGAAATGACAGACCAATTGGATAAATATTTTGGTTCTGTCTTCACTAAGAAAGACACAAATAACCTTCCGGAAATACTAAGGGTTTGAGGATCTAGTGAGAAGGAGGAACTGAAGGAAATCCTTATTAGTCAGGAAATTGATGGGATTGAAGGCTGATAAATCCCCAGGGCCTGATAGGCTGCATCCCAGAGTACTTAAGGAAGTGGCCCTAGAAATAGTGGATGCATTGGTGATCATTTTCCAACATATTCTAATGACTCTGGATCAGTTCCTATGGACTGGAGGTTAGCTAATGTAACATCACTTTTTTAAAAAAGGAGGGAGAGAGAAAACGGGTAATTATAGACCGGTTAGCCTGACATCAGTGGTGGGGAAAATGTGGGAATCAATTATTAAAGATGAAATAGCAGCGCATTTGGAAAGCAGTGACAGGATCGGTCCAAGTCAGCATGGATTTATGAAAGGGAAATCATGCTTGACAAACTTTCTAGAATTTTTTGAGGATGTAACTAGTCGAGTGGACAAGGGAGAACCAGTGGATGTGGTGTATTTGGACTTTCAAAAAGCTTTTGATAAAGTTCCGCACAAGAGATTGGTGTGCAAAATTAAATCACATGGTATTGGGGGTAATATACTGACGTGGATAGAGAACTGGTTGGCAGACAGGAAGCAGAGAGTCGGGATAAACGGGTCCTTTTCAGAATGGCAGGCAGTGACCAGTGGGATGTCGCAGGGTTCAGTGCTGGGACCCCAGCTATTTACAATATACATCAATGATTTAGATGAAGGAATTGAATGTAATATCTCCAAGTTTTCAGATGACACTAAGCTGGGTGGCAGTGTGAGCTGTGAGGAGGATGCTAAGAGGCTGCAGGGTGACTTGGACAGGTGAGTGGGCAAATGCATGGCAGATGCAATATAATGTGGATAAATGTGAGATTATCCACTTTGGTGGTAAAAACAGGAAGACAGAATATTATCTGAATGGTGACAGGTTAGGAAAAGGGGAGGTGCAAAGAGACCTGGGTGTCATGGTACATCTGTCATTGAAGGTTTGCATGCAGGTACAGCAGGCGGTTAAGAAAGCAAATGGCATGTTGGCCTTCATAGCGAGGGGATTTGAGTACAAGGGCAGGGAGGTGTTGCTACAATTGTACAGGGCCTTGGTGAGGCCACACTTGGAGTATTGTGTACAGTTTTGGTCTCCTAACCTGAGGAAGGACATTCTTGCTATTGAGGGAGTGCAGCGAAGGTTCACCAGACTGATTCCCGGGATGGCGGGACTGACCTATCAAGAAAGACTGGATCAACTGGGCTTGTATTCACTGGAGTTCAGAAGAATGAGAGGGGACCTCATAGAAACCTTTAAAATTCTGACGGGGTTAGACAGGTTAGATGCAGGAAGAATGTTCCCAATGTTGGGGAAGTCCAGAACCAGGGGACACTGTCTAAGGATAAGGGGGAAGCCATTTAGGACCGAGATGATGAGGAATTTCTTCACCCAGAGAGTGGTGAACCTGTGGAATTCTCTACCACAAAGTTGTTGAGGCCAATTCACTAAATATATTCAAAAAGGAGTTAGATGAAGTCCTTACTACTAGGGGAATCAAGGGGTATGGTGAGAAAGCAGGAATGGGGTACTGAAGTTGCATGTTCAGCCATGAACTCATTGAATGGCGGTGCAGGCTAGAAGGGCCGAATGGCCTACTCCTGCACCTATTTTCTATGTCTATGTCTATGGATATGGGGAAAAAAACCAAGTAATTGGTTTTGAGAAAGCCAGAAACATTTTATGCTCCAACAAGCTGCTTGTATTGTATAACCCGTGTAAAAGACTTGTGCTAGCATGTGACGCGTTGTCGTACAGAGTCTGGTGTGCATTACAACAAGCTAACGTTGCAGGGAAGTTGCAACCTGTCGCCTATGCCTCCAGGAGCTTGTCTAAGGCCGAGAGGGCCTACAGCATGATTGAGAAAGAGGCATTAGCGTGTGTGTTCGGGGTAAAGAAAATGCATCAGTACCTGTCTGGCCTCAAATTTGAGCTGGAAACCGATCACAAGCCCCTCACATCCCTGTTCGCTGAAAACAAGGGGATAAATACTAATACCTCAGCCCACATACAAAGGTGGGCACTCGCGCTATCAGCGTATAACTATACCATCCGCCACAGGCCAGGCACCGAGAACTGTGCGGATTCTCTCAGTCGGCTATCATTGCCCACCACGGGGGTGGAAATGTCGCAGCCTGCAAACTTGTTGATGGTGGCGCAGCCCGCAGACTTGTTGATGGTCATGGAAGCATTTCCAAATGATAAATCACCTGTCACGTCCCGCCAGATTAGGACTTGGACCAGCCAAGATCCTCTGCTGTCCCCAGTAAAAAACTGTGTACTGCATGGGAGCTGGGCCAGCATCCCCGTTGAAATGCAAGAGTTAATCAAGCCGTTCCAGCGGTGAAAGGACGAGCTGTCCATTCAGGCAGACTGCCTGTTTTGGGGTAACCGCGTAGTACTACCCAAAAAGGGCAGGGAGACGTTCATCTCGGATCTCCACAGCACACACCTGGGTATAGTAATGATGAAAGCGATAGCCAGATCCCACGTGTGGTGGCCCGGTATCGACTCTGACTTCGAGTCCTGTGTACGGCAATGCAGCGTGTGTGCTCAGTTGTGCAATGCACCCAGAGAGGCACCACGAACTTTGTTGTCCTGGCCCTCCAGACCATGGTCGAGGATCCATGTTGACTATGCGGGCCCGTTTCTCAGTAAAATGTTCCTGATGGTGGTAGATGCTTTTTCAAAATGGATTGAATGTGACCCCAACCTGCATGATCAGGTAGAGAGCAGGCAGCAGCAACAAAATGTAAACGATGGTCACGCCACTGTGTCACGGGAAATTGATCTGAATGACCCTGTGTATGTGTTAAACTATGGACATGGTCCCAAGTGGATCGTGGGCACGGTGATAGCTAAAGAAGGGAGTAGGGTGTTTGTAGTCAAACTAGACAATGGACAAATTTGCAGAAAGCACCTGGACCAAACGAGGCTGCGGTTCACAGACTGCCCTGAACAACCCACAGCAGACACCACCTTTTTCGAGCCCACAACACACACACAAAGGATCAACGACACCACGCCGGACCAGGAAATTGAACCCATCATGCCCAACAGCCCAGCAAGGCCAGGCTCACCCAGCAGCCCTGCAGGGCCAACAACACGCCAGCCCAGCGAGGGCACAGCCAACACACCAGAACAGACATTTATACCGAGGTGGTCCACCAGGGAAAGAAAGGCTCCCGGCCGCCTCATCTTGTAAATAGTTTTCACTTTGACTTTGGGGGCGAGTGATGTTGTGTATCTGTAAAGCATGCACTCCCATGTTCCACCACCAGGGAGCGCATCCCCTGAAGTCCCAAGGGATCCCAGCATCCCTTGGGTGCACTGTATATAAGCCGGCCCCTAAGGCCTGTTCCTCACTCTGGAGTGTCTTAATAAAGACTGAGGTCACTGTTACTTTAACCTCTCTGTGTGCAGTCTCATCTGTGTTAGGAACACAACAATTACAATGCTGGGATGTGTGCTATGTAGCTCACGTACAAATTTCTCTCTCCCTTTCTTGGGCATAACAACACGATTGCCCCACAGTACACAATCCGACTGAATAGACAGTTCGTCTTTGCGACGAATGTAAGTTTTGGTCTCCTCGCACATTTGCTTGGGTATGGCAGAACCAATCACCTTTGAGGATGCAACTCTTCACCACCGATAAAATTGGGTCCTGGCTGGTCCAGCTCCTAACTTGTTGAGCCGTGACAAGGGTTCCTTCACTCTCAAAAGCATCCATAACTAACAATAGGTCCGCCTGTTGTGGCATTTCCACCTCTGGTGTGGGCAACGGCAGACAGCTCAAAGCATCGGCACAATTCTCAGTGCCAGGTCTATGGCAAGTGACATAATCATAAGCGAATAATGTCAGCGCCCACTTCTGGATGTGGAATGAAGCATTGGTATTGATACCTTTGTTTTCAGAGACAGTGAAATGAGCGGCTTGTGATCTGTCTCCAGTTCAAACCAAAGACTGAACAAGTACTGATGCATCTTTTTAACCCCATACACACAGGCTAGTGCTTCTTTCTCTGTCGGCTCATTCTGCTTTCGACAAACTTTTTGAAGCATAGGCAACTGGTTGAAGTTTACCCGACTCATTAGCTTGTTGGAGTATGCAACCAATTCCATATGACGAAGCAATCACAGGCCAATACTAAACGTTGACATGGGTCATAATGTACCAACAGATTGTGAGAGCAAAGCAGATTAGGGGCTTTCTCAAAAGCTCTGTCTTGTGACGCACCCCACTCCCAGTTGTTGCCTTTACTTAGCAGCATGTACAGTGATTCTAATAAGGTGCTCAATTTAGGTAGGAAGTTACCAAAGTAGATGAATAGACCCAGGAACGAACGCAGCTCCGTCACATTCTGCAGCTTGGGTGCATTCTTGATGGCCTTGGTTTTCGCGATCGTGGGCCTGATGCCGTCAGCAGCAATTTTCCTCCCCAGGAATTCGACCTCTGGTGCCATGAAGACACACTTCGAGCATTTCAGTCTGAGTCCCACTTTGTCCAGACGATGTAGAACCTTTTCCTGGTTGTTCAGATGTTCCTCGGAGTCACGACCTGTGATCAGGATGTCATCTTGGAACACGACGGTTCTGGGAACGGACTTCAGTAGACTCTCCATGTTCCTCTGGAATATTGCTGCAGCCGAGCGAATTCCAAAAGGGCACCTGTGATAAATAAATAGTCCTTTATGCGTGTTAATGCACGCAAGTCTCTTCAACGTCTCAACCAGCTCCTGTGTCATGTAGGCCGACATCAAATCCAGTTTGGTGAACGACATCCACCCGGCTAGCGTTACAAACAAGTCATCAGCCTTTGGTAACGAGTACTGATCCTGTTTCGAAACCCTGTTGATCGTAGCCTTGTAGTCTCCACAGATTCTGACTGGCCCATTCATTAAATTGAACTGGTGATCTGATCCCTTCACACTGGAGTCTGTCCTGTTCAATTTCGACCTTCTCCCTCATCATATACGGAACTGCCTGAGCTTTATGTGGACGGGTCTTGTATCCGAGTCCACGTGGATCTGCAATTTGGCCCCCGTGAAGTTGCCGATGCCCGGTTCGAACAGTGAGGGGAACTTGCTCAGTAGTTGGGCACATGTATCTTCCTCAGACAATAACACCTTGATGTCGTTCCAGTCACATCTGATTTTTTCAAGAAAAGTTCCTGCCAACAGCATTGGGCCATTGCCTGGGACAATCCATAGCGGTAACTCATGAACTGCACTGTCATAGGACACTTTAATTGTGGCACTGCCAACCACCGTTACGAGTTTTTTGGTTTATGTGCACAACTTGGCATTGACTGAACTCAGCCTGGGCCTCAGAGCCTTAATATCCCACAGCTTGTCGAATGCCCGCTGGCTCATTATCGGTTGACTCGCCCTCGTGTCCAGTTCCATTGATACTGGAACCCCATTAAATTTCACGTTGATCATTATCGGTTTGCTCTTAGTTAGGAACGGGTACAGTCCATGCATTTCCTCCTCTGGTATCTTGGATTGCATATAGGGATATGCACTAGTCTGACCATCATCCTCCATGTGGTGTGTCGCAGCACGCTTGCTCATCTGCGGACACTTGCTCTAGAGATGCCCCACTCTCAGACAGCCTTTGCAACTATATTGCTTAAATCGTGATTTCCCCCACAACGCCAACAAGGAGAAATCGGATGCATTCCCGCTGGTGGACTTTGGGCATCCACAGGTTTCGTGTACACCATCGGGTTGGCCCTGCCATGTGCTGCTCTGCCGAACGCCGAATCAATCGTATTTACAGTACTTGCCGAGTTTTGATTTTTCACTGATATCTGCTTTCGACTTCTATCCATTTCATGCATGACTGAGCGATTGTGATGGCCCTGTTCAAGTCCAACGTCCCCACCGCCAGTAGTTCACGCAGCATCACCTCGTGGTTGATGCCGATTACAATGAAGTCCCGCAGCATGTCTGCCAACACAGCCCCGAACTTATACGGTCCCGCTAGACGTCTCAGGTCGGCAACGAATTCCGCCGCATTCTGGCCCTCTGAGCGAACGTGCGTGTAAAATCTGTATCTCGAGATGATGATGACGCCTTCGTCTGGCTTAAGGTGGTCCTGTACCAGGGTACACAATTCTTCATACGTCTTCTCTGTTGGACTCACAGGCAGGAGTAGGTTCTTTATCAGACCATAAATGTTTGGACCGCAGACCGTGAGGAACACTGCCCGGCACCGATCTGTATCGCCAAACTCCTCCATTTTATTGGCCACGAAGAACTGGCTCAAATGGCTCACAAAGTCTGTCCAATCTTCTCCTTCCACAAATCGCTCCAACAATCCAATTGTGCTCATTTTTGCATGCAAAGGTTCTTGTTGTCTCGTCGCCATATGTTGTGTATGCAATACATGACAATGGCCTCCAACAGTGACGCCATCTAGTGGCTGGTGATCCCAAAAATACATACATGACAGACATGGTGATCTTTTCCCGTGCTGTAAATACTTTGGGCGAAGCAGCAGAGACAGCTCGACTGACGGGGATAGAGTTTCCGTGTGGGTTTTCCCACCGTAACTTTGGCTGATGGTTGTCATAAACTGTGGACAAATGGGGCCTCGATCACAAAATTCTCATCCCTGTTTTCAAATCCCTCCATGGGCTCACCCCCTCCCTATCTCTGTAACCGCCTCCGGCCCTACAACCCCCCAAGATCTCTGCGCTCCTCCAACTCTGACCTCTTGCACAGTCCCAATTTACACCGGTCTGCCATCAGTGGCCGTGCTTTCAGCCGCCTGGGCCCGATGCTCTGGAATTCCCTCCCTAAACCTCCCCGCCTCTCTCTCCTCCATTAAGACGCTCCTTAAAACCTCCTGAATTCGAATCCTAAAAATAGGTCAAACTCGCCACCACTCCAAGTCTGTCCCAGAGAAACACAGCGACGGGACGGTTCTCCTTACATCAGGACAAACAGGAGGGAGTGCAGCACTGTCGGAGGGGCGGTACTGAGGGAGTGCTGCACTGTCGGAGGGGTAGTACTGAGAGAGTGTAGCACTGTCGGAGGGGCAGTACTGAGGGAGTGCCGCACTGTCGGAGGGGTAGTACTGAGGGAGTACCGTACTGTCGGAGGGGCAGTACTGAGGGAGTGCTGCACTGTCGGAGGGTCAGTACTGAGGGAGTACCGTACTGTCGGAGGGGCAGTACTGAGGGAGTGCTGCACTGTCGGAGGGGCAGTGCTGAGGGAGCACCGCACTGTTGGAGGGGCAGTACTGAGAGAGCGCCGCACTGTCGGAGGGGCAGTACCGAGGGAGTGTCGCACTGTCGGAGGGGCAGTACTAAGGGAGTGCTGCACTGTCGGAGGGGCAGTACTGAGGGAGCACCGCACTGTCGAAGGGGCAGTACTGAGGGAGCGCCGCACTGTCGGAGGGGCAGTACTGAGGGAGTGTCGCACTGTCAGAGGGGCAGTACTGAGGGAGTGTCGCACTGTCGGAGGGGCAGTACTGAGGGAGTGCTGCACTGTCGGAGGGGCAGTACTGAGGGAGCACCGCACTGTCGAAGGGGCAGTACTGAGGGAGCGCCGCACTGTCGGAGGGGCAGTACTGAGGGAGTGTCGCACTGTCAGAGGGGCAGTACTGAGGGAGTGTCGCACTGTCAGAGGGGCAGTACTGAGGGAGTGCTGCACTGTCGGAGGGGCAGTACTGAGGGAGTGCTGCACTGTCGGAGGGACAGTACTGAGGGAGTGCTGCACTGTCGGAGGTGCAGTACTGAGGGAGTGTTGTACTGTCGGAGGTGTTGCTTTTTGAATGAGACGTTAAACTCAGGTTTTATCTTCTCTCTCAGGAAGATGTAAAATTTCCCATGGCACTATTTTGAAGAGAGTAGGGGAGTTATTCCCGGTCTCGTGGTCAATATTTATCCCTCAATCAACATGATTAAAACAGATTACAAAAGCAAAATACTGGGATGCTGAAATCTGGAATAAAAGCTGGAAGTCTCAGCGGGTCAGGCAGCCTCTGTGGAGAGGAAGCGGAGTTAATGTTTCAGGTCTGTGACCCTTCGTCAGAACTCAAACAGATTATCTGGTCGCTATCACATTTCTGTGTGTGGGAGCTTGCTGTGCGCAAATTGGCTGCTGCGTTTCCCACAAGACAACAGTGACCACACGTCAAAAGTACTTCATTGGCTGCGAAGGGTTTTGGGACGTCCTGAGGCTGTGAAAGCTGCTGTAGAAATGTAAGTGTTTTTGTGGAGTGGGAAGTCACAAAGGGACATTGATGGATTGAGTGAGCGGGGCAAACTGTGGCAGATGGACATCAATGTGAGGAAGTGTGTGGCCATCACTTTGGATCCAAGATTGACCAGAGTATTCTGTAAATGGTGAGGTGCTCGGAACTGTGGAGGAGCCGAGAGATTTGAGAGTCCCTGTACCCAGGCCATTAAAAGCCAGAGGACCAAGGTTCATGGGATGTTGGCCATTATCTTGGGCTGGGGGGGTCAAAGGGCAGGAAGTCATACTTCAGTTGTACAGAGCTCTGGTCAGACCCTCGCTGGACACTGTGTCCAGTCCCGGGCCCCCCAGGGAGGGTATATCGGCCTCGGTCAGACCCTCGCTGGACACTGCGTCCAGTCCGAGGCCCCACACCCCAGGCAGAGTATATCGGCCTCGGTCAGACCCTCGCTGGACACAGCGTCCAGTCCGAGGCCCCACACCCCAGGGAGAGTATATCGGCCTCGGTCAGACCCTCGCTGGACATTGTGTCCAGTCCGAGGCCCCACACCCCAGGCAGAGTATATCGGCCTCGGTCGGACCCTCGCTGGACATTGTGTCCAGTCCTGGGCCCCCCACACCCCAGGGAGAGTATATCAGCCTCGGTCAGACCCTCGCTGGACATTGTGTCCAGTCCTGGGCCCCCCACACCCCAGGGAGGGTATATCGGCCTCGGTCAGACCCTCGCTGGACATTGTGTCCAGTCCTGGGCCCCCCACACCCCAGGGAGGGTATATCAGCCTCGGTCAGACCCTCGCTGGACATTGTGTCCAGTCCTGGGCCCCCCACACCCCAGGGAGAGTATATCAGCCTCGGTCAGACCCTCGCTGGACATTGTGTCCAGTCCTGGGCCCCCCACACCCCAGGGAGAGTATATCAGCCTCGGTCAGACCCTCGCTGGACATTGTGTCCAGTCCTGGGCCCCCCACACCCCAGGGAGAGTATATCGGCCTCGGTCAGACCCTCGCTGGACATTGTGTCCAGTCCTGGGCCCCCCACACCCCAGGGAGGGTATATGGGCCTCGGAGGGGGCAGATTCACCAGAATAATACTGAGGCTTGGAGGGTTGAATTTTATGAGTACAGGCTTCTCAGACCAGATTTGTATTACCTCGAGTTTATGGGGTGATGTAATCGAGGTTAATATGTCCTTACTATACAGTATAAATACACACGAGGCCCATACTTGAGAGAAGGTCACTCTGTGACCAGTTACCTTTATTACCAAGACCTCAAGTGATGAAGGTGGGTGGAGCTTCCCCTTTTATACCTGAAGGTCCAGGTTAGGAGTGTCTCCCACAAGTTCACCCCTTGTGGTCAATGTTCTCAAGGTGTACAACTTAGGTCAGCTTATACATGGGTTACAATGATAGTTGAATACATGACATCACCTCCCCCCCCAAAGCCTTATTGGGATCACAGGTTAAGTCTCTCTGGTGGTTTACGCTCCCTTGTAGAGCGCCTGAGTTGGGGCTCCAGTTGTTGGGCGCTGGCCTGAGTGTCTGCTGTTTGCGGTGCCTCAGGCCTGTCCGGACTGCCCACAGTGACTGGGCTCACCTCCCTTTGGTTCCGGTGTTCGGTCACCTGTGGTGGAGTAAACTCTACGTCGTGTTCTTCCTCTGTTTCTTCTATGGGGTTGCTGAGCCTCCTTTTAGTTTGATCCACGTGTTTGCGGCAGATTTGTCCATTGGTAAGTTTAACTAGCAAAACCCTATTCCCCTCTTTGGCAATCACAGTGCCTGCGAGCCATTTGAGCCCTGCAGCGTAATTAAGGACAAAAACAGGGTCATTAACATCAATACATCGTGCCCTCGCATTCCTGTCATGGTAGTCACATTGTGACTGACGCCTGCTCTCAACAATTTCTTTCATGGTGGGGTGCATAAGAGATAACCTGGTTTTGAGCGTCCTTTTCATTAGCAACTCTGCGGGTGGAACCCCTGTGAGCGAGTGTGGTCGGGATCTATTGGCCAACAGGAAGCGTGATAAGCGGCTTTGTAGGGAACCCCCTTGGATTCTGAGCATCCCCTGTTTGATTATCTGCACTGCTCGTTCCGTCTGGCCGTTTGAGGTCGGCTTGAACGGTGCTGTTCTGACATGGTTGATTCCATTGCCTGCCGTGAAGTCCTGGAATTCAGTGCTTGTGAAGCACGGGCCATTGTCGCTGACCAAGACATCCGGTAGACCATGGGTGGCGAACTTTGCCCGTAGACTTTCTACGTGGCAGAGGATGTGCTTGAATTTAAAATGTCACACTCAATCCATTTGGAGTAGGTGTCTACGACAACCAAAAACATTTTTCCCATGAAAGGACCTGCGTAGTCCACATGGATGCGTGACCATGGCTTGGCGGGCCAGGACCAGGGGCTAAGGGGGGCTTCCCTGGACGCATTGCCCAGCTGGGCGCACGTGCTGCACCTGTGAA
This sequence comes from Pristiophorus japonicus, assembly GCF_044704955.1. Classification (NCBI taxonomy): domain Eukaryota; kingdom Metazoa; phylum Chordata; class Chondrichthyes; family Pristiophoridae; genus Pristiophorus; species Pristiophorus japonicus. The sequence continues at coordinate 303,417,794 of NC_091981.1, forward strand.
CACTAAGTTACAGGTCTGCATCTATCCCTGGCCACCAGACATGTGACCTGGCAATTGCCTTCATCATGACAATGCCCGGGTGCTCATTGTGAAGTTCTCTGATAAACACCTCTCTGCCCCTCTGGGGCATGACTACTCGGTTTCCCCACAGTAGGCAATCGGCCTAAATCGAGGGTTCATCCTTGTGCCTTTGAAACGGTTTAAATTCCTCAGGGCATGCCCCGTACGTGGCTGCCCAGTCCCCATTCAGGACACATTTCTGAACTAAAGACAATAGCGGGTCTCTATTTGTCCAGACTTTAATCTGACGGGCTGTCACAGGTGAGCCTTCGCTTTCGAAAGGTTCAACAGCCATAACCATCTCAGCATCATGCTCAGTTGCCCCCTCAGTGGTGGCTAGTGGGAGCCTGCTGAGTGCATTGGCGCAGTTTTCGGTGATCGGTCTGTGCCAAATTGTATAGTCATAGGCGGCTAACGTAAATGCCCACCTCTGTATGTGGGCCGATGCGTTTGCATTTATGGCCTTGTTGTCGGCCAAAAGGGACGTTAGGGGTTTGTGATCTGTTTACAGCTCAAATTTCCTGCCAAACAGCTACTGGTGCATTTTTTTTTACTGCATACAAACATGCTAGCGCTTCCTTTTCTACCATCCCGTAGCTCCTTTCTGCCTGGGACAGACTTCTGGAGGCATAAGCTACCGGCTGTAACTGACCCTTGACATTAACATGCTGCAACACACACCCAACCCCATAGGACGACGCATCGCACGTTAGAACAAGTTTCTTACACAGGTCATATAACGTTGACAGTTTGTTGGAGCATAACAAGTTGTGTGCTCTATCAAAAGCCCTTTCCTGGCTGTCCCCCCAGACCCAATCGCGACCTTTGCGTAGGAGCACGTGTAGCGACTCTAGCAGCGTGCTCAATTTGGGAAGAAAGTTACCAAAATAGTTCAGGAGCCCCAGGAATGAACGCAGCTCCGGCGTGTTATGGGATCTGGGTGCTCTCTGGATCGCTTCCGTTTTGGACACAGTAGGTCTGATCCCGTCTGCTGCTACACTCATCCCCAGGAATTCTACCTCTGGAGCTAGGAAGACGCACTTCGCCTTTTTCAGTCGCAGCCCTACCCGGTCCAGTCTGCGTAGCACCTCCTCCAGGTTGTGGAGGTGTTCTTCAGTATCGCGACCCGTGATGAGGATGTCATCTTGAAAAACCACTGTCCTTGGAATCGACTTGAGTAGGCTTTCCGTATTTCGCTAAAAGATCACGGCGGCCGAACGAATCCCGAACGGACATCTATTATACTCAAACAACCCCTTGTGTGTCGTGATGGTGGTCAGCTTCTTCGACTCACTTGCCAGCTCCTGGGTCATGTAAGCTGAGGTCAGGTCCAATTTTGAAAAAAGTTTGCCACCGGATAGCGTCGCAAAGAGGTCCTCCGCTCTCGGTAGCGGGTACTGGTCTTGGAGTGACACCTGATTGATGGTGGCCTTGTAATCGCCATATATCCTGACCAACCTATCCGCCTTGAGCACCGGCACAATCGGGCTCGCCCAGTCACTGAATTCGACTGGCGAGATGATGCCTTCCCTCAGCAGGTGGTCCAATTCGCCTTCTATCTTTTCCCGCATCATGTACGGCACCGCTCTGGCCTTGTGGTGTACTGGCCTGGTGTCCGGGTTTATGTGAATCACTACCTTGGCCCCCATGAAAGTGCCGATACAGGGTTGAAATAATGAGTCAAATTTGTCCAGTACCTGTGAGCATGATACTCACTGCGCAGAAGAAATTGCATTGACATTGCCCCATTTCCAGTTCATGACAGCAAGCCAACTCCTCCCCAGTAGTGCGGGACCGTTCCCCAGGACAATCCAGAGTGGCAACCTGTTCTCCGAATCTATATGGGTCATGACTATCGTGGTGCTGCCTAGCACCGGAATGATCTCCTTTGTATATGTCCGTAGCTGTACATCAATCGGCAATCATTTTGGCCTCCTGGCCTTGGACACCCACAACCTTTCGAACTGTTTGATACTCATCAGGAACTGGTTGGCCCCCGTGTCTAGCTCCATTAATATTGGGATGCCATTGAGGAGCACTTTCATCATTATCGGTGGCGTCCTGGTATATGAACTGTATATGTGCTCCACATGAACTCGCTGAACTTCAGCTTCCAGCGATTTCCCCCAATATTCATTTGGCCTCGTAGAGCTTACATCGGGCCCGTCCTCCTCATACATCGACCTGGCTGCAGGCTTCCTGCACATACGCGCCAAGTGACCGCTGACGTTGCAGGTTCTGCAGGTATATTGCTGATACCTGCAAGCTCTGGCTGGGTGTTTGCCTCCACACCTTCAACATGAGCTGGAGGCCCCGTTGTTGGAAACAAAAGGTCCATTACCAGTCGATCGTCTCTGACTGTCTCTGTAACTGTCCTTAAGTGCACCATTAACAGGTGTTGATGGCCTCATTACTGGCCGCATTGTTCATTGCGATGGCATGAATTACCGTTCAGCTAGCCATTGTCTCTGTTGAATTCACCCTTTGGGTTCGACTACATGCTCGGGCATGTCCGATTGCCCCTGTCTGCCTGGAGAACTGTGTGCCGCGTTAACAATGTTGACTCCCTGGTCATTTGTCGCATTTGAGCCAAGATTTTTGTCATACATCATTCTGGTCTCTTCCTCCCCTGAAATAAATGTCTGGGCTTTCAGAGCCGCCGCTTCCAAGGTCAAGTCTTTGGTCTCAATCAGTTTCCTGAAAACCCCAGCATGACCGATGCCCTCAATGAAAAAGTCTGGCAGCATCTCCGCTCTGCATGTATCTGGGAACTTACATAGGCTCGCCAGTCACCGGAGGTCTGCCACGAAGTCTGGAACGCTTTGCCCTTCTCGCCGCCGGTGTATGTAAAACCGGTGTCTCGCCATGTGCATGCTGCTCGCCGGTTTAAAGTGTTCCCCGATCAACTTACTGAGCTCTTCGAATTTCTTGTCCGCCGGCTTCTCTGGTGCTAGAAGGCCCTTCATCAGGGAGTATGTCCTGGATCCACAAACCGTCAGGAGATGAGCCCTGCGTTTGTCGGCCGAATCCTGTCCCAACCATTCCTTAGTGACAAAATTTTGCTGTAGTCTCTCAATAAAGTCGTCCTAATCATCACCAACACAGTACCTCTCTTCTGTGCTGTTAGTGGCCATGCTCGCGTGGTTTAAATCCCAGTTTTTCGTCGCCAATGATGTGTCCTTACTATACAGTATAAATGCACACAAGGCCCATACTTGAGAGAAGGTCACTCTGTGACCAGTTACCTTTATTACCAAGACCTCAAGTGATGAAGGTGGGTGGAGCTTCACTTTTTATACTGGAAAGTCCAGGTTAGGAGTGTCTCCCACAAGTTCACCCCCTTGTGGTCAATGTTCACAAGGTGTACAACTTTGGTCAGTTTATACATGGGTTACAATGATAGTTGAAAACATGACAGAGGTCTTTAAGCTGATTCAAGGATTTGACAGGGCTGATAGAGAGACACATTCCTCTGGTGGGGCAGTCTAGAACACAACATTGAAATTATAGCCAGGCCGCTCTGGAACTCTGAGCCCCAAAAAGCTGTGGATTCTGGAGCTCAGTCGGAGCTTTCAGCATTGAGATTGATGGATTATTGTTGGATAAAGGTATCGAGGGGTATGACTCAAAGGGGGACAAATGGAGTGGAGGTACAGATCAGCTGTGATCGAATTGAATGGCAGAACACACTCACTCCACAGGGCTGAATGGTCCCCTCCTGCAGATGACACTAAACTGGGTGGCATTGTGAGCTGTGAGGGGAACGCTAAGAGGCTGCAGGGTGACTTGGACAGGTTAGGTGAGTGGGAAAATGCATGGCAGATGCAGTATAATGTGGATAAATGTGAGATTATCCACTTTGGTGGCAAAAACAGGAAGGCAGAATATTATCTGAATGGTGACAGATTAGGAAAAGAGGAGATGCAATGAGACCTGGGTGTCATGGTTCATCAGTCATTGAAGGTTGGCATGCAGGTACAGCAGGTGGTGAAGAAGGCAAATGGTATGCTGGCCTTCATAGCGAGGGGATTTGAGTATCGGAGCAGGGAGGTCTTACTGCAGTTGTACAGGGCCTTGGTGAGGCCACACCTTGAGTATTGTATGCAGTTTTGGTCTTCTAATCTGAGGAAGGACATTCTTGCTATTGAGGGAGTTCAGCAAAGGTTCACCAGACTGATTCCAGGGATGGCAGGATGATATATGAAGAAAGACTGGATCGACTAGGCTTATATTCACTGGAATTTAGAAGAGTGAGAGGGGATCTCATAGAAACATATAAAATTCTGACGGGACTGGACAGGTTAGATGCAAGAAGAATGTTCCCGATGTTGGGGAAGTCCAGAACCAGGGGTCACAGTCGAAGGATAAGGGGTAGGCCATTTAGGACTGAGATGAGGAGAAACTTCTTCACTCAGGGAATTGTGAACCTGTGGAATTCTCTACCACAGAAAGTTGTTGAGGCCAGTTCATTGGATATATTCAAGAGGGAGTTAGATGTGGCCCTTACGGCTAAAGGGATCAAGGGGTATGGAGAGAAAGCAGGAAAGGGGAACTGAGGGAATGATCAGCCATGATCTTATTGAATGGTGGTGCAGGCTCGAAGGGCCGAATGGCCTACTCCTGCACCTATTTTCTATGTTTCTATGTTCCTATGTTTCGCTGCCCTGATTAAGTGCAATAATTGTACCCCGTTAATCCTGTAAGGGACCTGGCAGTTCTTTGACTTCACTTCCACGCTTTGCAGTATTGCTGAAATGTCGAGTCTGGTTTGGTTGACTTCTCTGACACTTGTTCTAATCCCTCCTGTATTCACAGTTGCTTTCTCAGTGATTCCTAAACCTGATTATTTCTGTTTCTTGTACCATTGAAAAGAAATCTTGTGATTGTCTGACCTCTTCACCCACCCCCTGAGCTCTTGGTCTGGCTAAACTTCTCCTTTCAAACAGCCCGCTCCCTCTTTCCCCATCCCGTGTAACGGCCCCACACACATTGCACATTTCTCTTCTCCTATTTCCCAGCAACTTTTGCTCAATTGATATTTCCAAAGATTGAGAAATGGCATCAAACTTTTAGCCAATAGAAAGCCAGCTCTGGCAGCATGTGACCAGTTGCACACTGACCCATCCCCAAACTGCTGTGATATAAACTCTGAGCCTGCGGGTGATCTCAACACCTGTGAAGAAGCTACGAAAGGTGAGTGAGCTTTCCTGATCTCTTTTCTCACAGTCCGATTGTTGTCTGGGGCTCAGGGAGTGGATCCAAGCTGGGACTCTTCCCAAACATCCTGGTCCTCAAGGTCCATCTTAAATCTGTATTGGGGCGCACAGACAGCAGGAGGGGCACCGAATAACAGAATATTTCCTATATCCTGCCCTGGGAGTGTTTGATGGGACAGTGTAGAGGGAGCTTTACTCTGTATCTAACCCTGTGCTGTACCTGCCCTGTGAGTGTTTGATGGGACAGTGTAGAGGGAGCTTTACTCTGTATCTAACCCCGTGCTGTACCTGCCCTGGGAGTGCTTGATGGGACAGTGTACATAAGAACATAAGAAATAGGAGCAGGAGTTGGCCATATTTCCCCTTGAGCCTGCTCCATCATTTGCATGTTCAGCCATGAACTCATTGAATGGTGGTGCAGGCTCGAAGGGCCAAATGGCCAACTCCTGGACCTATTTTCTATGTTTCTATTAATAAGATCATGGCTAATCTGACCATGGACTCAGCTCCACTTCCCTGCCCGCTCCCCATAAACCTTTACTCCCTTATCGCTCAAAAATCTGTCTATCTCCGCCTTAAATATATTCAGTGACCCAGCCTCCACAGCTCTCTGGGGCAAAGAATTCCACAGATTTACAACCCTCTGAGAGAAGAAATTCCTCCTCATCTCAGTTTTAAATGGGCGGCCCCTTATTCTGAGACGATGTCCCCTCGTTTTAGTTTCCCCTATGAGTGGAAATATCCTCTCTGCATCTACCTTGTCAAGCCCCCTCATTATCTTAAATGTTTCGACAAGATCTCCTCTCATTCTTCTGAATTCCAATGAGTATAGACCCAACCTACTCAACCTATCTTTATAAGAGAGTTTTACTCTCTATCTAACCCCGCTGTACCTGCCCTGGAAGTGTTTGATGGGGACAGTGTAGGGGGAGCTTTACTCTGTATCTAATCCATGCTGTACCTGCCCTGGGAGTGTTTGATGGGACCGTGTAGAGGAAGCTTTACTCTGTATCTAACCCTTGCTGTACCTGCCCTGGGAGTGTTTGATGGGACAGTGTAGAGGGAGCTTTACTCTGTATTTAGCCCTGTGCTGTATCTGCCCTGGGAGTGTTTGATGGGACAGTGTAGAGGGAACTTTACTCTGTATCTAACCCGTGCTGTACCTGCCCTGGGAGTGTTTGATGGGACAGTGTAGAGGGAGCTTTACTCTGTATCTAACCCTGTGCTGTACCTGCCCTGGGAGTGTTTGATGGGACAGTGTAGAGGGAGCTTTACTCTGTATCTAACCCTGTGCTGTACCTCCCCTGGGAGTGTTTGATGGGACAGTGTAGAGGGAGCTTTACTCTGTATCTAACCCTGTGCTGTACCTCCCCTGGGAGTGTTTGATGGGACAGTGGAGAGGGAGCTTTACTCTGTATATAACCCCCTGTACCTGCCCTGGGAGTGTTTGATGGGACAGTGTAGAGGGAGCTTTACTCTGTATCTAACCCCCTGTACCTGCCCTGGGAGTGTTTGATGGGACAGTGTAGAGGGAGCTTTACTCTGTATCTAACCCCGTGCTGTACCTGCCCTGGGAGTGTTTGATGGGCCAGTGTAGAGGGAGCTTTACTCTGTATCTAACCCTGTGCTGTACCTGCCCTGGGAGTGTTTGATGGGACAGTGTAGAGGGAACTTTACTCATCTGCCAGCGACTGAACCGTCCTGAGTCGTAATCAACTGTGGCCGGGAAAAAAGAAGTCTTCCTGACACGGCTGGTGATGGAAGGAGCTAAATCTCCCAATAAATAATCATCAACATCTTAGTAAAGTCTGTCAGTGACCCCACTTTTTACAAAAGGAGGGAGAGAGAAAACGGGTAATTATGGACCGGTTAGCCTGACATCAGTAGTGGGGAAAATGTTGGAATCAATTATTAAAGATGAAATAGCAGCGCATTTGAAAAGCAGTGACAGGATCGGTCCAAGTCAGCATGGATTTATGAAAGGGAAATCATGCTTGACAAATCTTCTGGAATCTTTTGAGGATGTAACTAGTAGAGTGAACAAGGGAGAACCAATAGATGTGGTGTATTTGGACTTTCAGAAGACTTTTGACAAGGTCCCACACAAGAGATTAGTGTGCAAAATTAAAGCGCATGATATTTGGGGTAATGTATTATTGATGTGGATAGCGAACTGGTTGGCAGACAGGAAGCAGAGAGTAGGGATAAACTGGTCCTTTTCAGAATGGCAAGCAGTGACTAATGGGGTACTGCAAGGTTCAGTGCTGGGACCACAGCTATTTACAATAGACATTAATGATTTAGATGAAGGAATTGAATGTAATATCTCCAAGTTTGCAGATGACACTAAACTGGGTGGCAGTCTGAGCTGCGGGAAGGATGCTAAGAGGCTGCAAGGTGATTTGGACAGGTTAGGTGAGTGGGCAAATGCATGGCATATGCAGTATAATGTGGATAAATCGGAGGTTATCCACTTTGATGGTAAAAACTGGAAGGCTGATTATTATTGAATGGTGACAGATTGAGAAAGCGGGAGGTGCAACGAGACCTGGGTATTATGGTACATCAATAATTGAAAGTTGGCATGCAGGTACAGCAGGCGGTGAAGAAGGCAAATGGTATGTTGGCCTTCATAGCGAGAGGATTTGAGTATAGGAGCAGGGAAGTCTTACTGCAGTTGTACAGGGCCTTGGTGAGGTCTCACCTGGAATATTGTGTTCAGTTTTGGTCTCCTAATCTGAGGAAGGACATTCTTGCTATTGAAGGAGTGCAGCGAAGGTTCACCAGACTGATTCCAGGGATGGCTGGACTGCCATATGAGGAGAGACTGAATCGACTGGGCCTGTATTCACTGGAGTTTAGAAGAATGAGAGGGGATCTCATAGAAACATATAACATTCTGATGGGACTGGACAGGTTAGATGCAGGAAGAATGTTCCTGATGTTGGGGAAGTCCAGAACCAGGGGTCACAGTCTAAGGATAAGGGATAAGCCATTTCGGACCGAGATGAGGAGAAACTTCTTCACTCAGAGATTTGTGAGCGTGTGCAATTCTCTAACACAGAAAGTTGTTGAGGCCAGTTCATTGGATATATTCAAGAGGGAGTTAGATATGGCCCTTACGGCTAAAGGGATCAAGGGGTATGGAGAGAAAGCAGGAAAGGGGTACTGAGGGAATGATCAGCCATGATCTTATTGAATGGTGGTGCAGGCTGGAAGGGCCTGCACCTATTTTCTATGTTTCTCTGTTTCTATTTTTCTATGTGATGTGGAAGATCCCTCTCAACACCAGGATGCCCCTTTTTCTTTGTGGTTAACAGTTCCTCAACTTTATGTCTTTTCTACAGGATGAAGTCCCATTACATGCTGGTGTTTGCCTGCCTCTGGGGGCTTGCTCAGTCTCATCCCTCAACAGGTAAGCAATGAATGTGTGTGAGTTGCCACTAGTTACAGACATGTGCAGGCAGGGTATGAAGGATGTGACTGAGATTCAGGCAGTGTCTGATTCCCATATACACGGGTTATTGGTGCAGACTGGGGATGGACAGACTGGGTCAGTGCTCGGTGAGTCAGACCAGGTACAGCCTGTGTTGGCTCACACTGTCCCTGACTGTCAGCTAGCTGAGTACAGTCACAGCTCTGATACAGACCCCAGGAAACCCTAACCCTAACCCATCCTGGGTCTCTGACTGTCTGTGTGTGTGTGTGTGAGATGGGACACTGACCATACAATCATAGACTCACACGTACAACAGGAGACCACTCGACCCATCATGCCTGTGCTGGCTCTGTGATAGAGCGATCGAAATAGTCCCAGTTAGAGGGTTGTAAATCTGTGGAATTTGCTGCCTCAGAGAGCTGTGGAAGCCGGGACAGTGAATAAATTTAAGACAGATATAGACAGTTTCTTAACCAGTAAGGTTTTTACCATAGGCGGTCCCTCTAAGCGAGGATGACTTGTTTCCACGTCAAAAAGGGATGAGTTCACAGGTGTTCCAATGAGGGACCGGATATTCCAGATCCCGAACGACATCCTGAAGGGTGGAAGATGCCTGTGCGTGGATTTATTTAACTGGTGTGCAACGGCCACCACACGGGCTTGACTGAGCTCGGTCTTGGTCCAGTGGCAAGGATTACCCAAGACTAACAGGAGACCTGCTCTATTGCACGGACCCAGTGCGCACACATATCGCAGTGTGGGCTGGGCCCGTGCTGCCCCTGGGCCCCTGGCCCCGAACTCGCGCCTCTCCTGGGCCCCGATCACGTCGCTCTACAATCTCTCGTTGCTCCTTCGCCCCGACCTCGCCGCTCCTGCTGTACCTGCCCACGCTCCAATCAGCGACCTGGACCGTGGTGATGTCACTCTTCACAGCCGTCGCCCTCCTGCACCAGCTCGCACCGTACCCTGCCGCGGTACACCGGCACACTGCCCACGGCCGGCACTCGTCGCTCCAGTTATGGCCCCGACCTGCCGCTGATGGTCTCTCGCTGGTCGGGGCCGATAAGGGGTTATGGGGAGCGGGCAGGGAAGTGGAGCTGAGTCCATGATCGGATCAGCCATGATCTTATTAAATAGTGGAGCAGGTTCAAGGGGCCATATGGCCCACTCCTGCTCCTATTTCTTATGTTCTTATGTTCAGTCTCCAGCTCATTCGCCATAAACCTGCAAATGTTTCCTGTTCAAATATTTATCCAGTTCACTTTTCAAAGTTATTATTGAATCTTCTTCCACCGCTAGTTCAGGCAGTGTGTTCCAGATCACAAACACTCGCTGCGTAAATACATGTTACCTCATCTGGCCTCTGGGTCTTTAGTCAATCACCTTTAATCTCAATGTCAGCCGTGGCTCTGTTGGTAGGCTTTGCCTCGTCGCTCAATCAGAAGGTTGTGTAGAAACATAGAAACATAGAAAATAGGTGCAGGAGCAGGCCATTCAGCCCTTCTAGCCTGCACCGCCATTCAATGAGTTCATGGCTGAACATGAAACTTCAGTACCCCCTTCCTGCTTTCTCGCCATAACCCTTGATCCCCCGAGTAGTAAGGACTTCATCTAACTCCCTTTTGAATATATTTAGTGAATTGGCCTCAACTACTTTCTGTGGTAGAGAATTCCACAGGTTCACCACTCTCTGGGTGAAGAAGTTTCTCCTTATCTCGGTCCTAAATGGCTTACCCCTTATCCTCAGACTGTGACCCCTGGTTCTGGACTTCCCCAACATTGGGAACATTCTTTCTGCATCTAACCTGTCTAAACCCGTCAGAATTTTAAACGTTTCTATGAGGTCCCCTCTCATTCTTCTGAACTCCAGTGAATACAATCCCAATTGATCCAATCTTTCTTGATAGGTCAGTCCCGCCATCCCGTGTGTTCAAGTCCTACTCAAGAGCCTTGAGCAGAACAATCCAGGCTGACACTCCAGTGCCGTACTGAGGGAGTGCTGCACTGTCGGAGCTTCCGTCTTTCGGATGAGACATTGAACCAGGTGGACGTAAAAGGTCCCATGGCGCGATTTCGGAGAAGAGCAGGGGAGTTATCCCCAATGTCCTGGAAAATATTTATCCCTCAATCAACAGAACAAAAACAGATTATCTGGTCATTATCTCATTGCTGTGTGTGGGAGCTTGCTGTGCGCAAATTGCCTGCAGCGTTTCCTACATTACAACAGTGACTACACTCCAAAATAACTTTATTGGCCGTAAAGCGCTTTGGGACATCCTGAGGTTGAGAAAGTGGCTATACAAATGCAAGTTCTTCTATTTTTTAGACAGAACTTTTGTCAAAGTTGAGTAAAAGATAAACTCTGAAAGAACTTTCACCCTCCTGTTTTCAGGAAATCTGGCTGCGACCATTCGTGCGAGCCAGTCCAGCATCGCAGACCATCTTGGAAATGCTGGAAATGCAATTGATGGAAATGCCAACACCGATTGCAAGTTGGGATCATGCAGCAGCACAGCAATTGAAAGATCACCTTGGTGGAGAGTCGATCTGTTCTACCATTACCACGTCTATGTCGTACTGATCACCACCAGCAAAAATGGAGAAGGCTTGCAGGGAGCAGAAATCCGCATCGGAGACTCGACGGAAAACAATGGCAACAACAATGCCCTGTAATTTACAACCCCTGTAATATACAACCCCTGTAATATACAACCCCTGTAATATACAACCCATGTAATATACACAGCCCATGTAATATACACAGCCCATGTAATATACAACCCCTGTAATATACACCCTGTAATATACAACCCCTGTAATATATACACCCCCTGTAATATACAACCCATGTAATATACAACCCTTGTAATATGCACCCCCTGTAATATACAACCCTTGTAATATACACACCCCCTGTAATATACACACCCTATAATATACACACCCCCTGTAATATGCAGCCCCCCTGTAATATGCACACCCCCTGTAATATGCATACCCCCTGTAATATACACAGCCCATGTAATATACACCCCCTGTAATATACAACCCCTGTAATATACACACACCCCTGCAATATACAACCCTTGTAATATACACCACCTTGTAGTATACACCCTGTAATATGCACACCCTGTAATATAAAACTTGCAGATTGTGTTACAGATGTATTTAACTCCCCACTGTAAAGCACAGTGTAGATTTTGTTACAGATTGGATCCGCCGATTCCTGTGGACTCACTCCTTATTCTCCCTGTGTCTCCTACAGCTGTGCAAAAATCGAATCCATTGCAGCTGGCACGACTGCCAGGTTTGCCTGTGGCGGACTGGGAGTGCATGGTCGTTACCTGAACATTATCATCCCGGGCCGTAACGCAGCGCTGTCGCTGTGTGAGGTGGAAGCGTTTGGAACGCACGAACCTCACCATGAAGAGGAGTTACAATCCTAAATGTGAGTATTGATCCCAACTACTGACGGCAGCTCACTGCTTTCATCTTTCATCCTTGGGGGGGAGGTCTTCTCAGGGCAAGGCGGGACGGGCAATAAATGTCAGCCTTGCCAGCGACCCCCACACCCCCGGAATGAAAAAATAAAATCTTGTTTCCTGACACGGTGATTTTTTTTCCAGAATTTCGGATTGACCCAAACTGAAACTGCCGCTTGTTGGGGAATATCCACTTTGTGCTTCCAGCTTCTGCAACCAATCCCCATTACTGCCAGCTTCTGATCCTGGGCACAGCTCCGGACAAACCTGCTTTCAGCAATGATTTTACACAACGAGGCTGCCTTTAAGGGTTTGTGCAACACATCCGAGAACAAACAGTCGATGAACTATCAGTAAAACATCATTGGTGGAGAAATCACGGGCACGGGGGCAGTGGTCAGTGAAAGGGAACCAGTGAGTGGGGAAAGTGTCTGTACAACACTGTGCCCAGGACATCGGGTACAGATTGATGGCATCAGTCCCAGGCCCATCCCACTGACTGCCCCACTCCTTTCATCCAATTCCTGCTCCAATGTAACATCTGCTGTTCTGAGCCGAGCCAGGATTAATCCTAAAGTCCGTGCAGTTTATCCTCATCACTGCCTGTCTGATAGGGCCCCTGTACTGACTCTCCATTCACTGTCTGCATTGGAGAGTTGCTGTTCTGTGAGGCTGTGTGTGTGACCTGTAACCTTTCTGCCGTTTCTGCCTGAATAAAGTAATAAAAGAGCTGACTGCCGATCCTTGTTGCTGTGTCCATTCTGTTCACTGAAACTGGTCCCCACCGAACGCTCAGAAACTCCTTCAACACAGTGTCCCTCTCCTGGAGGCAATATTGTTCACCTTTTCACATTCACATTTCCCCAATTTACACACAGACCCTCCCCCTGGCTCCGCCCCTCCCCTCCTGCTCCTCCGCCCAGGCCCCGCCCCTCCCCTCCCGCCCCTCCACCTGGGCTCCGCCCCTCCACCCGGGCTCAGCCCCTCCCCTGGAGGGAATATTGTTCACATTTTCACATTCTCATAAGAACATCATAAATAGGAGCAGGAGTCGGCCCTCGAGCCTGCTCTGCCATTCAATGAGGTCACAGCAGGCCATCAACCTCAACTCCACTTCCCTCCCCTCGATCCCCATATCCCTTAATTCCCATAATATCCAAATATCTATCCATCTCCGTCTTGAATATACTCAAAGACTGAGCCTCCACAGCCCTCTGGGTAGAGAATTCCTGATATTAACCACCCTGATAGCTATGACAGAGATGTGATTGCAAAGTGACCAGGTCTGGGAACTAAATGTTCAGGGGTATTTGACAATCCGGAAGGACAGATAGAAAGGAAAAGGAGGTGGGGTAGCTCTGTTGATAAAGGATGGAATCACTGCAATAGTAAGAAACGATATTGGCTCAAATGATCAGGATGTTGAAACAGTTTGGGTGGAGATAAGGAACAATAAGGGGAAAAAAATCACTGGTGGGTGTAGTCTATAGGCCCCGAACAGTAGCAACTCTGTTGGTCGGAGTATAAACCAGGAAATAGTTGGGGCTTGTAAAAAGGGAACAGCAAGAATCATGGGTGATTTTAACCTCCATATTGATTGAACAAATCAAATTGGTCAGGGTAGCCTTGAGGAAGAGTTCATAGAGTGCATAAGGGACGGGTTCCTTGAGCATTATGTAATGCAATCAACCAGGGGGCAAGCTATGAGACAGGATTAATAAACTAGTAAAGAATCCCCTCGGAATGAGTGATCATAGCACGATTGAATTTAAATTTAGATGGAGGGTGAGAAAGTTGGATCTCTAACCAGCGAACTAAACTTAAATAAAGGAGACTATGAAGGTATGAGGGAAGAGTTGGCTAAAGTGGATGGGAAAATAGATTAAAGTGTAGGACGGTTGATGAACAGTGGTGCATATAGAAACATAGAAAATAGGTGCAGGAGTCGGCCATTCAGCCCCTCGAGCCTGCACCACCATTCAATAAGATCATGGCTGATTATTCACCTCAGTACCCCTTTCCTGCTTTCTCTCCATACCCCTTGATCCCCTTAGCCGTAAGGGCCATATCTAACTTCCTCTTGAATATATCCAATGAACTGGCATCAACAACTCTCTGCGGTAGGGAATTCCACAGGTTCACAACTCTCTGAGTGAGAAAGTTTCTCCTCATCTCAGTCCTAAATGGCCTACCCCTTATCCGAAGACTATGTCCCCTGGTTCTGGACTTCCCCAACATCGGGAACATTCTTCCCGCATCTAACCTGTCCAGTCCCGTCAGAATCTTTTATGTTTCTATGAGATCCCCTCTCATCCTTCTAAACTCCAGTGTATAAAGGCCCAGTTGATCCAGTCTCTCCTCATATGACAGTCCAGCCATCCCTGGAATCAGTCCGGTGAACCTTCACTGCACTCCCTCAATAGCAAGAACGTCCTTCCTCAGATTAGGAGACCAAAACTGAACACAATATTCCAGGTGAGGTCTCACTAAGGCCCTGTACAACTGCAGTAAGACCTCCCTGCTCCTATACCCAAATCCCCTAGCTATGAAGGCCAACATACCATTTGCCGCCTTCACCGCCTGCTGTACCTGCATGCCAACCTTCAATGACTGATGAACCATGACACCCAGGTCTCGTTGCACCTCCCCTTTTCGTAATCATTCAGATAATAATCTGCCTTTGTGCTTTTGCCCCCAAAATGGATAACCTCACATTTATCCACATTATACTGCATCTGCCATGCATTTGCCCATTCACCTAACCTATCCAAGCCACCTTGCAGCTTCTTTGCGTCCTCCTCGCAGCTCACACTGCCACCCAGTTTAGTGTCATCTGCAAACTTGGAGATATTACACTCAATTCCTTCATCTCAATCATTAATGTATATTGTAAAGAGCTAGGGTCCCAGCACTGAGCCCTGCGGCACCCCACTGGTCACTGCCTGCCATTCTGAAAAGGACCCGTTTATCGCGACTCTCTGCTTCCTGTCTGCCAACCAGTTCTCTATCCACGTCAGTACATTACCCCCAATACCATGTGCTTTAATTTTGCACATCAATCTCTTGTGTGGGACCTTGTCAAAAGCCTTTTGAAAGTCCAAATAGATCACATCCACTGGTTCTCCCTTGTCCACTCTGCTAGTTACATCCTCAAAAAATTGCAGAAGATTTGTCAAGCATGATTTCCCTTTCACAAATCCATGCTGACTTGGACCGATCCTGTCACTGCTTTCCAAATGCGCTGCTCTCTCCCTCCCTTTTTAAAAAGTGGTGTTACATTAGCTACCCTTCAGTCCATAGGAACTGATCCAGAGTCGATAGTCTGTTGGAAAATGATCACCAATGCATCTGCTATTTCTAGGGCCACTTCCTTAAGTACTCTGGGATGCAGACTATCAGGCTCCAGGGGGATCGAGGGTCGGGGGGGGGGTGGTGGGAGGGAGGTCGGTTCGGTTCGGGTCAGGGGGGGGAGGGAGGGAGGGAGGTCGATTCGGTTCGGGTCGGGGGGGGAGGGAGGGAGGGAGAGGGAGGTCGGGTGTGGGGGGGAGCACGGGTCGGCTCCAGTCTGGGGAGTCGGGTCAGGGTCTGGTCCGGAAGGGGGAGGAAGCGGGAGTCGAGTCGGGTCGGGAGGAAGCAGGAGCTGAGCGTGGGAGGACCTTATTCATGCAGCCCCAGTGAGGCCATTCGGCCAGGGCTAGGGGTTGCGTGCTTCGGGCCCCTCCCACACGGTTTTGGGTGCCTGGAGCTACTGCACATGCGCGCCCACTGTACCGCGCATGTGCAGAGGTCCCGGCACTGTTTTCAGCTCTGGGACCTGGCTCCGCCCCCTACAGCTCCTGCTGTGCTGCGCCGAGGGCCAGAGGACTTGCAGCGAGCTGGAGAATCTGTAATTTTTTTTTAGGCGCACTTTGTGGCGCGAAAAACGGGCATCCAGGTCGGAGCTGCGCTGTTCTAGGCGCGGCTCGAAACTTGGGCCCATAGAAACATAAAAAATAGGTGCAGGAGTAGGCCATTCGGGCCTTCGAGCCTGCACCACCATTCAATAAGATCATGGCTGATCATTCCCTCAGTACCCCTTTCCTGCTTTCTCTCCATACCCCTTGATCCCTTTAGCCGTAATAGCCATATCTAACTCCCTCTTGAATATATCCAATGAACTGGCATCAACAACTCTCTGCGGCAGGGAATTCCACAGGTTCACCACTCTCTGAGTGAAGAAGTTTCTCCTCATCTCAGTCCTAAATGGCTTACCCCTTATCCTTAGACTATGTCCCCTGGTTCTGGACTTTCCCAACATCGGGAACATTCTTCCCGCCTCTAACCTGTCCCGTCCCGTCAGAATCTTATATGTTTCTATGAGATCCCCTCTTATCCTTCTAAACTCCAATGTATAAAAGCCCAGTTGATCGAGTCTCTCCTCATATGTCAGTCCCGCCATCCCGGGAATCAGTCTGGTGAACCTTTGCTGTACTCCCTCAATATCAAGAACGTCCTTCCTCAGAACTGAACACAATATTCCAGGTGAGGTCTCACCAACGCCCTGTACAACTGCAGTAAGACCTCCCTGCTCCTATATTCAAATCCCCTAACTATGAAAGCCAACATACCATTTGCCTTCATCACCGCCTGCTGTACCTGCGTGCCCACTTTCAGTGACTGATGTATCATGACATCAAGGTCTCGTTGCACCTCCCCTTTTCCTAATCTGCCGCCATTCAGATAATATTCTGCCTTCATGTTTTTGCCCCCAAAGTGGATAACTTCACATTTATCCACATTATACTGCATCTGCCATGCATTTGCCCACTCATCTAACCTGTCCAAGCGTCCTCCTCACAGCTCACACTGCCACCCAGTTTAGTGTCATCTGCAAAATTGGAGATATTACACTCAATTCCTTCATCAAAATCTTTAATGTATATTGTAAAGAGCTGGGGTCCCAGCACTGAGCCCTGCGGCACCCCACTAGTCACTGCCTCCCATTCTGAAAAGGACCCGTTTATCCTGACTCTCTGCTTCCTGTCTGCCAACCAGTTCTCTATCCACGTCAGTACATTACCCCCAATAACATGTGCTTTAATTTTGCACACCAATCTCTTGTGTGGGACCTTGCCTTTTGAAAGTCCAAATACACCACATCCACTGGCTCTCCCTTGTCCACTCTGCTAGTTACATCCTCAAAAAATTCCAGAAGATTTGTCAAGCATGATTTCCCTTTCATAAATCCATGCTGACTTGGACCGATCCTGTCACTGCTTTCCAAATGCGCTGCTATTTCATCTTTAATAATTGATTCCAACATTTTCCCCACTACTGATGTCAGGCTAACCGGTCTATAATTACCCGTTTTCTCTCTCTCTCCTTTTTTAAAAAGTGGTGTTACATTACCTACCCTCCAGTCCATAGGAACTGATCCAGTGTCGATAGACTGTTGGAAAATGATCACCAATGCATCCACTATTTCTAGGGCCACTTCCTTAAGTACTCTGGGATGGAGACTATCAGGCCCTGGGGATTTATTGGCCTTCAATCCCATCAATTTCCCAAACACAATTTCCCGCTTTATAAGGATATTATGGGAATCAAGGGATATGGGGATAGAATCCTGGAAATTTACAGCACGGAAGGAGGCCATTCGACCCATCATGTCCGTGCCGGCTGATCAAGAGCTTTCCACCCTAATCCCACTTTCGAGCTCTTGGTCCGTAGTCCTGTAGGTTACGGCACTTCAGGTGCACATCCAAATACTTTTTAAATGTGGTGAGGGTTTCTGCCTCTACCACCCTTTCAGGCAGTGAGTTCCAGACCCCCACCACCCTCTGGGTGAAGGTATTTCCCCTCATATCCCCTCTAAACCTCCCCCAATTACTTTAAATCGATGTCCCCTGGTTGTTGACCCCTCTGCTATGGGAAACAGGTCCTTCCTGTCCACTCTATCTAGGCCTCTCATAATTTGATACACCTCAATAAGGTCTCCCCTGTGCCTCCTCTGTTCCAAAGAAAACAACCCCAGCCTATCCAATCTTTCCTCATAGCTAAAATTCTCCAGTCCAGGCAACATCCTCGTAAATCTCCTCTGTACCTCCCTGGTGCAATCACATCTTTCCTGTAATGTGGTGACCAGAACTGCACGCAGTACTCCAGCTGTGACCTAACTAGTGTTTTATACAGTTCAAGCATAACCGCCCTGGTTTTTTATTTATGCCTCGGCTAATAAAGGGAAGCTTTCTGTATGCCTACTTTACCTTCTTATCGACCTGGCCTGCTACCTTCAGGGATCTGTGGACTTGCACTCCCAGGTCCCTTTGTTCCTCTACACTTCTCAGTGTCCTACCATTTAATGTGTATTCCCTTTCCTTGTTAGACCTCCCCAAATGCATTACCTCACACTTCTCCGGATTGAATTACATTTGCCGCTGTTCTGCTCACCTGACCAGTTTATTGATAACTTCCTGCAGTCTACAGCTTTCTTCTTCATTAACAACCACACAGCCTATTATTGTATCTTCTGCAAACTTCTTAATCATACCCCTATATTCAAATCTAAATCGTTGATATATACCACAAAAAGCAAGGGACCCAGTACTGAGCCCTGCGGAACCCCACTGGAAACATCCTTCCAGTCACAAAAACACCCATCCAGGGAATTCTGGGAGATTACAACCAATGCATCCACTATCCCTGCAGCCACTTCTTTTTAGACCCTGGGATGCAGGCCATCAGGTCCAGAGGATTTGTCCACCTTTAGTCCCATTAGGTTGGCTCGTACTTTATCTCTCGTGATAGTGATTGTTTTAAGTTCCCCCCGCCTCCACCAAAAGCCTCTTGATTATCAATTATTGGGATCTTTTTAGTATCTTCTACCGTGAAGACCAATACAAAATATTTGTTCAATGTCTCTGCCATTTCCCTGTTCCCCATTATTAATTCTCCAGTCTCATCCTCTAAGGAACCAACGTTGCTTGAGCTACTCGCTTCCATTTTATATACCTCTATCAGCTCTTACTGTCTGTTTTATATTTCATGCTCGTTTACTCTCATCGGTCATCTTCTCTGTTTTTATCATTTTTTGCGCGTTTCGAAAAATGTTCCCAATCTTCTGGGCTTCCACCCTTCTTCGCAACATTGTATGCCTCTGTTTTCAATCTGATATCATCATCTACTTCCTCAGTTAGTCCCGGATGGTTCATCCTTCTCTTAACATCTTTATTTCTCACTGGAATAACTCTTTGCTGAGATTAAGAAATATCTCCTTAAATGTTTGCCACTGCTTTTCTACAGTCTTACTCTTTAATCTATTTTCTGCATTAACAAACTCTGCCTTCATACCTTTGTAATTAACTTTATTTAAGTTAAGGACACTAGTTTGAGACCGAACCTTCTCACCCTCAAACTGCATTTGAAATTCTACCATGCTATGATCACTCTTCCCAAGAGGATCCTTCACTACGAGATCATTAATTAATCCAGCCTCGTTACACATTACCTGATCTAAAATAGTCTGCTCCCTGGTTGGTTCCACAATGTATTGTTCCAAGAAACCATCCCGCATACACTCTATGAATTCTTCCTCAAGGCTACCCCCTGCAATTTGATTTGTCCAATCAATATGAAGATTAAAATCGCCCTTGATTATTGCCGTACCTTTCTTTTAAGCCTCCATTATTTCTTGATTTATACTCTGTCCTACAGTGTGTAGCAACCTGTAGACTAGGCCCATCAGTGACTTTGTTCCCTTATTATTCCTGATCTGCATCCAAACTGTTTCTACATCTTGATCTTCTGAAGCAATATCATTTGTCACTACAGCACTGATCTCATACCTTATTAACAGAGCTACCTCACCTCCTTTACGTTTCTGCCTATCCTTACGAGGGCTATAGGGAGGCAGGAACTTAATACAATCACTATCATTAATGAAGTAGTACTCGGTAAAATAATGGGACTAAAGGCGAACAAGTCCCCTGGACCTGATGGCTTACATCCATGATCTTATTAACTGGCAGAGCAGGTTTGTGGGGCCAGGTGGCCTATGGGATAAATGTGAGGTTATCCACTTTGGTGGTAAAAACAGAGAGACAGACTATTATCTGAATGGTGACAGATTAGGAAAAGGGGAGATGCAACGAGACCTGGGTGTCATGGTACATCAGTCATTGAAGGTTGGCATGCAGGTACAGCAGGCGGTTAAGAAAGCAAATAGCATGTTGGCCTTCATAGTGAGGGGATTTGAGTACAGGGGCAGGGAGGTGTTATTACAGTTGTACAGGGCCTTGGTGAGGCCACACCTGGAGTATTGTGTACAGTTTTGGTCTCCTAACTTGAGGAAGGACATTCTTGCTATTGAGGGAGTGCAGCGAAGGTTCACCAGACTGATTCCCGGGATGGCGGGACTGACATATCAAGAAAGACTGGATCAACTGGGCTTGTATTCACTGGAGTTCAGAAGAATGAGAGGGGATCTCATAGAAACGTTTAAAATTCTGACGGGTTTAGACAGGTTAGATGCGGGAAGAATGTTCCCAATGTTGGGGAAGTCCAGAACCAGGGGTCACAGTCTAAGGATAAGGGGTAAGCCATTTAGGACCAAGATGAGGAGAAACTTCTTCACCCAGAGAGTGGTGAACCTGTGGAATTCTCTACCACAGAAAGTTGTTGAGGCCATTTCACTAAATATATTCAAAAAGGAGTTAGATGTAGTCCTTACTACTAGGGGAATCAAGGGGTATGGCGAGAAAGCAGGAATGGGGTACTGAAGTTGCATGTTCAGCCATGAACTCATTGAAGGGCGGTGCAGGCTAGAAGGGCCGAATGGCCTACTCCTGCACCTATGTTCAATGTTTCTATGTTTCTATGTTTCTACATCCTAGGGTCTTAAAAGAAGTGGCTGCAGAGATAGTGGATGCATTGATTGTAATCTGCCAAAATTCCCTGGATTCTGGGGAGGTCCATTTCTTCTTTTTATTTCCTTATCAGTAGGTAACCTTTGATATTGTTGCCAAATTAAGTTAATCTAAAGGTTAAGTCATGGCAGGAGAGCTTAGACACATGTCATGCTCATCCTGTGCTATGTGGGAAGTCAGGGACGCTTCCAGTGTCCCTGACTACTCAGTGTGCAGGAAGTGTATGCAGCTGCAGCTTCTGACAGATCGCATTGCGGCACTAGAGCTGTGCATGGATTCACTCTGGAGCATCCGCGATACTGAGGATGTTGTGAATAGCACGTTTAGTGAGTTGGGCACAATGCAGGCAAAGGTTACTCAGGCAGATAAGGAATGGGTGACCATCAGGCAGAGCAGTGCAAGGAAGGTAGTGCAGGAGCCCCCTGCAGTCATCCCCCTCCAAAACAGATACACCGTTTTGGGTACTGTTGAGGGGGATGACTCATTAGGGGAGGGCAGCAACAGCCAACTTCATGGCACCGTGGGTGGCTCTGCTGCACAGGAGGGCAGGAAAAAGAGTAGGAGAGCTATAGTGATAGGGGATTCAATTGTAAGGGGAATGGATAGGCGTTTCTGCGGTTGCAATCAAGACTCCAGGATGGTATGTTGCCTCCCTGGTGCAAGGGTCAAGGATGTCTCGGAGCGGCTGCATGACATTTTGGAGGAGGAGGGTGAACAGCCAGTTGTCGTGGTGCATATAGGTACCAACGATATCGGTAAAAAAGGTGAGGTCCTACAAGTTCAATTTAGGGAGCTAGGAGTTAAATTAAAAAGCAGGACCTCAAAGGTAGTAATCTCAGGATTGCTACCAGTGCCACGGGCTAGTCAGAGTAGGAATTGCAGGATAGCTCAGATGAATATGTGGCTTGAGGAGTGGTGCAGCAGGGAGGGATTCAAATTCCTGGGACATTGGAACCGGTTCTGGGGGAGTTGGGACCAGTACTAAATGAACGGTCTGCACCTGGGCAGGACCGGAACCAATGTCCTAGGGGGAGTGTTTGCTAGTGCTGTTGGGGAGGAGTTAAACTAATATGGCAGGGGGATGGGAACCTATGCAGGGAGACAGAGGGAAGTAGAATGGGGGCAGAAGCAAAAGATAGAAAGAAGAAAAGTAAAAGTGGAGGGCAGAGAAACCCAAGGCAAAAAGCAAAAAGGGCCACATGACAGCAAATGTCTAAAGGGACAAAGTGTGTTAACATGACAAGCCTGAAGGCTCTGTGCCTCAATGTGAGGAGTATTTGTAATAAGGTGGACGAATTAACTGTGCAGGCATCTATTAACTAATATGATATAATTGGGATTACAGAGACATGGTTCCAGGGTGACCAAGGCTGGGAACTCACATCCAGGGTATTCAACATTCAGGAAGGATA
Source organism: Pristiophorus japonicus (assembly GCF_044704955.1). Lineage (NCBI taxonomy): Eukaryota > Metazoa > Chordata > Chondrichthyes > Pristiophoridae > Pristiophorus > Pristiophorus japonicus. Next base: position 303,440,309 of record NC_091981.1, read on the forward strand.
GACAGAGAGGAAAAGGAGGCGGGGTGGTGTTGCTGGTTAAAGAGGAAATTAATGCAATAGTAAGGAAGGACATTGACATGGATGATGTGGAATCGGTATGGGTGGAGCTGCGGAATACCAAAGGGCAGAAAACGCTAGTGGGTGTTGTGTACAGACCACCAAACAGTAGTGCGGATGGGGACAGCATCAAACAAGAAATTAGGGATGTGTGCAATAAAGGTACAGCAGTTATCATGGGGGACTTTAATCTACATATTGATTGGGCTAACCAAACAGGTAGCAGTACAGTGGAGTAAGATTTCCTGAAGTGTATTAGGGATGGTTTTCTAGACAAATATGTCGAGGAACCAATTAGAGGGCTGGCCATCCTAGACTGGGTGATGTGTAATGGGAAAGGACTAATTAGCAATCTTGTTGTGCGAGGCCCCTTGGGGATGAGTGACCATAATATGGTAGAATTTTTTATTAAGATGAGAGTGACACAGTTAATTCAGAGACTAGGGTCCTGAACTTAAGGAAAGGTAACTTCGATGGTATGAGATGTGAATTGGCTAGAATAGACTGGCGAATGACACTTAAAGGGTTGATGGTGGATAAGCAATGGCAAACATTTAAAGATCGCATGGATGAACTTCAACAATTGTACATCCCTGTCTGGAGTAAAAATAAAATGGGGAAGGTCGCTCAACCGTGGCTAACAAGGGAAATTAAGGATAGTGTTAAATCCAAGGAAGAGGCATATAAATTGGCCAGAAAAAGCAGCAAACCTGAGGACTGGGAGAAATTTAGAATTCAGCAGAGGAGAACAAAGGGTTTAATTAAGAGGGGGGAAATAGAGTATGAAAAGAAGCTTGCCGGGAACATAAAAACGGACTGCAAAAGCTTCTATCGATATGTGAAGAGAAAAGGATTAGTGAAAACAAATGTAGGTCCCTTTCAGTCGGAATCAGGTGAATTTATAATGGGGAACAAAGAAATGGCAGACCAATTGAACAAATACTTTGGTTCTGTCTTCACGAAGGAAGACACAAATAACCTTCCGGAAATACTAGGCGATCGAGGGTCTAGCGAGAAGGAGGAACTGAAGGATATCCTTATTCGTCAGGAAATTGTGTTAGGGAAATTGATGGGATCGCAGGCCGATAAATCCCCAGGGCCTGATAGTCTTCATCGCAGAGTACTTAAGGAAGTGACCCTAGAAATAGTGGATGCATTGGTGATCATTTTCTAACAGTCTATCGACTCTGGATGAGTTCCTATGGACTTGGGGTTAGCGAATGTAACACCACTTTTTAAAAAAGGAGGGAGAGAAAAAATGGGGAATTATAGACAGGTTAGCCTGACATCAGTAGTGGGGAAAATGTTGGAATCAATTATTAAAGATGAAATAGCAGCGCATTTGGAAAGCAGTGTCAGGATCGGTCCAAGTCAGCATGGATTTATGAAAGGGAAATCATGCTTGACAAATCTTCTAGAATTTTTTGAGGATGTAACTAGTAGAGTGGACAAGGGAGAACCAGTGGATGTGGTGTATTTGGACTTTCAAAAGGCTTTTGACAAGGTCCCACACAAGAGATTGATGTGCAAAATTAAAGCACATGGTATTGGGGGTAATGTATTGATGTGGATAGAGAACTGGTTGGCAGACAGGAAGCAGAGAGTCGGGATAAACGGGTCCTTTTCAGAATGGCAGGCAGTGACTAGTGGGGTGCCGCAGGGCTCAGTGCTGGGACCCCAGATCTTCACAATATACATCAATGATTTAGATGAAGGAATTGAGATAACACTAAGTTGGGTGGTGGTGTGAGCTGTGAGGAGGATGCTAAGAGGCTGCAGGGTGACTTGGACAGGTTAGGTGAGTGGGAAAATGCATGGCAGATGCAGTATAATGTGGATAAATGTGAGGTTATCCACTCTGGGGGCAAAGACACGAAGGCAGAATATTATCTGAATGGCGGCAGATTAGGAAAAGGGGAGGTGCAACGAGAGCTGGGTGTCATGGTTCATCAGTCATTGAAAGTTGGCATACAGGTACAGCAGGTGGTGAAGAAGGCAAATGGCATGCTGGCTTTCATAGCTAGGGGATTTGAGTATAAGAGCAGGGAGGTCTTACTGCAGTTGTACAGGGCCTTGGTGAGGCCTCGCCTGGAATATTGTGTTCAGTTTTGGTCTCCTAATCTGAGGAAGGACGTTCTTGTAATTGAGGGAGTGCAGCGAAGGTTCACCAGACTGATTCCAGCGATAGCAGGACTGACATATGAGGATCAACTGGGCCTTTATTCACTGGAGTTTAGAAGAATGAGAGGGGATCTCACAGAAACATATAAAGTTATGATGGGTCTAGACAGGTTAGATGCAGGAAGAATGTTCCCGATGTTGGGGAAGTCCACAACCAGGGGTCACAATCTTAGGATAAGATGTAGGCCATTTAGGACTGAGATGAGGAGAAACTTCTTCACTCAGAGAGTTGTTAGCCTGTGGAATTCTCTTCCGCAGAGAGTTATTGATGCCAGTTCATTAAATATATTCAAGAAGGAGTTGGATGTGACCCTTACAACTAAAGAGATCAAGGGGTATGGAGAGAAAGCAGGGAAGGGGTACTGAGGTGAATGATCAGCCATGATCTTATTGTATGGTGGTGCAGGCTCGAAGGGCCGAATATCTTACTCCTGCACCTATTGTTCTATGTTTCTATGTTTCTATGTCCTAGCAGATTGGAAAACTGCAAATGTAACGTCCCTATTTAAAAAAGGAGGGAGACAGAAAGCAGGAAACTATCGACCAGTTGGCCTAACATCTGTGGTTGGGACAATGCTGGAGTCCATTATTAAGGAAGCAGTAGCGGGACATTTGGAAAAGCATGATCCAATCAAGCAGAGTCAGCATGGTTTTATGAAAGGGAAATCATGTTTGGCAAATTTGCTGGAGTTCTTTGAGGATGTAATGAGCAGGGTGGGTAAAGGGGAATCAGTGGATGTGGTGTATTTGGATTTCCAGAAGGCATTCGATAAGGTGTCACATAAAAGATTAATGCACAAGATAAAAATTCACGGTGTTGGGGGTAATATAGTGTGGAAAGAGGATTGACTAACTAACAGACAACAGAGAGTCAGATTAATGGGTCATAGAAACATAGAAACATAGAAAGTAGGTGCAGGAGTAGGCCATTCAGCCCTTCGAACCTACACCACCATTCAATAAGATCTTGGCTGATCATTCACCTCAGTACCCCTTTCCTGCTTTCTCTCCAGACCCGCTGATCTCTTTAGCCGTAAGGGTCACATTTAACTCCCTCTTGAATATATCCAACAAACTGGTATCAACAATTCTCTGCGGTAGGGAATTCCACAGGTTAACAACTCTCTGAGTGAAGAAGTTTCTCATCATCTCAGTCCTAAATGGCTTACCCCTTATCCTTAGACTGTGTCCCTGGTTCTGGACTTCCCCAACATCGGGAACATTCTTCTCGCATCTAACCTGTCCAGTCCCGTCAGAATTTTATATGTTTCTCTGAGATCCTCTCTCATCCGTCTAAACTCCAGTGAATAAATGCGCAGTTGATCCAGTCTCTCCTCATATGTCAGTCCAGCCATCCCGAGAATCAGTCTGGTGAACCTTCGCTGCACTGCCTCAATAGCAAGAACGTCCTTCATCAGATTTGGAGATCAAAACTGAACACAATATTCCAGGTGAGGCCTCACCAAGGCCCTGTACAACTGCAGTAAGACCTCCCTGCTCCTATACTCAAATCCCCTAGCTATGAAGGCCAACATACCATTTGCCTTCTTCACCGCCTGCTGTACTTGCATGCCAACTTTCAATGACTGATGAACCATGACACCCAGGTCTCGTTGCACCTCCCCTTTTCTTAATCTGCCGCCATTCAGATAATATTTTTATCCTGACTCTCTGCTTCCTGTCTGCCAACCAGTTCCCTATCCACGTCAGTATATTACCCCCAATACCATGTGCTTTAATTTTGCACATCATAAATCCATCTTGACTTGGACCGATCCTGTTACTGCTTTCCAAATGCGCTGTTATTTCATCTTTAATAATTGATTCCAACATTTTCCCCACTACTGATGTCAGGCTAACCGGTCTATAATTACCCGTTTTCTCTCTCCCTCCTTTTTTAAAAAGCGATGTTACATTAGCTACCCTCCATTCCATAGGAACTGATCCAGTGTCGACAGACTGTTGGAAAATGATCACCAATTCATCCACTATTTCTAGGACCACTTCCTTAAGTACTCTGGGATGCAGACTATCAGGCCCCGGGGATTTATCAGCCTTCAATCTGATCAATTTCCCTAACACAATTTCCCGCCTAATAAGGATCTCCTTCAGTTCCTCCTGCTCACTAGACCCTCGGTCCCCGAGTTGTTCCCGAAGGTTATTTGTGTCTTTCTTCGTGAAGACAGAACCAAAGTATTTTTTCAACTGGTCTGCCATTTCTTTGTTCCCCATTATAAATTCACCTGAATCTGACTGCAAGGGATCTACGTTTGTCTTCACTAATCTTTTTCTCTTCACATATCTATAAAAGCTTTTGCAGTCAGTTTTTATGTTCCCGGCAAGCTTCCTCTCACACTCTATTTTCCCCCTACTAATTAAACCCTTTGTCTTCCTCTGCTGAATTCTAAATCTCTCCCAGTCCTCAGGTTTGCTGCTTTTTCTGGCCAATTTATATGTCTCTTCCTTGGATTTAACACTATCCTTAATTTCCCTTGTTAGCCACGGTTGAGCCACCTTCCCCATTTTATTTTTACTCCAGACAGGTATATACAATTGATGGAGTTCATCCATATTTTATTTTACGGTTGGCAAACAGTGACTAATAGGGTGCCGCAGGGATCGGTGCTGGGACCCCAACTATTTACAATCTATATTAATGACTTGGATGAAGGGACCGAGTGTAATGTCGCCAAGTTTGCTGATGATACAAAGATGGGTGGGAAAGCAAATTGTGAGGAGGACACAAAAAATCTGCAAAGGGATGTAGACAGGCTCAGTGAGTGGGTGAAAATTTGGCAGATGGAGTATAATGTGGGAAAATGTGAGGTTATCTAATTTGGCAGAAAAAATAGAAAAGCAAATTATAATTTAAATGGAGAAAAATTGCAAAGTGCTGCAGTACAGAGGGACCTGGGGGTCCTTGTGCATGAAACACATAAAGTTAGGATGCAGGTACAGCAAGTGATCAGGAAGGCAAATGGAATGTTGGCCTTTATTGCAAGGGGGATAGAGTATAAAAGCAGAGAAGTCCTGCTACAACTGAACAGGGTATTGGTGAGGCCACACCTGGAGTACTGCATGCAGTTTTGGTCTCTGTATTTATGAAAGGATATACTTGCATTGGAGGCAGTTCAGAGAAGGTTCACTCAGTTGATTCCGGAGATGAGGGGGTTGAGTTATGAGGATAGGTTGAGCAGGTCGCGCCTTAAGTCATTGAAGTTCAGAAGAATGAGAGTTGATCTTATGGAAACGTATAAGATAATGAGGGGACATAGGGCCAGACTTTTTCTTGATTGTCGGTGAATTTATTAGTGTTACAGCTGGTTTTTCGCCCGGTGAGAGTTTCCACGTTAGTTTTTCATGGTATCGCCCACTTCTGAAGTTGCCCGCCAGAACCAAAACTGCCCGCGTGCAACGCCGAGAACAACCGGCAGGATGTAAGTTTGGCCTCAACCGCCGAGGTCCAGATCGCCGAGAGACCCGCCCTGTTAACGCTGCTTAAACCGGGCGGTAAGGGGGTCCCTGCAAAGAAAGGTCAGTTAAAGGTTCTTTAATTATTTTTTATTAATTTTACCATGGCGATTTGGGTTAAAACTGTCTTGGGAATGAGTAGTATGTGTTTATATTGTTAAATGAAAATTTTTTTGGGACTTTCCCCCCTCCCCCCTCCCTAGGCCCAACCGCAGCCTGGGACTAAATTTTTCTCCTTTCCGTCCATTCCGGTAACGATCGCCCACTTGTGTAACTTTGCACTTACCCGCCGAGAAGCCGCCAAGAATGAGGGCAACGCCCATTTTTCTCGCCGGGCGATCAGTTCTACTTACTTTTACCCTCAAAGTGGAAATTCTCGGCCGCTTTTTTCACCGAGCGATAGCGGTCCTTCTCACCGGGCAATCGGGCGTTGAGGGCCTTTATGGAAAGTCTGGCCCATAGTTTCAGAATAAGGGGCTGCCCATTTAAAACTGAGATGAGGAGGAATTTCTTCTCTCAGAGGGTTGTAAATCTGTGGAATTCTCTGCCCCAGAGAGCTGTGGAAGCTGGGTCATTGAATATATTTAAGGTGGAGATAGACAGATTTTTGAGCGATAAGGGAATAAAGGATTATGGGGAGCGGGCAGGGAAGTGGAACTGAGTCCATGATCAGATCAGCCATGCTCTTATTAAATGGCGGAGCAGGCTCGAGGGGTCAGGTGGCCTACTCCTGCTCCTATTTCTTAATTTCTTGTGTACCTGGCCTGCTACTTTTAGGGATCTGTGGACCTGGGCTCCAACGGCCCTTTGTTCCTCTACATTTCTCAGTGTCCTACCATTTAATGTGTATTCCCTTGCCTTGTTAGCCCTCCCCAAATGCATGACCTCACACTTCTCCGGATTAAATTCCATTTGCCGCTGTTCTGCCCACCTGACCAGTTAATTGAAATCTTCCTGCAGTCTACAGCTTTCTTCATTATCAACCACACAGCCTATTTTAGTATCATCTGCAAACTTCTTAATCATACCCTCTACATTCAAGTCTAGATCATTGATGTATACCACAAAAAGCAAGGGATCCAGCATTGAGCCCTGCGGCACTCCACTGGAAACAGCCTTCCAGTCACAAAAACACTTTATAATTTCACCCCTGGACTTTCTGTACTCCTCGAGAGATTCTGCAGTATTTAGCCCTCGGTATCTGTCATAAGCCTCCCTTTTTTTCTTTATCCTCCCCTGTATATCCCTCGACATCCAGGGGGCTCGAGATTTGTTTGTCCCACCCTTTTTCTTTAAGGGAACATACTTGCTCTGAACCCTCCGGATCTCCTCCTTGAATACCTCCCACTGTTCTGACACTGATTTATCTTCAAGTAGCTGTTTCCAGTCCACAATGGCTAAATCACATCTCAGCTTAGCAAAGTTAGCTTTTCTCCAAAGTAGAACTTTTATTCCTGGTCTATCCTTGTCCTTTTCCATAGCTACCTTAAATCTAACTGAATTATGATCACTAGCACCTAAATGCTCTCCCACTGATACCAGTTCCACCTGCCCAGCTTCATTCCCTAAATGGTGGGACACTAAGAAGTGTAGAGGAACAGAGGGGCCTTGAGTGCAGGTCCACAGATCCCTGAAGGTAGCAGGCCAGGTAGATAAGGTGGTTAAGGCCGATGGGATACTTGCCTTTATTAGCCGAGGCATAGAATACAAGAGCAGGGGGGTTATGCTACTCTGGTATAATACTCGGGTTAGGCCACAGCTGGAGTACTGCATGCAGTTCTGGTCACCACATTACAGGACAGATGTGATTGCACTAGAGAGGGTACAGAGGAGATTTACGAGGATGTTGCCTGGACTGGAGAATGTTAGCTATGAGGAAAAATTGGATAGGCTGGGTTTGTTTTCTTTGGGACAAAGGAGGCTGAGAGGAGGGCTGATTGAGGTGTGTAAAATTATGAGGGGCTGAGATAGAGTCATAAAAAATAGGAACAGGAGTAGGCCATACGGCCCCTCGAGCCTGCTCTGCCATTTAATACAATCATGGCTGATCCGATCATGGACTCAGCTCCACTTCCCTGTCCGCTCCCCATAACCCCTTATTCCCTTATCGGTTAAGAGTTGATATGAGGGACCTGTTTCCCTTATCAGGGAAGTCAACAATCAGGGGGCATAGATTTAAAGGTGGAAGGATTAGAGAGGATTTGAGGAGAACGTTTTTCGCCCAGAGGGTACTGGGGGTCTGGAACTCACTGCCTGAAAGGGTGGTAGAGGCAGAAACCCTTACCACATTTAAAAAGTACTTGGATGTGCACCTGAAGTGCTGTAACCCATAGGGCTACGGACCGAGAGCTGGAAAGTGGGATTAGGCTGGATAGCTCTTGGTCGGCCGGCGCGGACACGATGGGCTGAGATGCTCTCCTTCCATGCTGTAAATTTCGAGGACTGTATGATTTGTAAGAGGCTTCAATGGAAAGATATGGGGTTGGCCTGAGAGTCACCTCCAGCAACCCTGGCAATGGCAACACAATGCAGGCAGCAATCCAGTGAGCTGTAAGATTACCAAGGTCGGAGCATTGTGGCGTGCAGTTTGTGCAGAGAACACCAGGAACAGTTACTGATGGAGCATGAAACAAACTTCAGTCGCTCGAACAATGTGAAGTGACTCAGTCGGAACAAAAGGTTTCGAACATCCGCGCTGCAAATCCTGTTCCTCAACAGCTGTCCATCACAGGGCCATCAATTGCATCCATCCCGGGACCTGCTGATAAAATACCCAGTGATAGCTGGGACCAATAGGGGCACAGCTGGCATAGTGTGTGACCAATTGTCCACCGCCCTGTGCACAAACCTCAGGGACATATAAGCTCCGGTTAAACGGACGCTCAGCTACTGCGAAGTCCTGTGGAAGGTGAGTCATTATTCGCAGTCCCTCTTCACTGCTGCCCCTCTGCAGCCTGGGATTTCAAGGAGAGCTGAGCTGTAGGGAGGAAATGTGTGTCAGTGAAGGAGACATGGAGGGAGCAGGGATTCAATGAGGCAGTGTAAAGGTGGAGTGGCGATCAGACCCAGTGTAGACTGACCAGATCAAAGAGGTGTCTTTCTGTTGGATCGAAGGTCCCTCCTGTGTCCAACAGTCACCAAACCTTCCCACTGGACATCTACCTATCTGCGATATTGGCAGCACAATGCAACACATTGATAAATGTGACGTTGGATGCTGTCCGAGGTTTGGATTAGGTCACATTCCAGTCAAGATAGAGGGAGCTTTACTCTGGATCTATCCCCCTGGACCTGCCCTGGGAGTGTTTGATGGGACAGTGTAGAGGGAGCTTTACTCTGGATCTATCCCCCTGGACCTGCCCTGGGAGTGTTTGATGGGACAGTGTAGAGGGAACTTTACTCTGTATCTCACCCCGTGCTGTACCTGCCCTGGGAATGTTTGATTGGGCAGTGTAGAGAGAGCTTTACTCTGTATCTAACTCGTGCTGTACCTGCCCTGCGAGTGTTTGATGGGACAGTTCAGAGGGAGTTTTACTTTGTATCTAACCCGTGCTGTACCTGCCCTGGGAATGTTTGATGGGACAGTGTAGAGGGAACTTTACACTGTATCTAACCGATGCTGTACCTGCCCTGGGAGTGTTTGATGGGACAGTGTAGAGGGAACTTTACTCTGTATCTAACCCGTGCTGTACCTGCCCTGGGAGTGTTTGATGGGACAGTGTAGAGGGAGCTTTACTCTGGATCCAACCCCGTGCTGTACCTGCCCTGGGAATGTTTGATTGGGCAGTGTAGAGAGAACTTTACTCTGAATCTAACCCGTGCTGTACCTGCCCTGGGAGTGTTTGATGGGACAGTTCAGAGGGAGTTTTACTCAGTATCTAACCCGTGCTGTACCTGCCCTGTGAATGTTTGATGGTACAATGTAGAGGGAGCTTTACTCTGTATCTAACCCATTCTGTACCTGCGCTGGGAGTGTCTGATGGGACAATGTAGAGGGAGCTTTACTCAGGATCTATCCCCCTGTACCTGCCCTGGGAATGTTTGATGTGACAGTGTAGAGGGAACTTTACTCTGTATCTAACCCCGTGCTGTACCTGCCCTGGGAGTGTTTGATGGGACAGTGTAGAGAGAACTTTACTCTGTATCTAACCCCATGCTGTACCTGCCCTGGGAGTGTTTGATGGGACAGTGTAGAGAGAACTTTATTCTGTATCTAACCCCGTGCTGTACCTGCCCTGGGAGTGCTTGATGGGACAGTGTCGAGAGAGCTTTACTCTGTATCTAACCCGTGCTTTACCTGCCCTGGGAGTGTTTGATGGGACAGTGTAGAGGGAACTTTACTCTGTATCTAAACCCGTGCTGTACCTGCCCTGGGAGTGTTTGATGGGACAGTGTAGAGAGAACTTTACTTTGTATCTAACCCCGTGCTGTATCTGCCCTGGGAGTGTTTGATGGGACAGTGTAGAGAGAGCTTTACTCAGTATCTAAACCCATGCTGTACCTGCCCTGGAAGTGTTTGATGGGACAATGTAGAGGGAGCTTTACTCTGGATCTATCCCCCTGTACCTGCCCTGGGAGTGTTTGATGGGACAGTGTGGAGGGAGCTTTACTCTGTATTTAACCCATGCTGTACCTGCCTTGGGAGTGTTTGATGGGAAAGTGTAGAGGGAGTTTTACTCTGTATTTAACCTATGCTGCACCTGCCCTGGGAGTGTTTGATGGGATAGTGTAGAGGGAGCTTTACTCTATATCTAACCCCGTGCTGTACCTGCCCTGGGAGTGTTTGATGGGGCAGTGTAGAAGGAGCTTTACTCTATATCTAACCCCGTGCTGTACCTGCCCTGGGAGTGTTTGATGGGACAGTGTAGAGGGAGCTTTACTCTGTAAGATACCCCATGCTGTACCTGCCCTGGGAGTGTTTGATGGGACTATACTGATGTTCAGCAGGTCGGGCCTGTACTCATTGCAGGTTAGAAGAATGAGAGGCGATCGTATTGAAACATACAAGATAGAGGGGGCTCGACAAGGTGAATGCAGAGAGAATGTTTCCCCTCGTGGGGGAATCTACAACTAGGGGGAATAGTTTCTGAATAAGGAGCCGCCCATCTGGATATGAGATGAGCAGGAATTTCTTCTCTCATAGGGTCATAAATCTGTGGAATTCTCTGCCCCAGAGAGCTGTGGAGGCTGGGTCATTGAATATATTTAAGACTGAGATAGACAGATTTTTGAGCGATAAGTGAATGAATGGTTATGGGGAGCAGGCAGGGAAGTGGAACTGAGTCCATGGTCAGATCATCCATGATCGTATTTAATGGTGGAGCAGGCTCGAGGGGCAATATGGCCTAGTCCTGCTCATGTTTCTTATGTTCTTATGTATGCAACCCATGCTGCTCCTGCCCTGGGAGTATTTGATGAGACAGTGCAGAGAGAGCTTTACTCTGTATCAAACCCGTGCTGTACCTGCCCTGGGAGTGTTTGATGGGACAGTTTGGAGGGAGCTTTACTCTGTATCTAACCTGTGCTGTACCTGCCCTGGGATTGTTTGATGGGACCGTGTAGAGGGAGCTTTACTCTGTAGGTAACCCGTGCTGTACGTGCCCTGGGAGTGTTTGATGGGTATTCAACATTCAGGAAGGATAGAATAAAAGGAAAAGGAGGTGGGGTAGCATTGCTGGTTAAAGAGGAGATTAATGCAATAGTTAGGAAGGACATTAGCTTGGATGATGTGGAATCTATATGGGTAGAGCTGCAGAACACCAAAGGGCAAAAAACGTTAGTGGAAGTTGTGTACAGACCTCCAAACAGTAGTCGTGATGTTGGGGAGGGCATCAAACAGGAAATTAGGGGTGCATGCAATAAAGGTGCAGCAGTTATCATGGGTGACTTTAATATGCATATAGATTGGGCTAACCAAATCGGAAACAATACGGTGGAGGAGGATTTCCTGGAGTGCATAAGGGATGGCTTTCTAGACCAATATATCGAGGAACCAACTAGGGGGGAGGCCATCTTGGACTGGGTGTTGTGTAATGAGAGAGGATTAATTAGCAATCTCGTTGTGCGAGGCACCTTGGGGAAGAGTGACCATAATATGGTGGAATTCTACATTAGGATGGAGAATGAAACAGTTAATTCAGAGACCATGTTCCAGAACTTAAAGAAGGGTAACTTTGAAGGTATGAGGCGTGAATTGGCTAGGATAGATTGGTGAATGATACTTAAGGGGTTGACAGTGGATGGGCAATGGCAGACATTTAGAGACCGCATGGATGAACTACAACAATTGTACATCCCTGTCTGGCGTAAAAATAAAAAAGGGAAGGTGGCTCAACGTGGCTATCAAGGGAAATCAGGGATAGTATTAAAGCCAAGGAAGTGGCATACAAATTGGCCAGAAATAGCAGTGAACCCGGGGACTGGGAGAAATTTCGAACTCAGCAGAGGAAGACAAAGGGTTTGATGAGGGCAGGGAAAATAGAGTACGAGAAGAAACTTGCAGGGAACATTAAGATGGACTGCAAAAGCTTCTATAGATACGTAAAGAGAAAAAGGTTAGTAAAGACAAACGTAGGTCCCCTGCAGTCAGAATTAGGGGAACTCATAACGGGGAACAATGAAATGGCAGACCAATTGAACAAGTACTTTAGTTCGGTATTCACTAAGGAGGACACAAACAACCTTCCGGATATAAAAGGGGTCAGAGGGTCTAGTAAGAAGGAGGAACTGAGGGAAATCCTTATTAGTCGGGAAATTGTGTTGGGGAAGTTGATGGGATTGAAGGCCGATAAAACCCCAGGGCCTGATGGACTGCATTCCAGAGTACTTAAGGAGGTGGCCTTGGAAATAGCGGATGCATTGACAGTCATTTTCCAACATTCCATAGACTCTGGATCAGTTCTTATGGAATGGAGGGTAGCCAGTGTAACCCCACTTTTTAAAAAAGGATGGAGAGAGAAAACAGGGAATTATAGACCTGTCAGCCTGACATCGGCAGTGGGTAAAATGATGGAATCAATTATTAAGGATGTCATAGCAGCGCATTTGGAAAGAGGTGACATGATAGGTCCAAGTCAGCATGGATTTGTGAAAGAGAAATCATGCTTGACGAATCTTCTGGAATTTTTTGAGGATGTTTCCAGTAGAGTGGACAAGGGAGAACCAGTTGATGTGGAAGGCTTTCGACAAGAGATTAATGTGCAAAGTTAAAGCACATGGGATTGGGGGTAGTGTGCTGACGTGGATTGAGAATTGGTTGGCAGACAGGAAGCAAAGAGTAGGAGTAAATGGGTACTTTTCAGAATGGCAGGCAGTGACTAGTGGGGTACTGCAAGGTTCTGTGTTGGGGCCCCAGCTGTTTGCATTGTACATTAATGATTTAGATAAGGGGATTAAATGTAGTATCTCCTAATTTGCGGATCATACTAAGTTGGATGGCAGTGTGAGCTGCGAGGAGGATGCTATGAGGCTGCAGAGTGACTTGGATAGGTTAGGTGAGTGGGCAAATACTTGGCAGATGAAGTATAATGTGGATAAATGTGAGGTTATCCACTTTGGTGGTAAAAACAGAGAGACAGACTATTATCTGAATGGTGGCAGATTAGGAAAAGGGGAGGTGCAACGAGACCTGGGTGTCATGGTACATCAGTCATTGAAGGTTGGCATGCAGGTACAGCAGGCGGTTAAGAAAGCAAATGGCATGTTGGCCTTCATAGTGAGGGGTTTTGAGTACAGGGGCAGGGAGGTGTTACTACAGTTGTACAGGGCCTTGATGAGGCTACATCTGGAGTATTGTGTACAGTTTTGGTCCTCCTAACTTGAGGAAGGACATTCTTGCTATTGAGGGAGTGCAGCGAAGGTTCACCAGACTGATTCCCAGGATGGCGGGACTGACATATCAAGAAAGACTGGATCAACTGGGCTTGTATTCACTGGAGTTCAGAAGAATGAGAGGGGATCTCATAGAAACGTTTAAAATTCTGATGGGTTTATACAGGTTAGATACAGAAAGAATGTTCCCAATGTTGGGGAAGTCCAGAACCAGGGGTCACAGTCTAAGGATAAGGGGTAAGCCATTTAGGACCGAGATGAGGAGAAACTTCTTCACCCAGAGAGTTCTCTACCACAGAAAGTTGTTGAGGCCAATTCACTAAATATATTCAAAAAGGAGTTAGATGTAGTCCTTACTACTAGGGGGATCAAGGGGTATGGCAAGAAAGCAGGAATAGGGTACAGAAGTTGCATGTTCAGCCATGAACTCATTGAATGGCGGTGCAGGCTCGAAGGGCCGAATGGCCTACTCCTGCACCTATTTTCGATGTTTCTATATTTCTATGACAGTGTAGAGGGAGCTTTACTCTGTAAGATACCCCATGATGTACCTGCCCTGGGAGTGTTTAATGGGACTGTACTGAGGTTGAGCAGGTTGGGCCTGTACTCATTGGAGGTTAGAAGAATGAGAGGTGATCGTATTGAAACATACAAGATAGAGGGGGCTCGACAAGGTAGATGCAGAGAGGATGTTTCCCCTCATGGGGGAATCTACAACTGGGGGGCATAGTTTCAGAATAAGGGCCCGCCTATCTAGAAATGAAATGAGTAGGAACTTCTTCTCTAAGAGGTTGAGAAATCTGTGGAATTCTCTGCCCCAGAGAGCTGTGGAGGCTGGGTCATTGAATATATTTAAGATTGAAATAGACAGATTTTTGAGCGATAAGGGATTGAATGGTTATGGGGAGCGGGCGGGGAAGTGGAGCTGAGTCCATGATCGGATCAGCCATGTTCGTATTGAATAGCGGAGCAGGCTCGAGGGACCAAGTGGCCGACTCATGCTCCTATTTCTTATGGTCTTATGTATGCAACCAATGCTGCTCCTGTCCTGGGAGTGTTGGATGGGACAGTGTAGTGGGAGCGTTGCTCTGTATCTAACCCCGTGCTGTACCTGCCCTGGGAATGTATGATGGGACAGTGTAGAGGGAACTTTACTCAGTATCTAACCCGTGCTGTACCTGCCCTGGGAATGTTTGATGGGACAGTGTAGAGAGAGCTTTACTCTGTATCTAACCCGTGCTGTACCTGCCCTGGGAATGTTTGATGGGACAGTGTAGAGGGAGCTTTACTCTGTATCTAACCCGTGCTATACCTGTCCTGGGAGTGTTTCCTTGACTTTGTGCCTTTTCTACAGGATGAATTCCCATTACATGCTGGTGTTTGCCTGCCTCTGGGAGCTTGCTCAATCTCATCCCTCAACAGGTAAGCAATGAAGGTGTATGAGTTGCCACTAGTTGCATGCATGTGCAGGCATAGAAACATAGAAACATAGAAAATAGATGCAGGAGTAGGCCATTTGGCCCTTCGAGCCTGCACCGCCATTCAATAAGGTGATGGCTGATCATTCCCTCAGTACCCCTTTCCTGATTTCTCTCCATACCTCTTGATCCCTTTAACCATAAGGGCCATATCTAACTCCCTCTTGAATATATCCAATGAACTGGCATCAACAACTCTCTGCGGCAGGGAATTCCACAGGTTCACAACTCTCCGAGTGAAGAGGTTTCTCCTCATCTCAGTCCTAAATGGCCTATGCCTTATCCTAAGACTATGTCCCCTGGTTCTGGACTTCCCCAACATCGGGAACATTCTTCCCGCATCTAACCTGTCCAGTCCCGTCAGAATCTTATCCGTTTCTATGAGATCCTCTCTCATCCTTCTTAACTCCAGTGAATAGAGGCCCAGTTGATCCAGTCTCTCCTCATGTGACAGTCCAGCCATCCCTGGAATCAGTCTGGTGAACCTTCGCTGCACTCCCTCAATAGCAAGAATGTCCTTCCTCAGATTAGGAGACCAAAACTGTGCACAATTTTCCCGGTGAGGCCTCACTGAGGCCCTGTACAACTGCAGTAAGACCTACCTGCTCCTATACTCAAATCCTCTAGCTATGAAAACCAACATACCATTTGCCTTCTTCACCACTTGCTGTACCTGCATGGCAACTTTCAATGACTGATGTATTATGACACCCAGGTCTCGTTGCACCTCCCCTTTTTCTAATCTGCCGCCATTCAGATAATATTCTGCCTTTGTGTTTTTCCACCAAAGTTGATAACTTCACATTTATCCACATTATATTGCATCTGCCATGCATTTGCCCACTCACCCAACCTGTCCAAGTCACCCTGCAGCCTCTTAGTGTCCTCCTCACAGCTCACACCGCCACCCAGCTTAGTGTTATCAGCAAACATGGAGATATTATGCTCAATTCCCTCATCCAAATCATTAATGTATATTGTAAAGAGCTGGGGTCCCAGCACTGAGCCCTCCGGCACCCCACTAGTCACTGCCTGCCATTCTGAAAAGGATCCGTTCATCCCGACTCTCTGCTTCCTGTCTGCCAACCAGTTCTCTATCCACGTCAGTACATTACCCCCAATACCATGTGCCTTAATTTTGCACACCAATCTCTTGTGTGGGACTTTGTCAAAAGCCTTTTGAAAGTCCAATTACATCACATCCACTGGTTCTCCCTTGTCCATTCTACTAGTTACATCCTCAAAGAATTCTGGAAGATTTGTCGAGCAGGATTTCCCTTTCATAAATCCATGCTGACTTGGTCCTATCCTGTCACTGCTTTCCAATGCGCTGCTATTTCACCCTTAATGATTGATTCCAACATTTTCCCCACTACTGATGTCAGGCTAACCGGTCTATAATTACCCGTTTTCTCTCTCCCTCCTTTTTAAAAAAGTGGTGTTACATTAGCTACCTTCCAGTCCATAGGAACTGATCCAGAGTCGACAGACTGTTGGAAAATGATCACCAATGCATCCACTATTTCTAGGGCGACTTCCTTAAGTACTCTGGGATGCAGACCATCAGGCCCCAGGGATTTATCAGCCTTCAATCCCATCAATTTCACTAACACAATTTCCCACCTAATAAGGATTTCTTCAGTTCCTCCTTCTCACTAGACCCTCGGTCCCCTAGTATTTCCGGAAGGTTATTTGTGTCTTCCTTCGTGAAGACAGAACCAAAATATTTGTTTAACTGGTCCGCCATTTCTTTGTTCCACATTATAATTTCACCTGAATTTGACTGCAAGGGACCTACGTTTGTTTTCACTGATCTTTTTCTCATCACACATCTATGGAAGCTTTTGCAATCAGTTTTTATGTTTCCAGCAAGCTTCCTCTCATACTCTATTTTCCCCCTCCTAATTAAACCCTTTGCTCTCCTCTGCTGTATTATCAAATTCTCCCAGTCCTCAGGTTTGTTGCTTTTTCTGGCCAATTTATATGCCTCTTCCTTGGATTTAACACTATCCTTAATTTCCCTTGTTAGCCACGGTTGAGCCACCTTCCCCGTTTTATTTTTACTCCAGACAGCGATGTATAATTGTTGTAGTTCATACAGGTGATCTTTAAATGTTTGCCATTGCCTATCCACTGCCAACCCTTTAAGTATCACTTCCCAGTCTATTCTAGCCAATTCACGTCTCATACCATCGAAGTTACCTTTCCTTAAGTTCAGGACCCTAGTCTCTGAATTAACTGTGTCGCTCTCCATCTTAATAAAGACTTCTACCATATTATGGTCACTCTTCCCCAAGGGGCCTCGTACAACAAGATTGCTAATTAGTCCCTTCTCATTACACATCACACAGTCTAGGATGGCCAGCCCTCTAGTTGGTTCCTCGACATATTGGTCTAGAAAACCATCCCTAATATACTCCAGGAAATCCTCCTTCACTGTATTGCTACCAGTTTGGTTTGTCCAATTAATATGTAGATTAAAGTCGCCCATGATAACTGCTGTACCTTTATTGCACGCATCCCTCATTTCTTGTTTGATTCTATCCCCAACCTCACTACTACTGTTTGGTGAACTGTGCACAACTCCCACTTGCGTTTTCTGCCTTTTGGTATTCGGTAGCTCCACCCATACCGATTCCACATCATCCAGGCTAATGTCCCTCCTTACTATTGCATTAATTTCCTCTTTAACCAGCAATGCCACCCCACCTCCTTTTCCTCTCCGTCTATCCTTGCTGAATGGTGAATACCCCTGGATGTTGAGATCCCAGCCTTGGTCACCCTGGAGCCATGTCTCCGTGATGCTAATTACATCATATCCATTAACTGCTATCTGCGCAGTTAATTCATCCACCTTATTCCAAATACTCCTCGCATTGAGGCACAGAGCTTCAGGCTTGTCTTTTTAACACCCTTTACCCCTTTAGAATTTTGCTGTAATGTGGCCCTTTTTGCTTTTTGCCTTGGGTTTCTCTGCCCTCTACTTTTACTTTTCTTCTTTCTATCTTTTTCTTCTGCCCCCATTCTATTTCCCTCTGTCTCCCTGCATTGGTTCCCATCCCCCTGCCATATTAGTTTAACTCCTCCCCAACAGCACTAGCAAACACTCCCCCTAGGACATTGGTTCCGGTCCTGCCCAGGTGCAGACCGTCCGGTTTATACTGGTCCCACCTCCCCCAGAACCGGTTCCATTGTCCCAGGAATTTGAATCCCTCCCTTCTGCATCACTCCTCAAGCCACGTATTCATCTGAGTTATCCTGCGATTTCTACTCTGACTAGCATGTGGCACTGGTAGCAATCCTGAGATTACTACTTTTGAGGTCCTACTTTTTAATTTAGCTCCTAGCTCCCTAAATTCATTTTGTAGGACCTCATCCCGTGTTTTACCTATATCGTTGGTACCTTTTAGCACCACGACAACTGGCTGTTCACCCTCCCCCTTCAAAATGCCCTGCACCCGCTCCAGGACATCCTTGACCCTTGCACCAGGGAGGCAACATACCATCCTGGAGTCTTGGTTGCAGCTGCAGAAACGCCTATCTATTCCCCTTACAATCGAATCCCCGATCATTATCGCTCTCCCACTCTTTTTCCGGACTGGCAGGAAACCCTAACCCTACCCCATCCTGGGTCTGTGACTGTCTGTATTGTTCTGTGTGTGTGTGTGTGTGTGTGTGTGTGTGTGATGGGATACTGACCATACAATCATAGACTCACACGTACAACAGGAGACCAGTCGGCCCATCCTGCCTGTGCTGGCTCTGTGACAGAGCGATTGAATTACTCCCAGTCCCCAGCTCGTTCCCCATCAACCTGCAAATGTTTCCTGTTCAAATATTTATCCAGTTCCCTTTTCAAAGTTATTATTGAATCTGCTTCCACCGCTAGTTCAGGCAGTGTGTTCCAGATCACAAACACTCGCTGCGTAAATACATGTTTTCTCATCTGGCCTCTGGTTCTTTTGTCAATCACCTTCAATCCTGACCTTCGGTGAAAGTTGAGTAAAAGTTAACCCTTTCAACACCTTTCATCCTCCTGTTTTCAGGAAATCTGGCTGCGACCATTCGGGCGACCCAGTCCAGTATCGCAAATTATCTGGGATATGCTGGGAATGCAATTGATGGAAATAACAACACCGATTACAGTATGGGATCATGCAGCCGCACAGCAAATGAAGAATCTCCTTGGTGGAGAGTTGATATGTTCTACCGTTACCAAGTAAAACGTGTTCGAATCACCACCAGCAGCGATGGACCCGGCTTGACAGGAGCAGAAATCCGCATCGGAGAAAATATCAACAACAGCCCCCTGTAATATACACCCCCGTAATATACACCCCTGTAATATACACACTTGTAATATACACCCTTGTAATATATACCCCTGTAATGTACATCCCCTATAATGTACACCCCCTGTATTGTACACCCACTGTAATATACACCCCCGTAATATACACCCCTGAAATATACACTTTCTATAATATGCACCCTCTAATACACACCCCCTTTAATATACATCACTGTAATATACACCACTGTAATATACACCTCTGTAATATGCACCCCTGTAATATACACCTCTGTAATATACCCCCCCTGTAATATACACCCCTGTAGTATTCACCCCTGTAATATACACCACTGTAATATACACACCCTGTAATATACATAACCTGTAATATACATACCCTGTAATATGCACCCCTGTAATATACACCCTGTAATATACATACCCTGTAATATACATACCCTGTAATATACTCCCCCCTGTAATATACACCCCTGTAATATTCACCCCTGTAATATACACCCCTGTAATATACACCCCTGTAATATTCACCCCTGTAATATACACCCCTGTAATATACCCCCCCTGTAATATACACACCCTGTAATATACATACCCTGTAATATGCACCCCTGTAATATACATACCCTGTAATATACTTCCCCCTGTAATATACACCCCTGTAATATTCACCCCTGTAATATACACCACTTTAATATACACACCCTGTAATATACATACCCTGTAATATACATACCCTGTAATATGCACCCCTGTAATTTAAACCCTGTAATATACATACCCTGTAATATACACCCTGTAATACACACCCTGTACTATACACCCTGTATTATGCACCCTGTAATATACACCCTTGTAATATACACTCCCTATAATATGCACCCAGTAATATACACACCCTTTAATATACACCCCTGTAATATACACCCCTGGTAATATACACACCCTGTAATAAACACGCTGTAATATACACAACCTGTAATATACATACTCTGTAATATACATAATCTATAATATACACCCCTGTAATATATACATCCTGTAATAGACACACCCTGTTATATACATACCGTGTAATATACACCCCTGTAACATACACCCTGCAATATACACCCCTGTAATATACATCCTGTTATATATATCCCCTGTAATATACACCCCTGTAATATACATCCTGTAATATACAACACCTCTAATATACACCCCGCTAATATACACACCCTGTGAGGCCACACCTGGAGTATTATGTACAGTTTTGGTCTCCTAACTTGAGGAAGGACATTCTTGCTATTGAGGGAGTGCAGCGAAGGTTCACCAGACTGATTCCCGGGATGGCGGGACTGACCTATCAAGAAAGACTGGATCAACTGGGCTTGTATTCACTGGAGTTCAGAAGAATGAGAGGGGACCTCATAGAAACGTTTAAAATTCTGATGGGTTTAGACAGGTTAGATGCAGGAAGAATGTTCCCAATGTTGGGGAAGTCCAGAATCAGGGGTCACAGTCTAAGGATAAGGGGTAAGCCATTTAGGACCGAGATGAGGAGAAACTTCTTCACCCAGAGAGTGGTGAACCTGTGGAATTCTCTACCACAGAAAGTTGTTGAGGCCAATTCACTAAATATATTCAAAAAGGAGTTAGATGTAGTCCTTATTACTAGGGGGATCAAGGGATATGGTGAGAAAGCAGGAATGGGGTACTGAAGTTGCATGTTCAGCCACGAACTCATTGAATGGTGGTGCAGGCTAGAAGGGCCGAATGGCCTACTCCTGCACCTATTTTCTATGTTTCTATGTTTCTTAATATACACCCACTGTAATATACATCCCCTGTAATATACACCCTTGTAATATACACCTCTGTAATATACTCCTCTGTAATATACACCTCTCTAATATACACACCCTGTAATATACACACCCTGTAATATAAACCCTGTAATATACGCCCATGTAATATACACCCCCTGTAATATACACCCCCTTTAATGTACACCTCCTGTAATATACACCACCTGTAATATATATCCTCCTGTAATATACACCCTCTGTAGTATACACCCTCTCTAATATACACACCCTGTAATATACACCTCCTTTAATATACACACCCTGTAATATACAGCCCTGTAATATACACCCCTGTAATATACATCATGTTTAATATAAACCCCATGTAATATATACCCTCTGCAATATACTCCCCTGTAATATACACCACTGTAATATACACCCCTGTAATATACCCCCCAGTAATATACACCCCGTTTAATATACACCTTCTGTAATATATACCCCCTGTAATATACTTCACTGTAATATACACCTTCTGTAATATACAACCTGTAATATACAATCCCTGTAATATACATCAACTGTAATATACACCCCTGCAATATACACCCTGTAATATACACCCTATAATATACATCCCCTGTAATTATATATTCACTGTAATATACACCACCCTGTAATATACAGCCCCTGTAATATACACCCCCTGTAACATGCACCCCCTGTAACATGCACCCCCTGTAATATACATTGCCCGTGTAATATACATAGTGTAATATACGCCCTGTATTGTATATCACCCTGTAATTTACATCTCCCTGTAGTGTGTATATTCTTGTAATATACACATGCTGTAATATACACCCCCTGGAATATGCATTCACCTGTAATATCATCATCATCATAGGCAGTCCCTCGAAGCGAGGATGACTTGCTTCCACGCCAAAAAAGGATGAGTTCACAGGTGTTTCAATGAAGGACCTAATATTCCAGATCCCGAACTACATCCGGAAGGGTGGAAGATGCCTGTGGGTGGATTTTTTTAACGTGTGGTGACCGTTGCACACCAGCCACCACACGGGCTCGACAGAGCGAGGTCTTGGTCCAGTGGCAAGGGTTAACCAGGACGACTGGAGACCTGCTCTGCTGCACGGACCCAGTGCGCTCACATCGCAGTGTGGGCTGGGCCCGTGCTGCCCCTGGGCCCCTGGCCCCGAACTCGCGCCTCTCCTGGGCCCCGATCACGTCGCTCTACAATCTCTCGCCGCTCATTCGCCCCGACCTCGCTGCTCCTGCTGTACCTGCCCACGCTCCAATCAGCGACCTGGACCGTGGTGATGTCACTCTTCGCTGCCGTCGCCCTCCTGCACCAGCTCGCACCGTACCCTGCCGCGGTACACCATCACGCTGCCCATGGCCGGCACTTGCTGCTCCTTTTATGTGGCACCTTGTCAAATGCCTTCGGAAGTCCAAATAAACCACATCCAGTGGTTCCCCTTTATCCACCCTGTTCGTTACATCCTCAAAGAACTCCAGCAAATTTGTCAAACATGACTTTCCCTTCATAAATCCATGCTGACTCTGCCTGATCGAATTATACTTTTCCAAATGTCCTGCTGCTGCTTCTTTAATAATGAACTGCCACATTTTCCCAACCACAGATGTTCTCTCCTGTAATATACATCCCCTCTCATAACCATCTCATGTAATATACACCCTGTGATATACATCACCCTGTAATATATACCCAGTAATATACATCCCTTTGTAATACACCCCCTGTAATATACAACCCCTGTAATCTACATCCTGTAATATATATCCGCTGTAATATATATCCTGTGTAATATACATCACTCCATAACATACTTCACTCTGTAATATACATAATTCTGTAATATACATCCCTCTGTAATATGTATCTCCCTGTAATATACACATGCGCTGTAATATACAGTCCCTGAAATATACATCCCCTGAAATATACATCCCCTGTAATATACACCTCCTGTAATATACACCTCCTGTAATATACAGCAACTGTAATGTACACCCCCTGTAATGTACGCCCCTGTAATATACACACTCCTGTAATATACACCCCGTGTAATATACAGCTACTGTAATATACATCACCTGTAATATCCAGCCACTGTAATATACACCCCCTGTAATATACTCTCCCTGTAATATACACACCTTGTAACATACACCTCCTGTAATATACACCTCCTGTAATATACACCTCCTGTAATATAAACATCCTGTAATATACACACCCTGTAATATACACCTCCTGTAATATACACACCCTGTAATATACTCCCCCTGTAATATACACAACTTGTAACATACACCTCCTGTAATATAGACACCCTGTAATATACACCCCCTGTAATATACAAGTTGCAGATTGCGTTACAGACTCATTTGACGCCCCACTGTAAAGCACAGTGTAGATTTTGTTACAGATTGGATCCACCGATTCCTGTGGACTAAGATTCTCTCCTTATTCTCCTGCAGCTGTGCAAATATCGAATCCCTTCCGGCGGGACAGGCTGCTGAGTTTACCTGTGAGAGGGGCAAGGTACCCGGGCGTTATCTGACCATCATCGTCCCAGACTACAAGACTAACCTGACGCTGTGTGAGGTGGAAGTGTTTGGATTTCATGACCCTCTAGAAGCAGAAGATGGCCATTCCTCGCTGTGAGTATTAAAGATAGAAAGAAAGGCTTGCATTTATATAGCACCTTTCACAACCACCGGACATCTCAAAGCGCTTTACAGCCAATGAAGTACGTTTGGAGTGTAGTCACTGTTGTAATGTTGGAAAACACAGCAACCAAACTCCCACAAACAGCAATGTGATAATGAGCAGATAATCAGTTTTTGTTATGTTGATTGAGGGATAAATATTGGCCAGGACACCGGGGAGAACTCCCCTGCTCTTGTTCGAAATAGTGCCATGGGATTTTTAAGTTTACCTGAGAGGGCAGATGGGGTCTCAGAAAGAGGACACCTCCGACAGTGCAGCACTCCCTCAGCACTGCACTGGAGTGTCGGCTTAGTTTTATGTGCTCAAGTAACTGGAGTGGGATTTAAACTCACAACCTTCTGACTTAGAGGTGAGTTCATTCATACTGAGGCACAGCTGACACTGGTTATCCAGCGTAAGAACATAAGAAATCGGAGAATATAAGAAATAGGAGAAGGAGTGGGCCATTCGGCCCCTCGAGCCTGCTTCGTTGTTCAATAAGATCATGGCTGATCTGATCATGGACTCAGCTCCACTTCCCTGCCCGCTCCCCATAACCCCTTATTCCCTTATCGCTCAAAAATCTGTCAATCTCCGCCTTAAATATATTCAATGACCCAGCCTCCACAGCTCTCTGGGGTAGAGAATTCCACAGATTTATGACCTTATGAGAGAAAAAATTCCTCATCTCATATCTAGATTGTAAATAGATGAAGTCCCAGCACTGATCCCTGCAGCACCCCACTAGTCATTGTTTGCCCACTGGAAAATGACCCAGTAACCTTTTATGTGGCACCTTATCGAATGCCTTCTGTTAATCCAAATACACCACATCCACTGGTTCCCCCTTATCCACCCTGCTCATTACATCCTCAAAGAACTCCAGTAAATTTGTCAAACATGATTTCCCTTTGATAAAACCATGCTGACTCTGCTTGGCTGTATTATGATTTTCCAAATGTCCTGCTACTGCTTCCTTAATAATGGACTCCAGCATTTTCCCAACCACAGATGTTAGGCGAACTGGTCTATAGTTTCCTGTTTTTTGTCTGCCTCCTTTTTTAAATAGGGGCATTACATTTGCGGTTTTCCAGTCTGCTGGGTCCATCCCAGAATCCAGGGAATTTTGGTAGATTACAACCAATGCATCCACTATCCCTGCAGCCACTTCTTTTAAGATCCTGGGATGCAGGCCATCAGGTCCAGCAGAATTATCTGCCTATAGCCCCATTATTTTACCAAGTACTTTTTCTTTAGTGATAGTGATTGTATTAAGTTCCTCCTTCTCTATAGCCCCTTGATTATCCATTATTGGGATGTTTTTAGTGTCTTCTACTGTGAGGTCCCATACAAAATATTTGTTCAAATGTCCGTGTTCCCTCTTATTAATTCCCCAGTCTCACCCTCTGAGGGCCCAATGTTTACTTTAGCTACCCTCTTCCTTATTAGTTACCTGTAGAAGCTCTAACTGTCTGTTTTTATATTTCTTGCTTGTCCATCTTCTCTCTCGTTTTTATTTTTTTAGTCGTCCTTTGCTGATTTCTAAAAATTTCCGAATCCTCTGTCCTCACACTAATCTCGGCAACATTGTATGCCATTGTTTTCAATCTGATACCATCCTTTCCTTCCTTAGTTATCCACGGATGGCTCTTCCTTCTCTTAAAGTCTTTGCTTCCCACTGGGATATCGTTTTGTTGAGAGTTATGAAACTCTCACAGTGCACAGTTGGTTATTAATCCTGAGGCTCTGTCCCAACTCCTGATGACAGCTCACTACTTTCATCTCGGTCCGTTCAATCGCTCAGTGCCTGAGATCCCTCCCAGAGATCAGGGTTCAGGGTTCAAGGCTCAGGGTTCAGGATTCACGGTTTAGGGCTCAGGGTTCAGGGCTCAGTGTTCAGGGTTCAGGGCTCACGGTTTAGGGCTCAGGGCTCAGTGTTCAGGGCTCAGGGTTCAAGGCTCAGGGTTCAGAGTTCAGGGCTCATGGTTCAGAGTTCAGGGCTCAGGATTCACGGTTTAGGGCTCAGGGTTCAGGGCTCAGGGTTCAAGGTTCAGGGCTCAGGGCTCAGGGCTCAGGGGTTTGAGGCCAGAGGGCCGGGAGTTGCCCAGCCCCACCAACTCCCAGGTCCTGTGAGATTACAGCGGTTATTTATCCATTGCCTTTGTATCAGCAGGCCCGGGGGGGAGAGATGGTATCAACACTGAGCTAGTGTGAGAAGGGGGCGACCTAGGAAATGGGGATGGGTTTCTTAGTCCGAATAGGGTTGGAGGTTATAAACGGGTTTGCAGTATACGGTCCTGACACTGATATATTGGGGGTTATCATGTTGAAAGTTGTCCAATATCCTCACACTGTGAATCACATTGACTATATTACTGTATAACAGCCCGTGTCAGCCTAGATTGTACGGTCCTGTGCTGCAGTGGGTCTTGAACCCACAGCCCGCTGAGCCCTGGGTGTGTACACCACTGACTGAGCCAAGCTAACAGTCTTTGTCCGAGCCGGAGCAGTCAAATGTCTGACTGGTATTGGAGCAGGCAGAGGCTGCCAGTGTCAGCACTGACTCACAAATGCCGTTCAACCTGTTTATAGACGGACCGACCCCCAACAATCGAGGCTCACCCTTCCCCCGTTACCCAGGCCCCTGCCCAATGCCGCACTGTCACAGAGCTGCTCAACTCTTTGGGCTGAGATTCCCTGCCATCCCCACCAACTGCTGCATCAATCAGTCGACAAATACCTGGGCCATTCACTCAGCTCCGCCCCCAGTACACTGAGCTCAGAGTGTTCCTGGGGAAAAGATCCCGATAATGGGAATTTCCGATTTACTCGCGTCCTTTGGGCAAGGAAACCTGCCGTCCTTACCCGGTCTGGGCCTACATGTGACTCCAGTCCCACACCAACATGGCTGACTATAACTGCCCCCTGAAGTGGCCCAGCGATTCCCTCAGTTTGTGTCAAACTGCACTGCAACGGTTCAAGGCCCATCGCCCCTTCTCAGGGCAACTTGGGACGGGCAATAAATGCCGGCCTTGTCAGTGACGCCCACATCCCGAGAATGAAAAAATAAAATATTATTCTGACAAGTGCCAAAAACTATAAGGCAGTAATACCTTAATATTAACTGGGGTAGAATTAGTGTGAAAGGTATGCGGGGGGCGGGGGGGGAGGGGGCAGTTTTAGGGAATGAAGCTGGGCAGGTGGAAGGGGTATCAGTAGGAGAGTATTTAGGTGCTAGTGACCATAATTCATCAGATTTAGGGTAGTTATGGAAAAGGACAAGGACAGACCAGGAATAAAATTTCTCAATTCGGAAAAGGCTAACTTTGCTAAGCTGAGAAGTGATTTGGCCATTGTGGACTGGAAACAGTTACTTGAAGGTCAATCAGTGTCAGAACAGTGGGAGGCATTCAAAGGGGGAGATCCGGAGGGCTCAGGCCAAATATGTGCCCTTAAAGGGAAAGTGTTGGACTAATAAATCTCGAGCCCCCTGGATGTCGAGGGATATAAAGGGGAGGATAAAGACAAAAAGGGAAGCTTATGACAGATACCGAGGGCCAAATACTGCTGAAACCCTGGAGTATAGAAAGTGCAGTGGTGAAATTAAAAAGGAAATTAAGAAAGCAAAGAGAGTTCATGAAAAAATATTGGTAATTATATCAAGGAAAACCCAAAGACGTTTTATAAATAGATTAAGAGCAAGAGGATAACTAGAGAAAGAGTAAAACCTATTCGAGACCATGAGCGTAATCTGTGTGTGGAAGCGGAAGACGTGGGTATGATTCTTAATGAATTCTTTGCAGAGGAATGTGAAATATTATATTAAATAAATATAGTGAGAGAGCAAGTATTGAGGGGCTCAGCAGCTTTGAAAGTGAATAAATCTCCAGACCCGGATGAAATGTGTCCCAGGCTGTTAAGCGAAGCAAAAGATGAAACAGCAGAGGCTGTGATCATCGTTTTCCAGTCCTCTCTGGCTACAGGTGTGGTGCTAGGGGACTGGAGGACTGCTAATGTAGTACTGTTGTTTAAATAGAGAGAAAGAGATAGACCAAGTAATTACAGGCCAGTCAGCCTAACCTCGGTGGTGGGAAGATGATTTGAAAAAATTCTGAGGGACAGGATAAATCTTCATTTAGAAAGACACAGATTAATCAAGGACAGTCAGCGTGGATTTGTTAAGGGAAGGTCGTGTCTGACTAACTTGATTGAATTTTTCGAGGAGGTAACCAGGAGGGTCGATGAGGGCAGTGCATACGATGTAGTGTAAATGGATTTTAGCAAAGCTTTTGATAAGGTCCCACATGGCAGACTGGGTCACGAAAGTAAAAGCCCATGGGATCCAGGGCAAAGTGGCAAGTTGGATCCAAAATTGTCTCAGAGGCAGGAAGCAAAGGGTTGTGGTTGATGGGTGTTTTTGTGACTGGAAGGATGTATCCAGTGGGGTTCCACAGGGCCCAGTACTGGGTCCCTTGTTTTTTGTGGTATATATCAATGACTTGGACTTGACTGTTGGGGGTATGATTAAGAAGTTTGCAGATGACACTAAAATGGGCTGTGTGGTTGATAATGAAGAAGAAAGCTGCGGACTGCAGGAAGATATCAATGAACTGGTCAGGTGGGCAGAACAGTGGCAAATGGAATTCAATCCGGAGAAGTGTGGGGTAATGCATTTGGGGAGGGCCAACAAGGCAAGGGAATACACATTAAATGGTAGGACACTGAGAAGTGTAGAGGAACAGAGGGACCTTGGAGTGCAGGTCCACAGATCCCTGAAGGTAGCAGGCCAGGTAGATAAGGTGGTTACGAAGGCATACGGAATACTTGCCTTTATTAGCCGAGGCATAGAATATAAGAGCGAGGAGGTTATGCTTAAACTGTATAAAACACTGGTTAGGCCACAGCTGGAGTACTGCGTGCAGTTCTGGTCACATTACAGGAAAGATGGGATTGCACTGGAGAGGGTACAGAGGAGATTTACGAGGATGTTGCCTGGACTGGAGAATTTTAGCCATGAGGACAGATTAGATAGGCTGGGGTTGTTTTCCTTGGAACAGAGCAGGCTGAGGGGAAACCTGATTGAGGTGTATAAAATTATGAGGGGCCTGGATAGAGTGGATCGGAAGGACCTATTCCCCTCAGCAGAGGGGTCAATAACCAGGGGGCATAGATTTAAACTAATTGTGGGGAGGATTAGAGGGAATTTGAGGGGAAATGGCTTCACCCAGAGGGTGGTGGGGTTCTGGAACTCACGGCCTGAAAGGGTGGTAGAGGCAGAAACCCTCACCACATTTAAACAGTACCTGGATGTGCACCTGAAGTGCCGTAACCTGCAGGGCTACGGACCGAGAGCTGGAAAGTGGGATTAGGCTGGGTAGTTCTTTGTCTCTGGCACGGACACGATGGGCCGAATGGCCTCCTTCCGTGCTGTAAATTTCTGTGATTGTTTCCTGACACGGTGATTTTTTTTTTTCCAGAATTTCGGATTGATCCAAACTGAAACCGCTGCTTGTTGGGGAATATCCACTTTGTGCTTCCAGCTTCTGCAACCAATCCCCATTATTGCCAGCTTCTGATCCTGGGCACAGCTCCGGACAAACCTGCTTTCAGCAATGATTTTACACAACGAGGCTCCCTTTAAGGGTTTGTGCAACACATCCGAGAACAAACAGTAGATGGACTATCAGTAAAACATCGTTGGTGGAGAAATCACGGGCACGGGGGCAGTGGTCAGTGAAAGGGAACCAGTGAGTGGGGAAAGTGTCTGTACAACACTGTGCCCAGGACATCGGGTATAGACTGATGGCATCAGTCCCAGGCCCATCCCACTGACTGCCCCACTCCTTTCATCCAATTCCTGCTCCAATGTAACATCTGCTGTTCTGAGCCGAGCCAGGATTAATCCTGGAGTCCGTGCAGTTTATCCTCATCACTGCCTGTCTGATAGGCCCCCTGCACTGACTCTCCATTCACTGTCTGCATTGGAGAGTTGCTGTTCTGTGAGGCTGTGTGTGTGACCTGTAACCTTTCTGCCGTTTCTGCCTGAATAAAGCAATAAAAGAGCTGACTGCTGATCCTTGTTGCTGTGTCCATTCTGTTCACTGAAACTGGTCCCCACCGAACGCTCAGAAACTCCTTCAACACAGTGTCCCTCTCCTGGAGGCAATATTGTTCACCTTTTCACATTCACATTTCCCCAATGTCCACACAGACCCTCCCCCTGGCTCCGCCCCTGCACCCAGGCCCCGCCCCTCCCCTCCCGCCCCTCCGCCCGGACTTCCCCCCTCCATCCGGGCTCCAACCTCCGCCCGGGCTCCGCCCCTCCACCTGGGCTCTGCCCCTCCACCCGGGCCTCGCCCCTCCACCCGGGCTCCGCCCCTCCACCCGGGCTCAGCCCCTCCCCTCCCGGCCCTTCCCTGCGCTCCCTCTAAATTGTCAGACTGCTTGTCCGACATCCAGTTCTGGATAAGGAGAAATTTTCTCCAACTGAATATTGGGAAGACTGAAGCCATTGTTTTCGGTCCCTGCCACAAACTGCGTTCCCTCGACACTGACTCCATCCCTCGCCCCAACTCCTGTCTGAGGCTGACCCAGAATGTTCGCAACCTTGGTGTTATGTTTGACTCTGAAATGAGCTTCCGATCACATATCTGCAGCATAACTAACACCGCCTATTTCCCCCTCTGTAACATCGCCCGTCTCCACCCTTGCCTCAGCTCATCCACTGCTGAAACCCTCACCCATACCTTTGTTACCTCTGGAGTTGACGATTCCAATGCACTCCTGGCTGGCCTCCCACATTCTACCTTACGTAAACTCGAGGTGATCCAAAACTTAGCTGCGCCCGTGTCCTAACTCGCACCCAGTACCACTCACCCATCACCCCCTGTGCTCACTGTCCCCGTGTCCTAACTCACACCCAGTCCCGCTCACCCATCACCCCCTGTGCTCGCTGCCCCGTGTCCTAACTCACACCCAGTACCACTCACCCATCACCCCCTGTGCTCGCTGACCCCGTGTCCTAACTCGCACCGAGTCCCACTCACCCATCACCCCCTGTGCTCGCTGACCCCGTGTCCTAACTCGCACCCAGTACCACTCACCCATCACCCCCTGTGCTCACTGTCCCCGTGTCCTAACTCACACCCAGTACCACTCACCCATCACCACCTGTGCTCGCTGCCCCGTGTCC
Source organism: Pristiophorus japonicus (assembly GCF_044704955.1). Lineage (NCBI taxonomy): Eukaryota > Metazoa > Chordata > Chondrichthyes > Pristiophoridae > Pristiophorus > Pristiophorus japonicus. The sequence goes on from NC_091981.1 coordinate 303,471,378, forward strand.
TAACTCACACCCAGTACCACTCACCCATCACCCACTGTGCTCGCTGCCCCGTGTCCTAACTCGCACCCAGTACCACTCACCCATCACCCCCTGTGCTCGCTGACCCCGTGTCCTAACTCGCACCCAGTACCACTCACCCATCACCCCCTGTGCTCGCTGCCCCATGTCCTAACTCACACCCAGTACCACTCACCCATCACCCCCTGTGCTCGCTGCGCCAGTGTCCTAACTTACACCCAGTACCACTCACCCATCACCCCCTGTGCTCGCTGCCCCCGTGTCCTAACTCGCACCCAGTACCACTCACCCATCACCCCCTGTGCTCGCTGACCCCGTGTCCTAACTCACACCCAGTACCACTCACCCATCACCGCCTGTGCTCGCTGCCCCCGTGTCCTAACTCGCACCCAGTACCACTCACCCATCACCCCCTGTGCTCGCTGCCCCCGTGTCCTAACTCGCACCCAGTACCACTCACCCATCACCCCCTGTGCTTGCTGACCCGGGTCCTAACTCGCACCCAGTCCCACTCACCCATCACCCCCTGTGCTCACTGACCCCGTGTCCTAACTCGCACCCAGTACCACTCACCCATCACCCCATGTGCTCGCTGCCCCCGTGTCCTAACTCGCACCCAGTACCACTCACCCATCACCCCCTGTGCTTGCTGACCCGGGTCCTAACTCGCACCCAGTCCCACTCACCCATCACCGCCTGTGCTCGCTGACCCGTGTCCTAACTCGCACCCAGTCCCACTCACCCATCACCCCCTGTGCTCACTGCCCCGTGTTCTAACTCACACCCAGTCCCACTCACCCATCACCCCCTGTGCTCACTGACCTACATTGGTTCCCGGTTAAGGAACGCCTCGATTCCAAAATTCTCAACCTCATTTACAAATGCCTCCATGGCCTCGCCCCTCCCTACCTCTGTAATCTCCTCCAGTTCCACAACCCCCACTCCCCCACTCCCCCCACACCTATCCACCCCCGGAGATGTCTGCGCTCCTCTAACTCTGCCCCTGAACATCTCTGATTATAATCGCTCCACCATCGGTGGCCGTGCCTTCTGTTGCCTGGGCCCCAAGCTCTGGAACTCCCTCCCTAAACCTCTCCACCTCGCTACCTCTCTTTCCTCCTTTAAGATGCTCCTTAAAACCGACCTCTTTGACCAAGCTTTTGGACATTGAAAATTTCTTTTTAATGCAGTTGGTGTCAAATTATTTTTTGTCTTAAAATACTATTGGTAAGTGCCTTGGGACATTTTACTACATTAAAGGTGCGCTATAAATGCAAGTTGTTGTTGTTGTCCCCCCCGATCTCTGCCCTCCCCCCGGGCTCTGCCCCTTCCCTCAGGCACTGCCCCTCCCCCCAGGCACTGCCCCTCCCCCCAGGCTCTGCCCCTCCTCGGGCACTGCCCCTCCCCCCAGGCTCTGCCCCTCCCCCCAGGCTCTGCCCCTCCCCCCGGACAGTGCCCCTCCCATAGAAACATACAAACATACAAACATAGAAAATAGTTGCAGGAGTAAGCTATTCGGCCCTTCGAGCCTGCACCACCATTCAATAAGATCATGGCTGATCATTCACCTCAGTACCCCTTTCCTGCTTTCTCTCCATACTCCTTGATCCCTTTAGCCGTAAGGGCATATCTAACTCCCTTTTGAATATATCCAGTGAACTGACCTCAACAACTCTCTGCGGTAGGGAATTCCACAGATTCACCACTCTCTGAGTGAAAAAGTTTCTCCTCATCTCGGTCCTAAATGGCTTACCCCTTATCCTTAGATGTGACCCCTGGTTCTGGACTTCCCCAACATCGGGAACATTCTTCCTGCATCTAACCTGTCCAATCCCGTCATAATTTTTTATATTTCTATGAGATCTCCGCTCATCCTTCTAAACTCCAGTGAATACAGGCCCAGTCGATCCAGTCACTCCTCATATGTCAGTCCTGCCATCCCGGGAATCAGTCTGGTGAACCTTCGCTGCACTCCCTCAATAGCAAGAACGTCCTTCCTCAGATTAGGAGACTAAAACTGAACACAATATTCCAGGTGAGGTCTCACCAAGGCCCTGTACAACTGCAGCAAGACCTCCCTGCTCCTATACTCAAATCCTCTTGCTATGAAGACCAACATGCCATTTGCCTTCTTCACCGCCTGCTGTATCTACATGTCAACTTTCAATGACTGATGTACCATGACACCCAGGACTCGTTGCACCTCCCCTTTTCCTAATCTGTCGCCATTCAAATAATATTCTGCCTTCGTGTTTTTGCCGCCAAAGTGGATAACCTCACATTTATCTACATTATACTGCATCTGCCATGCATTTGCCCACTCACCTAACCTGTCCAAGTCACCCTGCAGCCTCTTAGCATCCTCCTCACAGCTCACAATGCCACCCAGTTTAATGTCATCTGCAAACTTGGAGATATTACATTTAATTCCTTTGTCTAAATCATTAATATATATTGTAAATAGCTGGGGTCCCAGCACTGAACCTTGCGATGCCCCACTAGTCACATTCTGAAAAGGGCCCATTTAATTCGGAAACTAGGGTCCTGAACTTAAAGAAAGGTAACTTCGACGGTATGAGACGTGTATTGGCTAGAATAGACTGGCAAAGGATACTTAAAGGGTTGACAGTGGATAAGCAATGGCAAACATTTAAAGATCACATGGATGAACTTCAGCAATTGTACATCCCTGTCTGGCGTAAAAATAAAACGGAGAAGGTGACTCAACCATGGCTAACAAGGGAAATTAAGGATAGTGTTAAAACCAAGGATGAGGCATATAAATTGGCTAGAAAAAGCAACAAGCCTGAGGACTGGGAGAAAGTTAGAATGCAACAGAGGAGGACTAAGGGTTTAATTAGGAGGGGGAAAATAGAGTACGAGAGGAAGCCAGGAACATAAAAACTGACTGAAAAAGCTTCTATAAATATGCAAAGAGAAAAAGATTAGTGAAGACAAATGTAGGTCCCTTGTAGTCGGATTCAGGTGAATTTATAATGGGGAACAAAGAAATGGCAGACCAATTGAACAAATACTTTGGTTTTGTCTTCACAAAGGAAGACACAAATAACCTTCCGGATGTACTCGGGGACCGAGGGTCTAGTGAGAAGGAGGAACTGAAGGATATCCTTTTAAAGCGGGAAATTGTGTTAGGGAAATTGATGGGATTGAAGGCTGATAAATCCCTGGAGCCTGATAGTCTGCATCCCAGAGTACTTAAGGAAGTGGCCCTAGAAATAGTGGATGCATTGGTGACCATTTTCCAACAGTCGATCGACTCTCGATCAGTTCCTTTGGATTGGAGGGTAGCTAATGTAACACCACTTTTTAAAAAATGAGGGAGAGAGAAAATGAGTAATTATAGATCAGTTAGCCTGACATCAGTAGTGGGGAAAATGTTGGAATCAATCAATGAGGATGAAATAGCAGCACATTTGGAAAGCAGTGACAGGATCGGTCCAAGTCAGCATGGATTTATGAAAGGGAAATCATGCTTGATGAATCTTCTGGAATTTTTTGAGGATGTAACTAGCAGAGTGGACAAGGGAGAACCAGTGGATGTGATGTATTTGTACTTTCAAAAGGCTTTTGACTTGGTCCTGCACAAGAGATTGTTGTGCAAAATCAAAGCACATGGTATTGGGGGTAATGTACTGATGTGGATAGAGAACTGGTTGGCAGACAGGAAGCAGAGAGTCGGGATAAACGGGTCCTTTTCAGAATGGCAGGCAGTGACTAGTGGGGTGCCGCAGGGCTCAGTGCTGGGACCCCAGCTCTTTACAATATATATTAATGATTTAGATGAAGGAATTGAGTGTAATATCTCCAAGTTTGCAGATGACACTGAGCTGGGTGGCGGTGTGAGCTGTGAGGAAGATGCTAAGAGACTGCAGGGTGACTTGGACAGGTTAGGTGAGTGGGCAAATACATGGCAGATGCAGTATAATGTGGATAAATGTGAGGTTATCCACTTTGGGGACAAAAACACAAAAATAGAATATTATCTGAGTGGTGGCAGATTAGGAAAAGGTGAGGTGCAACGAGACCTGGGTGTCATGGTTCATCAGTCATTGAAAGATGGCATGCAGGTACAGCAGGTGGTGAAGAAGGTAAATGGTATGTTGGTCTTCTTAGCTAGGGGATTTGAGTATAGGAGCAGGGAGGTCATACTGCAGTTGTACAGGGTCTTGGTGAGGCCTCACCTGGAATATTGTGTCAGTTTTGGTCTCCTAATCTGAGGAAGGACATTCTTGCTATTGAGGGAGTGCAGCAAAGGTTCACCAAAATGATTCCAGGGATGGCTGGACTGACATATGAGGAGAGACTAATCAACTGGGCCTGTATTCACTGGAGTTTAGAAGGATGAGAGGGGATCTCATAGAAATGTATCAGATGCTGACGGGACTGGACAGGTTAGATGCGGGAAGAATGTTCCTGATGTTGGGGAAGCCCAGAACCAGGGGACATAGTCTAAGGATAAGGGGTAAGCTATTTAGGACTGAGATGAGGAGAAACTTCTTCACTCAGAAAGTTGTTAACCTGTGGAATTCCCTGCTGCAGAGAGTTGTTGATGCCAGTTCATTGGATATATTCAAGAGGGAGTTAGATATGGCCCTTACGGCTAAAAAGATCAAGGGGTATGGAGAGAAAGCAGGAAAGGGTTACTGAGGGAATGATCAGCCGTGATCTTATTGAATGGTGGTGCAGGCTCAAAGGGCCAAATGGCCTGCTCCCGCACCTATTTTCTATGTTTCTATGCTTCAGAGTAAATCCCTACGCAGCTCCAGCGCCGCAATGTGGTCTGTCAGGAGCTGCAGCTGGACACACTTCCTGCACATGGAAGTGTCCCTGATTTCTCACATAGCACAGGAGGAGCATGGCATGGTGCTGTGCTCAACTGACATGACTTAACCCTTAAATTACTTAATTTACTTAATTTAGCAACAATGACAAAGGTTTCCTACTGATAAGAAAAAGAAAAAAGATAAAGAAAAAAGAAAAACTACTCACCAATCAGCCAGCCAATCACTTACCCTCTTGGCTGTGATCTTACCCTTCGATTACTTTTTACTGCTTTGTTTACTTCGCGCCTCTGCTGCAGCTGCAGCTAGTTGTTCGCTCTCAGCCGCTGCCCTTGTATTCCCGCTCACCCGCCGACCTCCTCTCGCGATGGTGCTCCCTCTCTGCCTGGAATGCGAGGTCCCTCATTGAAACACCTGAGAACTCATGTTTTTTTTGGCGTGGCAGCAGGTCATCCTCGACAGGAGAGGCTGCCTAATACTACCAGTACACGAGGCTGCAGTACCGGTAACTGTCTGAGGGTGATGATATTGTACATGTCACTGCAGTACGGGTGACTGTTTGCAGGTGCTACTGCAGTACACAGGGTGCAGTACTGGTGAGTGTCTGCAGGTGGTGCTACTGTACATGAGACTGCAGTACTGGTGAGTGTCTGCAGGTGGTGCTACTGTACATGAAGCTGCAGTACTGGCGAGTGACTGTGGGTGGTACTGCTGTATATGAAGCTGCAGTACCGGTGAGTGCCTGCGGGTGGTGCTGCTGTACATGAAGCTGCAGTACTGGCGAGTGTCTGTGGGTGGTACTGCTGTACATGAGACTGCAGTACTGGTGAGTGCCTGCGGGTGGTGCTGCTGTACATGAAGCTGCAGTACCGGTGAGTGTCTGTGGGTGGTACTGCTGTACATGAGACTGCAGTACTGGTGAGTGCCTGCGGGTGGTGCTGCTGTACATGAAGCTGCAGTACCGGTGAGTGCCTGCGGGTGGTGCTGCTGTACATGAAGCTGCAGTACCGGTGAGTGACTGCGGGTGGTGCTGCTGTACATGAGACTGCAGTACTGGTGAGTGCCTGCGGGTGGTGCTGCTGTACATGAAGCTGCAGTACTGGCGAGTGACTGCGGGTGGTGCTGCTGTACATGAGACTGCAGTACTGGCGAGTGACTGCGGGTGGTGCTGCTGTACAAGAGACTGCAGTACCGGTGAGTGACTGCGGGTGGTGCTGCTGTACATGAGACTGCAGTACTGGCGAGTGACTGTGGGTGGTGCTGCTGTACATGAAGCTGCAGTACTGGCGAGTGACTGTGGGTGGTACTGCTGTACATGAAGCTGCAGTACCGGTGAGTGCCTGCGGGTGGTGCTGCTGTACATGAAGCTGCAGTACCGGTGAGTGCCTGCGGGTGGTGCTGCTGTACATGAAGCTGCAGTACTCGTGAGTGACTGTGGGTGGTGCTGCTGTACATGAAGCTGCAGTACTGGTGAGTGCCTGCAGGTGGTGCTGCTGTACATGAAGCTGCAGTACCGGTGAGTGCCTGCGGGTGGTGCTGCTGTACATGAGACTGCAGTACCGGGGAGTGTCTGCGGGTGGTACTGCTGTACATGAAGCTGCAGTACCGGTGAGTGACTACGGGTGGTACTGCTGTACATGAGACTGCAGTACCGGTGAGTATCTGCGGGTGGTGCTGCTGTACATGAAGCTGCAGTACCGGTGAGTGACTGCGGGTGGTGCTGCTGTACATGAGACTGCAGTACTGGTGAGTGACTGCGGGTGGTGCTGCTGTACATGAGACTGCAGTACTGGTGAGTGACTGCGGGTGGTGCTGCTGTACATGAGACTGCAGTACTGGTGAGTGCCTGCGGGTGGTGCTGCTGTACATGAAGCTGCAGTACTGGCGAGTGACTGCGGGTGGTGCTGCTGTACATGAGACTGCAGTACTGGCGAGTGACTGTGGGTGGTGCTGCTGTACATGAGACTGCAGTACCGGTGAGTGTCTGCGGGTGGTGCTGCTGTACATGAAGCTGCAGTACCGGTGAGTGACTGCGGGTGGTACTGCTGTACATGAGACTGCAGTACCGGGGAGTGTCTGCGGGTGGCGCTGCTGTACACAGGCTGCAGTACCGGTGAGTATCTGTTGGTGGCGCTGCTGTACATTGAGGCTGCAGTACTGGTGAGTGTCTGTTGGTGACGCTGCTGTACACAGGCTGCAGTACCGGTGAGTGTCTGCGGGTGGCGCTGACGTACATGAGGATGCAGTACCGGTGAATGTCTGCGGGTGGCGCTGCTGGACATGAAGCTGCAGTACCGGTGAGTGTCTGCGGGTGGCGCTGCTGTAGAGGAGGTCGGTTTTAAGAAGCGTCACGAAGGAGGGAGGAGAGGTTTAGGGAGGGAGTTCCAGAGCTTGGGTCCCAGGCAGCTGAAGGCATCGCCACCGATGGCGGAGTGATTATAATCAGGGATGCTCCAGAGGGCAGAGTTAGAGGGGTGCAGACATCTCCGGGGGTGGAGAGGTTTGGGGGAGAGGGGTGAGGGGAAGGGGGTTGTGGGGCTGGAGGAGATTACGGAGATAGGGAAAGGGCGAGGACATGGAGGGATTTGAAAACAAAGATGAAAATTTTGAATCATAGAATCACAGAAATCTACTGCACGGAAGGAGGCTATTCGGCCTATTGTGTCCGTGCCGGCCGACCAAGAGCTCTCCAGCCTAATCCCACTTTCCAGCTCTTGGTCCGTAGCCCTGTAGGTTACAGCACTTCAGGCGCACATCCAAGTATTTTTTAAATGTGATTATCATTATGTGGTTATCCCAACAGTGGATAGTCAAGGGGCTATAGGGGGGTGGGCAGGAACTGAACACAGTCACAATCACTAAGGAGGTGGTACTCAGTAAGATAATGGGACTAAAGGCAGATAAATCACCTGGACCTGATGGCTTGCATCCTAGGGTCTTAAGAGAAATAGCGGCAGGGATTGTGGATGAATTGGTTGTAATTTACAAAAATTCCCTGGATTCTCGGGAAGTCCTAGCAGATTGGAAAACTGAAAATGTAACGCCCCTATTTAAAAAAGGAGGCAGACAAAAAGCAGGAAACTATAGACCAGTTGGCCTAACATCTGTGGTTGGGAAAATACTGGAGTCCATTATTAAAGAAGCAGTAGCAGGACATTTGGAAAAGCATAACTTGGTCAGGCAGAGTCAGCATGGATTTATGAAGGGGAAGTCATGTTTGAAAAATTTGCTGGAATTCTTTGAGGATGCAACAAACAGGGTGGATAAAGGGGAACCAGTGGATGTTGTGTATTTCGACTTCCAGAAGGCATTTGACAAGGTGCCACATAAAAGGTTACTGCACAAGATAAAAGTTCACGGGCTTGAGGGTAATATATTAACATGGATAGAGGATTTGCTAACGAACATAAAACAGAGAGTCGGGATAAATGGTTCATTCTCTGTTTGGCAATCAGTAACTAGTGGTGTGCCGCAGGGATCAGTGCTGGGACCCTAAATATTTAAAATTTATATTAACGACTTGGAAGAAGGGACTGAGTGTAACGTAGCCAAGTTTGCTGATGATACAAAGCTGGGAGGAAAAGCAATGTGTGAGGAGGACACAAAATATCTGCAAAAGGACATAGACAGGCTAAATGAGTGAGCAAAAATTTGGCAGATGGAGTATAATGTGGGAAAGTGTGAGGTCATGCACTTTGGCAGAAAAAAAATCAAAGAGCAAGTTATTATTTAAATGGAGAAAGATTGCAAAGTGCCGCAGTACAGCGGGACCTGGGGGTACTTGTACATGAAACACAAAAGGTTAGTATGCAGGTACAGCAAGTGATCAGGAAGGTCAATGGAATCTTGGCCTTTATTGCAAAGGGGATGGAGTATAAAAGCAGGGAAGTCTTGCTACAGCTATACAAGGTATTGGTGAGGCCACACCTGGAATACTGCGTGCAGTTTTGGTTACCGTATTTACGAAAGGATATACTTGCTTTGGAGGCAGTTCAGAGAAGGTTTACTCGGTTGATTCCGGAGATGAGGGGGTTGACTTATGAGGAAAGGTTGAGGAGGTTGGGCTTCTACTCATTGGAATTCAGAAGAATGAGAGGTGATCTTATCGAAACGTATAAGATTATGAGGGGGCTTGACAAGGTGGATGCAGAGAGGATGTTTCCACTGATGGGGGAGACTAGAACTAGAGGGCACGATCTTAGAATAAGGGGCCGCCCATTTAAAACTGAGCTGAGGAGAAATTTCTTCTATCAGAGGGTTGTAAATCTGTGGAATTCGCTGCCTCAGAGAGCTGTGGAAGCTGGGACATTGAATAAATTTAAGACAGAGGTAGACAGTTTCTTAACCGATAAGGGAATAAGGGGTTTGGGGAGCGGACAGAGAAGTGGAGCTGAGTCCATGATCAGATCAGCCATGATCGTATTAAATGGCGGAGCAGGCTCGAGGGGCCGTACGGCCTACTCCTGCTCCTATTTCTGATGTTCTTGTTATGTTTCTGCCTCTACCACCTTGTCCCCTCAAATCCCCTCTCTTTGTTAAGGGAAATAGGTTCTTCCTGTCCACCATATCTAGGCCCCTCACAATTTTATACACCTCAATAAGATCTCCCCTCAGTCTCCTTGGTTCCAAAGAAAACAACCCCAGCCTATCCAATCTGTCCTCATCACTAAAATTCTCCAGTCCAGGCAACATGCTTGGAAATCTCCTCTGTACCCTCTCTAGTGCAATCACAACCTCCCTGTAATGTGGTGACCAGAACCTAACGCAGTACTCCAGCTGTGGCCTACCTCGTGTTTTATACAGGTCAAGTATAACCCCCCTGCTCTTGTATTCCATGCGTCAACTAATGAAGGCAAGCATTCCGTATGCCTTCTTAACCACCTTATCCAACTGCCCTGCTACCTTCAGGGATCTGTGGATGTGCACTCCAAGGTCCTTTTGTTCCTCTACACTTCTCAGTGTCCTACCATTTAATGTGTATTCCCTTTCCTCGTCAGCCCTCCCCAAATGCATTACCTCACACTGCTCTGGATTGAATCCCATTTGCCACGGTTCTGCCCACCTGACCAGTTCATTGATATCCTCCGAGTTCTAGATTCCCCCACGAAGCGAAACATCCTCTCTGCATCTAACTTGTCGAACCCCCTCAGTATCTTATATGTTTCAATAAGATCACCTCTCATTCTTCTAAACTCCAATGTGCATTGGTCCTCCATGCTCAACTTTCTCAATAAATCAATCCCTTCAGTCCGAGTTCTGGCTGAGTCTGAGTTGAGTCCGAGTTGGGGAGATCAGTGAGTTTGGTAGGCCGCAGAGGTTGGCGAGTCGGTAGGCCCTGAGGTCAGTGAGTCGGTAGGTCCTGAGGTCGGTGAGTCGGTAGGTCCTGAGGTCGGTGTGGCGGTAGACCCTGAGTTCGATGAGTCGGTAGGTCCTGAGGTCAGTGAGTCGGTAGGCGCTGAGGTCGGTGAGTCGGTAGGCCCTGAGGTCAGTGAGTCGGTAGGCGCTGAGGTCGGTGAGTCGGTAGGCCCTGAGGTCAGTGAGTCGGTAGGCCCTGAGTTCGGTGAGTCGGTAGGTCCTGAGGTCGGTGAGTCGGTAGGCCCTGAGATCGGTGAGTCGGTAGGTCCTGAGGTCGGTGAGTCGGTAGGCCCTGAGGTCGGTGAGTCGGTAGGTCCTGAGGTCGGTGAGTCGGTAGGTCCTGAGGTCGGTGAGTCGGTAGGTCCTGAGGTCGGTGAGTCAGTAGGTCCTGAGGTCAGTGAGTCAGTAGGCCCTGAGGTCGGTGAGTCGGTAGGCCCTGAGGCCGGTGAGTCGGTAGGCCCTGAGGTCGGTGAGTCGGTAGGTCCTGAGGTCGGTGAGTCAGTAGGTCCTGAGGTCAGTGAGTCAGTAGGCCCTGAGGTCGGTGAGTCGGTAGGTCCTGAGGTCGGTGAGTCGGTAGGCCCTGAGGTCGGTGAGTCGGTAGGTCCTGAGTTCAGTGAGTCGGTAGGCCCTGAGGTCGGTGAGTCGGTAGGCCCTGAGGTCAGTGAGTCGGTAGGCCCTGAGGTCGGTGAGTCGGTAGGCCCTGAGGTCAGTGAGTCGGTAGGCCCTGAGGTCAGTGAGTCGGTAGGCCCTGAGGTCAGTGAGTCAGTAGGCCCTGAGGTCGGTGAGTCGGTAGGCCCTGAGGTCGGTGAGTCGGTAGGCCCTGAGGTCGGTGAGTCGGTAGGTCCTGAGGTCGGTGAGACGGTAGACCCTGAGGTCGGTGAGTCGGTAGGCCCTGAGGTCGGTGAGTCGGTAGGTCCTGAGGTCGGTGAGTCGGTAGGCCCTGAGGTCGGTGAGTCGGTAGGTCCTGAGGTCGGTGAGTCGGTAGGCCCTGAGGTCGGTGAGTCGGTAGGTCCTGAGGTCGGTGAGTCGGTAGGCCCTGAGGTATGTGAGTCGGTAGGTTCTGAGGTCGGTGAGTCGGTAGGTCCTGAGGTCGGTGAGTCGGTAGGTCCTGAGGTCAGTGAGTCGGTAGGCCCTGAGGTCAGTGAGTCGGTAGGCCCCGAGGTCGGTGAGTCGGTAGGTCCTGAGGTCAGTGAGTCGGTAGGTCAGTGAGTCGGTAGACCCTGAGGTCGGTGAGTCGGTAGGTCCTGAGGTCAGTGAGTCGGTAGGCCCTGAGGTCGGTGAGTCGGTAGGCCCTGAGGTCGGTGAGTCGGGAGGTCCTGAGGTCAGTGAGTCGGTAGACCCTGAGGTCGGTGAGTCGGTAGGCCCTGAGGTCGGTGAGTCGGGAGGTCCTGAGGTCAGTGAGTCAGTAGACCCTGAGGTCGGTGAGTCGGTAGAACCTGAGGTCGGTGAGTCGGTAGGCCCTGAGGTCAGTGAGTCGGTAGGTCGTGAGGTCGGTGAGTCGGTAGGTCCTGAGGTCAGTGAGTCAGTAGGCCCTGAGGTCGGTGAGTCGGTAGGCCCTGAGGTCAGTGAGTAGGGAGGTCCTGAGGTCAGTGAGTCGGTAGACCCTGAGGTCGGTGAGTCGGTAGACCCTGAGGTCGGTGATTCGGTAGGCCCTGAGGTCGAAGAGTCGGTAGGCCCTGAGGTCGGTGAGTCGGTAGGCCCTGAGGTCAGTGAGTCGGTAGGCCCTGAGGTCGGTAGTCGTTAGGTCCTGAGGTCGGTGAGTCGGTAGGCCCTGAGGTCGGTTCGTCGGTAGGTCCTGAGGTCAGTGAGTCGGTAGGCCCTGAGGTCGGTGAGTCGGTAGGCCCTGAGGTCGGTGAGTCAGTAGGCCCTGAGGTCGGTGAGTCGGTAGGCCCTGAGTTCGGTGAGTCGGTAGGCCATGAGGTCGGTGACTCGGTAGGCCCTGAGGTCGGTGAGTCGGTAGGTCCTGAGGTCAGTGAGTCGGTAGGTCCTGAGGTCGGTGAGACGGTAGACCCTGAGGTCGGTGACTCGGTAGGCCCTGCGGTCGGTGAGTCGGTAGGTCCTGAGGTCAGTGAGTCGGTAGGTCCTGAGGTCGGTGAGACGGTAGACCCTGAGGTCGGTGAGTCGGTAGGCCCTGAGGTCAGTGAGTCAGTAGGTCCTGAGGTCGATGAGTCGGTAGGCCCTGAGGTCAGTGAGTCAGTAGGTCCTGAGGTCGATGAGTCGGTAGGTCCTGAGGTCGGTGAGTCGGTAGGCCCTGTCAGTGAGTCGGTAGACCCTGAGGTCAGTGAGTCGGTAGGTCCTGAGGTCAGTGAGTCAGTAGGCCCTGAGGTCGGTGAGTCGGTAGGCCCTGAGGTCGGTGAGTCGGTAGGCCCTGTCAGTGAGTCGGTAGACCCTGAGGTCAGTGAGTCGGTAGGTCCTGAGGTCAGTGAGTCAGTAGGCCCTGAGGTCAGTGAGTCGGTAGGCCCTGAGGTCAGTGAGTCGGGAGGCCCTGAGGTCGGTGAGTCGGTAGGTCCTGAGGTCGGTGAGTCGGTAGACCCTGAGGTCGGTGAGTCGGTAGGCCCTGAGGTTGGTGAGTCGGTAGGCCCTGAGGTCGGTGAGTCTGTAGGCCCTGAGGTCAGTGAGTCGGTAGGCCCTGAGGTCGATGAGTCGGTAGGTCCTGAGGTCAGTGAGTCAGGAGGCCCTGAGGTCAGTGAGTCAGGAGGCCCTGAGGTCGGTGAGTCGGTAGGCCCTGAGGTTGGTGAGTCGGTAGGCCCTGAGGTTGGTGAGTCGGTAGGCCCTGAGGTCGGTGAGTCGGTAGGTCCTGAGGTCAGTGAGTCGGGAGGCCCTGAGGTCGGTGAGTCGGTAGGCCCTGAGGTCGATGAGTCGGTAGGTCCTGAGGTCAGTGAGTCGGTCGGCCCTGAGGTCGGTGAGTCAGTAGGCCCTGAGGGGGTGAGTCGGTAGGCCCTGAGTTCGGTGAGTCGGTAGGTCCTGAGGTCAGTGAGTCGGTAAGTCCTGAGGTCGGAGAGTCGGTAGGCCCTGAGGTCGGTGAGTCGGTAGGTCCTGAGGTCAGTGAGTCGGTAGGCCCTGAGGTCGGTGAGTCGGTAGGCCCTGAGGTCGGTGAGTCGGTAGGCCCTGAGGTCGGTGAGTCGGTAGGTCCTGAGGTCGGTGAGTCAGTAGGCCCTGAGGTCGGTGAGTCGGTAGGCCCTGAGGTCGGTGAGTCGGGAGGTCCTGAGGTCAGTGAGTCGGTAGACCCTGAGGTCAGTGAGTCGGTAGGCCCTGAGGTAGGTGAGTCGGTAGGCCCTGAGGTCGGTGAGTCGGTAGACCCTGAGGTCGGTGAGTCGGTAGGCCCTGAGGTCGGTGAGTCAGGAGGCCCTGAGGTCGGTGAGTTGGTAGGCCATGAGGTCGGTGACTCGGTAGGTCCTGAGGTCGGTGAGTCGGTAGGCCCTGAGGTCAGTGAGTCGGTAGGTCCTGAGGTCGGTGAGTCGGTAGGCCCTGAGGTCGGTGAGTCGGTAGACCCTGAGGTCGGTGAGTCGGTAGGCCCTGAGGTCGGCGAGTCTGTAGGTCCTGAGGTCGGTGAGTCGGTAGGCCCTGAGGTCGGTGAGTCGGTAGGACCTGAGGTCGGTGAGTCGGTAGGCCCTGAGGTCGGTGAGTCAGGAGGCCCTGAGGTCGATGAGTCAGTAGGCCCTGAGGTCGGTGAGTCGGGAGGCCCTGAGGTCGGTGAGTCGGTAGGTCCTGAGGTCGGTGAGTCAGGAAGCCCTGAGGTCAGTGAGTCGGTAGGACCTGAGGTCGGTGAGTCGGTAGGCCCTGAGGTCGGTGAGTCGGTAGGTCCTGAGGTCAGTGAGTCGGTAGGCCCCGAGGTCGGTGAGTCGGTAGGTCCTGAGGTCAGTGAGTCGGTAGGTCCAGAGGTCGGTGAGTCGGTTGGCCCTGAGGTCAGTGAGTCGGTAGGCCCTGAGGTCGGTGAGTCGGTAGGCCCTGAGGTCAATGAGTCGGTAGGCCCTGAGGTCGGTGAGTCAGTAGGCCCTGAGGTCAGTGAGTCGGTAGGTCCTGAGGTCGGTGAGTCGGTAGATCCTGAGGTCGGTGAGTCGGTAGGTCCTGAGGACGATGAGTCGGTAGGCCCTGAGGTCAGTGAGTCGGTAGGTCCTGAGGTCGATGAGTCGGTAGGTCCTGAGGTCGGTGAGTCGGTAGGCCCTGAGGTCAGTGAGTCAGTAGGTCCTGAGGTCGATGAGTCGGTAGGTCCTGAGGTCGGTGAGTCGGTAGGCCCTGGGGTCAGTGAGTCAGTAGGTCCTGAGGTCGATGAGTCGGTAGGTCCTGAGGTCTGTGAGTCGGTAGGCCCTGAGGTCGGTGAGTCGGTAGGCCCTGAGGTCGGTGAGTCGGTAGACCCTGAGGTCGGTGAGTCGGTAGGCCCTGAGGTCGGTGAGTCGGTAGGTCCTGCGGTCGGTGAGTCGGGAGGCCCTGAGGTCGGTGAGTCGGTAGGTCCTGAGGTCAGTGAGTCGGGAGGCCCTGAGGTCGGTGAGTCGGTAGGCCCTGAGGTCGGTGAGTCGGTAGGTCCTGCGGTCGGTGAGTCGGGAGGCCCTGAGGTCGGTGAGTCGGTAGGTCCTGAGGTCAGTGAGTCAGTAGGCCCTGAGGTCAGTGAGTCGGGAGGCCCTGAGGCCGGTGAGTCGGTAGGTCCTGAGGTCGGTGAGTCGGTAGGTCCTGAGGTCAGTGAGTCGGTAGGCTCTGAGGTCAGTGAGTCGGTAGGTCCTGAGGTCAGTGAGTCGGTAGACCCTGAGGTCGTTGAGTCGGTAGGTCCTGAGGTCAGTGAGTCGGTAGGCCCTGAGGTCGGTGAGTCGGTAGGTCCTGAGGTCGGTGAGTCGGTAGGTCCTGAGGTCGGTGAGTCGGTAGGCCCTGAGGTCGATGAGTCGGTAGGTCCTGAGGTCGGTGAGTCGGTCGGCCCTGAGGTCAGTGAGTCGGTAGGTCCTGAGGTCGGTGAGTCGGTAGGCCCTGAGGTCGGTGAGTCTGTAGGCCCTGAGGTCAGTGAGTCGGTAGGCCCTGAGGTCGGTGAGTCGGTAGGCCCTGAGGTCGGTGAGTCTGTAGGTCCTGAGGTCGGTGAGTCGGTAGGCCCTGAGGTCAGTGAGTCGGTAGGCCCTGAGGTCAGTGAGTCGGTAGGTCCTGAGGTCGGTGAGTCGGTAGGCCCTGAGGTCAGTGAGTCGGGAGGCCCTGAGGTCGGTGAGTCGGTAGGCCCTGAGGTCGGTGAGTCGTTAGGTCCTGAGGTCGGTGAGTCGGTACACCCTGAGGTCGATGAGTCGGTAGACCCTGAGGTCAGTGAGTCGGTAGACCCTGAGGTCGGTGAGTCGGTAGACCCTGAGGTCAGTGAGTCGGTAGGCCCTGAGGTCGGTGAGTCGGGAGGTCCTGAGGTCAGTGAGTCGGTAGACCCTGAGGTCGGTGAGTCGGTAGACCCTGAGGTCGGTGAGTCGGTAGGCCCTGAGGTCAGTGAGTCGGTAGTTCGTGAGGTCGGTGAGTCGGTAGGCCCTGAGGTCGGTGAGTCGGGAGGTCCTGAGGTCAGTGAGTCGATTGACCCTGAGGTCGGTGAGTCGGGAGGCCCTGAGGTCGGTGAGTCGGTAGACCCTGAGGTCGGTGAGTCGGTAGGCCCTGAGGTCGATGAGTCGGTAGGTCCTGAGGTCAGTGAGTCGGGAGGCCCTGAGGTCGGTGAGTCTGTAGACCCTGAGGTCGGTGAGTCGGTAGGCCCTGAGGTCGGTGAGTCGGTAGGGCCTGAGGTCCGTGAGTCGGTAGGCCCTGAGGTCGGTGAGTCGGTAGGTCCTGAGGTCAGTGAGTCGGTAGGTCCTGAGGTCAGTGAGTCGGTAGACCCTGAGGTCAGTGAGTCGGTAAGTCCTGAGGTCGGTGAGTCGGTAGGTCCTGAGGTCAGTGATTCGGTAGGCCCTGAGGTCGGTGAGTCGGTAGACCCTGAGGTCGGTGAGTCGGTAGGCCCTGAGGTCAGTGAGTCGGTAGGTCGTGAGGTCGGTGAGTCGGTAGGCCCTGAGGTCGGTGAGTCGGGAGGTCCTGAGGTCAGTGAGTCGGTAGACCCTGAGGTCGGTTAGTCGGTAGACCCTGAGGTCGGTGAGTCGGTAGGCCCTGAGGTCGGTGAGTCGGGAGGCCCTGAGGTCGGTGAGTCGGTAGGCCCTGAGGTCAGTGAGTCGGTAGGCCCTGAGGTCAGTGAGTCGGTAGGCCCTGAGGTCGGTGAGTCGGTAGGTCCTGAGGTCGGTGAGTCGGTAGGCCCTGAGGTCCGTGAGTCGGTAGGCCCTGAGGTCAGTGAGTCGGTAGGCCCTGAGGTCGGTGAGTCGGTAGGTCCTGAGGTCGGTGAGTCGGTAGACCCTGAGGTCGGTGAGTCGGTAGGCCCTGAGGTCCGTGAGTCGGTAGGCCCTGAGGTCGGTGAGTCGGTAGGTCCTGAGGTCAGTGAGTCAGTAGGTCCTGAGGTCAGTGAGTCGGTAGACCCTGAGGTCAGTGAGTCGGTAAGTCCTGAGGTCGGTGAGTCGGTAGGTCCTGAGGTCAGTGAGTCGGTAGGCCCTGAGGTCGGTGAGTCGGGAGGCCCTGAGGTCGGTGAGTCGGTAGGACCTGAGGTCGGTGAGTCGGTAGGCCCTGAGGTCGGTGAGTCAGGAGGCCCTGAGGTCGGTGAGTTGGTAGGCCATGAGGTCGGTGACTCGGTAGGTCCTGAGGTCGGTGAGTCGGTAGGCCCTGAGGTCAGTGAGTCGGTAGGTCCTGAGGTCGGTGAGTCGGTAGGCCCTGAGGTCGGTGAGTCGGTAGACCCTGAGGTCGGTGAGTCGGTAGGCCCTGAGGTCGGTGAGTCTGTAGGTCCTGAGGTCGGTGAGTCGGTAGGCCCTGAGGTCGGTGAGTCGGTAGGACCTGAGGTCGGTGAGTCGGTAGGCCCTGAGGTCGGTGAGTCAGGAGGCCCTGAGGTCGATGAGTCGGTAGGCCCTGAGGTCGGTGAGTCGGGAGGCCCTGAGGTCGGTGAGTCGGTAGGTCCTGAGGTCGGTGAGTCAGGAAGCCCTGAGGTCAGTGAGTCGGTAGGACCTGAGGTCGGTGAGTCGGTAGGCCCTGAGGTCGGTGAGTCGGTAGGTCCTGAGGTCAGTGAGTCGGTAGGCCCCGAGGTCGGTGAGTCGGTAGGTCCTGAGGTCAGTGAGTCGGTAGGTCCAGAGGTCGGTAAGTCGGTTGGCCCTGAGGTCAGTGAGTCGGTAGGCCCTGAGGTCGGTGAGTCGGTAGGCCCTGAGGTCAATGAGTCGGTAGGCCCTGAGGTCGGTGAGTCAGTAGGCCCTGAGGTCAGTGAGTCGGTAGGTCCTGAGGTCGGTGAGTCGGTAGATCCTGAGGTCGGTGAGTCGGTAGGTCCTGAGGACGATGAGTCGGTAGGCCCTGAGGTCAGTGAGTCGGTAGGTCCTGAGGTCGATGAGTCGGTAGGTCCTGAGGTCGGTGAGTCGGTAGGCCCTGAGGACAGTGAGTCAGTAGGTCCTGAGGTCGATGAGTCGGTAGGTCCTGAGGTCGGTGAGTCGGTAGGCCCTGGGGTCAGTGAGTCAGTAGGTCCTGAGGTCGATGAGTCGGTAGGTCCTGAGGTCTGTGAGTCGGTAGGCCCTGAGGTCGGTGAGTCGGTAGGCCCTGAGGTCGGTGAGTCGGTAGACCCTGAGGTCGGTGAGTCGGTAGGCCCTGAGGTCGGTGAGTCGGTAGGTCCTGCGGTCGGTGAGTCGGGAGGCCCTGAGGTCGGTGAGTCGGTAGGTCCTGAGGTCAGTGAGTCAGTAGGCCCTGAGGTCAATGAGTCGGGAGGCCCTGAGGCCGGTGAGTCGGTAGGTCCTGAGGTCGGTGAGTCGGTAGGTCCTGAGGTCAGTGAGTCGGTAGGCTCTGAGGTCAGTGAGTCGGTAGGTCCTGAGGTCAGTGAGTCGGTAGACCCTGAGGTCGTTGAGTCGGTAGGTCCTGAGGTCAGTGAGTCGGTAGGCCCTGAGGTCGGTGAGTCGGTAGGTCCTGAGGTCGGTGAGTCGGTAGGTCCTGAGGTCGGTGAGTCGGTAGGCCCTGAGGTCGATGAGTCGGTAGGTCCTGAGGTCGGTGAGTCGGTCGGCCCTGAGGTCAGTGAGTCGGTAGGTCCTGAGGTCGGTGAGTCGGTAGGCCCTGAGGTCGGTGAGTCGGTAGGCCCTGAGGTCAGTGAGTCGGTAGGCCCTGAGGTCGGTGAGTCGGTAGGCCCTGAGGTCGGTGAGTCTGTAGGTCCTGAGGTCGGTGAGTCGGTAGGCCCTGAGGTCAGTGAGTCGGTAGGCCCTGAGGTCAGTGAGTCGGTAGGTCCTGAGGTCGGTGAGTCGGTAGGCCCTGAGGTCAGTGAGTCGGGAGGCCCTGAGGTCGGTGAGTCGGTAGGCCCTGAGGTCGGTGAGTCGTTAGGTCCTGAGGTCGGTGAGTCGGTACACCCTGAGGTCGATGAGTCGGTAGACCCTGAGGTCAGTGAGTCGGTAGACCCTGAGGTCGGTGAGTCGGTAGACCCTGAGGTCAGTGAGTCGGTAGGCCCTGAGGTCGGTGAGTCGGGAGGTCCTGAGGTCAGTGAGTCGGTAGACCCTGAGGTCGGTGAGTCGGTAGGCCCTGAGGTCGGTGAGTCGGGAGGTCCTGAGGTCAGTGAGTCGGTTGACCCTGAGGTCGGTGAGTCGGGAGGCCCTGAGGTCGGTGAGTCGGTAGACCCTGAGGTCGGTGAGTCGGTAGGCCCTGAGGTCGATGAGTCGGTAGGTCCTGAGGTCAGTGAGTCGGGAGGCCCTGAGGTCGGTGAGTCGGTAGGCCCTGAGGTCGGTGAGTCGGTAGGCCCTGAGGTCGGTGAGTCGGTAGGGCCTGAGGTCCGTGAGTCGGTAGGCCCTGAGGTCGGTGAGTCGGTAGGTCCTGAGGTCAGTGAGTCGGTTAGTCCTGAGGTCAGTGAGTCGGTAGACCCTGAGGTCAGTGAGTCGGTAAGTCCTGAGGTCGGTGAGTCGGTAGGTCCTGAGGTCAGTGATTCGGTAGGCCCTGAGGTCGGTGAGTCGGTAGACCCTGAGGTCGGTGAGTCGGTAGGCCCTGAGGTCAGTGAGTCGGTAGGTCGTGAGGTCGGTGAGTCGGTAGGCCCTGAGGTCGGTGAGTCGGGAGGTCCTGAGGTCAGTGAGTCGGTAGACCCTGAGGTCGGTTAGTCGGTAGACCCTGAGGTCGGTGAGTCGGTAGGCCCTGAGGTCGGTGAGTCGGGAGGCCCTGAGGTCGGTGAGTCGGTAGGCCCTGAGGTCAGTGAGTCGGTAGGCCCTGAGGTCAGTGAGTCGGTAGGCCCTGAGGTCGGTGAGTCGGTAGGTCCTGAGGTCGGTGAGTCGGTAGGCCCTGAGGTCAGTGAGTCGGTAGGCCCTGAGGTCAGTGAGTCGGTAGGCCCTGAGGTCGGTGAGTCGGTAGGTCCTGAGGTCGGTGAGTCGGTAGACCCTGAGGTCGGTGAGTCGGTAGGCCCTGAGGTCCGTGAGTCGGTAGGCCCTGAGGTCGGTGAGTCGGTAGGTCCTGAGGTCAGTGAGTCAGTAGGTCCTGAGGTCAGTGAGTCGGTAGACCCTGAGGTCAGTGAGTCGGTAAGTCCTGAGGTCGGTGAGTCGGTAGGTCCTGAGGTCAGTGAGTCGGTAGGCCCTGAGGTCGGTGAGTCGGGAGGCCCTGAGTTCGGTGAGTCGGGAGGCCCTGAGGTCAGTGAGTCGGTAAGCCCTGAGGTCGGTGAGTCGGTAGGCTCTGAGGTCGGTGAGTCGGTAGGTCCTGAGGTCAGTGAGTCGGTAGGTCCTGAGGTCGGTGAGTCAGGAGGCCCTGAGGTCGGTGAGTCGGTAGGCCCTGAGGTCGGTGAGTCGGTCGGCCCTGAGGTCGGTGAGTCGGTAGGCCCTGAGGTCGGTGAGTCGGGAGGCCCTGAGTTCAGTGAGTTGGGAGGCCCTGAGGTCAGTGAGTCGGTAGGCCCTGAGGTCAGTGAGTCGGTAGGCCCTGAGGTCAGTGAGTCGGTAGGCACTGAGGTCAGTGAGTCGGTAGGCCCTGAGGTCAGTGAGTCGGTAGGCCCTGAGGTCAGTGAGTCGGGACGCCCTGAGGTCAGTGAGTCGGTAGGCCCGCAGATCGGCGAGTCGGGAAGCCCTGAGGTCGGTGAGTCGGTAGGCCCTGAGGTCAGTGAGTCGGTAGGCCCGCAGATCGGCGAGTCGGGAAGCCCTGTGACGTCGGCGAGTCGGGAGTTCGGAGGCCGTGAGTTCGGAAGCCCTGGAGGCCAGTGAGGTGAGTTGGTGAGTAGCTCTCTTTTCTCTATTTCTTTTTAAGTAGATTTTAGTCAGAGTAGGAATCGCAGGATAGCTCAGATGAATACGTGGCTTGAGCAGTGGTGCAAGAGGGAGGGATTCAAATTCCTGGGGCATTGGAACCGGTTCTGGGGGAGGTGGGACCAGTACAAACCGGACAGTCTGCACCTGGGCAGGAACAGAACCAATGTCCTAGGGGGAGTGTTTGCTCGTGATGTTGGGGAGGAGTTAAACAAATATGGCAGGGGGATGGGAACCAATGCAGGGAGACAGAGGGAAACAAAATGGAGACAAAAGCAAAAGACAGAAAGGAGATGAGTAAAAGTGGAGGGCAGAGAAACCCAAGGCAAAAAACAAAAAGGGCCACTTTGCAGCAAAATTCTAAAGGGTCAAAGTGTGTTAAAAAGGCAAACCTGAAGGGACTGTGCCTCACTGCGAGGAGTATTCGGAATAAGGTGGACGAATTAACTGCGCAGATAGCAGTTAACGGATACGATGTGGTTGGAATCACGGAGACATGGCTCCAGGGTGACCAAGGCTGGGAACTCAACATCCAGGGGTATACAACATTTAGGAAGGATAGACAGAGAGGAAAAGGAGGCGGGGTGGCATTGCTGGTTAAAGAGGAAATTAATGCAATAGTAAGGAAGGACATTAGCTTGGATGATGTGGAATCGGTATGGGTGGAGCTACGGAATACCAAGGGGCAGAAAACGTTAGTGGGAGTTGTGTACAGACCTCCAAACAGTAGTAGTGATGTTGGGGAGGGCATCAAACAGGAAATTAGGGGTGCATGCAGTAAAGGAGCAGCAGTTATCATGGGTGACTTTAATATGCATACAGATTGGGCTCACCAAATCAGAAACAATACGGTGGAGGAGGATTTCCTGGAGTGCATAAGGGATGGTTTTCTCGAACAATATGTTGAGGAACCAACTCGGTGGGAGGCTATCTTAGACTGGGTGTTGTGTAATGAGAGAGGATTAATTAGCAATCTCGTTGTGCGAGGCACCTTGGGGAAGAGTGACCATAATATGGTGGAATTCTACATTAGGATGGAGAATGAAGCAGTTAATTCAGAGACCATGGTCCAGAACTTAAAGAAGGGTAACTTTGAAGGTATGAGGCGTGAATTGGCTAGGATAGATTGGCGAATGATACTTAGGGGGTTGACAGTGGATGGGCAATGGCAGACATTTAGAGACCGCATGGATGAACTATAACAATTGTACATTCCTGTCTGGCGTAAAAATAAAAAAGGGAAGGTGGCTCAACCGTGGCTCTCAAGGGAAATCAGGGATAGTATTAAAGCCAAGGAAGTGGCACACAAATTGGCCAGAAATAGCAGTGAACCCGGGGACTGGGAGAAATTTAGAACTCAGCAGACTAACAGGTAATCGAGGGCCATTCGGTTTTGTAATGCTATGGTCCTTATTGCTACCATTTCAGCTGTGATGCCTTCCAACGCCAATATCGTCTCTAGGTTCTGTACTTCATCCATGAGACGTCCTATCCTGATTGGGAACATCATGATCCCAAAGAACTTGTCGGCGGGGGTGATGGCTCGCTTGTATCGGCTGGAGGCATGTGCTTCCGCCAGGGTACGTACTTGCCGCACAAATGGCACCACATATCCCAGATAACAGGACCCCGTCCATCGCCTAGGCAACCAAGGATATGCCTTATGACCGCACACGAAATACGTGCCGTTAAAAGCTGCTTTCTGATATATTGCTTCCGGGTCCCAGGACTGGGCCCACAAACCTCCACCTGTTTTATTCGGAAGGTGAGAGAGGATGGTGACTCGTGCACCTGTGGTGATGCTGAGACTGTTTGGGCATTTGCTGTACCCTATGACTGGTGTCATTTCGGGTTTGACATATGTCCCCGGTTGGCCTCCCAATCCCCGAGGTATTGGTCAGGGCTAAAAATGGGGGTTCCATTCCACGGTCGTAGGTTGGTTGTTACCATCCCTGGAACGTCTGACTAATGGGGTCTCCAGCACTCTCCCACTTGGTGACTTCCCCGTGGTCATTCATGTGGTAACGGTATGATACTCCTCCTGATCTCCGTGATACCTCTTTTGACCTGCCTTTCCTCTCTCGTATTTGTATTGGCCCCCTTCCTCTTGTGATAGTTTGGCTCTGAATCCATCTGACAGTCTCAGTTAGGGTTAGTGGAACGGGGCGCAAAGGAATTCCCCCTTTGGAATGTATAGGGAATATATAGGGATATGTGAACACCCAACATCTAGAAAAGTTCCCATTTTGCGCATAAACATAAGACATGTCCAAAAAGATGTTTACATGGAGCTCTCGTCTCTGTCTCCCCTCCCATGCGCCGAAACTGTCATATATCAACACTATTATACAGACTGTGGCATACAGACAGTTTCATCTTATGGCTCAGGATTCAGATAAATAGTCCAATTATTTTGCTGATTAAAAGAGTTCAGTTTTCCCGTCTCTCTTCTCAGGTCACCGTCGGTGTAGCTGGCTGTCTATCACTACGGGTAAAAGTTCAAACTGGTCCACGTTCCAATTAGGATGTCAACGGCCTTGTTCAGCTATGGAGAAGAGGAAGTCTGGAACAGAAACAGGAGTTAGAATAACCAGTAAAATAGGTTCGTTAGAGGGTGGTGAGCTTGCAGTGGTGCAGGTGAACCCAGGCACTTTTCCCCTCAACCTTGGCTGCAGTGGGGGTAGTGAGTAACACCTGAAAAGGCCCCTCCCATCGTGGCTCCAATCCCTTCCGAATCCACCTCTTAATCAGGACATACTTCCCAGGTACCACAAGGAACAATTCGGGTAAAACTGGGAGGTCAAGGTGAGCCTCTCGAACCTGGTTGTGAGCTAGTCGCAGAGCCTGAGTTAGAGAAAGAACATAGGTGGTCATCAGTTGAGCTGAGATACCATATCTAGGAACAATTTCCCTCATTAACACCTTAACAACAGTTTGAGCCTTATTGTCCAGGGTAGGGTAGGCTTCAATCCATCTGCTAAACACATCTACTATTACTAACACATATTTGTAACACTGAACTTTTTTGCAACTCAATGTAGTCCAACTGAAATGTCTCAAAGGGACCTTCGGGTAGGGGCGTTTTACCCTAATCACAGAGGACTCCCTTCCCTGGATTATGTTGCTGGCAAACCAGGCAACGACTACTGATGTTCTGGGCGAGCGCCTGGAGTCTAGGGTGCCACCAAGTAGCCAAAAGTGCGTCACTCGTGGTCCTTGCTCCACAATGAGTAGCAAAAATGCATACATTCAATAACCCATCGAGCCAACTCGTCAGACATGCAAGTCTGTTCCGCGGGAGTGGTCCAGAGTTGAGAAACATTATCATAAGTACATCCATAATATTTCCACAACAGTTTATCTTTTTCAGGAGCGTCCTCCTGTGCTTTTATAACATCTTGGATGGTTGGCATTGGTTTTTCCGAGGCTAACTTATCCTTCGCAGGACTTTTAGTCTGACTCATCATTTTGGGCACTACCATCTGTTGGTCACGAGAGGCCTGTTTAGCCTCTTTGTCAGCACAGTGGTTCCCTATATCAACCGGGGATTTTCCGGTGGTGTGGGCGGTACATTTAACAATGGCAATGTGCTTGGGGAGCATGAGGGCTTGCAACAAATCAGATACTAGTTGCTTATTTTTCCATAATTGTCCGAAATCATGGGCCACTCCAAAGGCATACCTAGAGTCGGTATAGATATTGACTTTGAGGTCTTTGGCCAAGATACAGGCTCGGGTGAGGGCGAATAGTTCAGCTTGTTGGGCAGAATAGGCGGTTTCAAAAGCGGCAGATTCCAAGACCTGATTCTCCTGGTTTACTATAGCGTATCCTGAGATTCGTGTACCTTCTGGATTAATAGAAGAACTTCCGTCAACATACATAATACAGTCTGGATCTTCAATTGGTACATCAACTAAACCTTCCCTGACTGATGTGTCCTCTTAAATTAAAGATAAACAATCATGACTGGGTTCTTCCTCATCTTGGGGTGGCTCAGTAAGAAAACAGGCCGGATTAATTGCAGTACAGTGCCGAAAGGTCAGCTTAGGATTGCCTGTGATTTCAGTGGGTTCTGTCGGATAGAGGGCCAGTCCACATTGCCCTGCACTGGGATCTCAATCGGATCAATGGGAGTATAACCCACTTGGGAGGGGTCCTCTGCCCACACATGAGGATCCACATAGTCAGGTATGCCAGAGCCAGTATGATGCTGCAGAGTCGTTAAGACCTTCTCGGGGTCCCCGTGGAATTGGACTGTTCGGCCATGTTTTGCAATTTGCACATCCCGGCTGGTCGGGTCAGCCTCGTCTATAGCCTGGCGCACCATAACTCCCAAATCTTTAGCGTGGTGGGGAGGTAATACTTCGAGGAATATGTGGTGCCACCGTTGGGGGCTGTCCATTTCCACAAAATCTGCCTTCCCTTCTGGTGCAGTCACTCTAGCCCTTAATAGAATTTCCTTCACTGCCCCTTCGTGATCCTGATAAAAGTTCTGCAGGTCCTGATTCTTTCCACTGGGATCGTATGCTAGGGTCACGTGATAGGGTGCCTGCGGCAGGTCCAGAGACCACCACAGAGGGGTTCTAGTGGTATAATACTGCCGCTTAAGGGTTCCCTGTTTTACAATAATCCCATCATCACCACACTCCAAATGCAACTGGAATTTGCAGAGGAGGTCTCTAGCCATCAAGTTACAGTTCAGATTGGTTGTGATAACAAATCGATGTTCCACCGATTCTTCCTGGTAACCCATTTTAACCGGTTCTGACACCGGGAATGTAGAGACTTGTCCCAGGAATCCTGACAGTCCCTGTGTTTCAGTGAAGGCGGGGAGTTTAAGCTTTGATTGTACAGAAGACATGAAGGCTCCCGTATCCATCAAGAAGGGTTGCCACTCATTCCGAATTTTTAACAATATCATCGGTTCGTCATCCGGGGAGGGTCCCTGCACAATCAAGCTACGTAGTCAATACGAACCGGGGACGGTTGGCCAAAGGGGTTGTTCTGGGAGAAGTTAGTGTAAGATCCCCGTCCTCTCCCCCCTTGCCCCCCTCCTCTTCCTCGTCTTCCTTTTTCGTGCTGACGGGAGGGACAATTTCTATTCCAATGTCCTTCTTGCCCACAAATAAAGCGTCCATCTTGTCTTTCCCAGCCCCGACCTCTTCCCATACCAGGCCGGGGACAGTAGGGCGGTCCGTAATTAGCAGGGCCCGGGCCATTTGGGTGTTTGATATAACTGTATCCCTGTTTATCCACCCAACCCTGCACGCAACACTGCGGTTCCATCTGGTATCCCCTTGGGTTGGGTTTTTGTCCTTCCACCCGAGGCGGCTCCATACTGATGGGCTTCTGAAGGGTCTTGGTGAGAGCATTAAAAATAGTGTTTAGGCGATCCTGGACATCGTTAGGGTGAGCAACCACCAATGCATCATGAGTAGCACGTCCTCGCTGAGTTAGAAATCGGGCATGCTCAGTTGGGCTCAGGGTTTGCTTTACCAGGGCCCACAGGTCCCTTGATTCTGCATTATATCCATGCATGTCGAGGTCACTCCGTGAAATCGGAGGTCAGGGTTAAGTTGGGTTTGTGGATCCCTTTCAGCTTATTTATCTTAGCCTTTTAACTCTTCAATTTGTTTTGTTTGAGTATCTATTTCTTTATTGTATCAGGCAAGTATTATTACATAAGCTAGTTCTGTTTTTATTTATATTCTGACTATCGCACCATTCCTCTGTTAGGTGAGTCTTTTTTCTATTAAAAAATCCAAATTGATAATGTTCAGTATGAAACGGCTGTCAATGGAAAGGGTTAACTCCTTTACAGGTTTGTAAGAAGACCTGATGTCATTACGTGACTTCACGTAATCATCTGAAAAAAAAATCTTTTCATCAGGAAAGGCAGCATTTTTTAACTTCTTATTCAAGTACTTGCCAAAGATATTTTTTTAATTGATTTAAAACGAGACCACACATTTGTTTACTGAAATTCAATTTCGTCATCAGCCTCGGTCAATGCAAAGCCAACCATTTTAACTAGTAGTCTATCGATACCTTTCTCAGAGGTCCCAGTGGAACTCTGAGTACGTTTCTCATGCATGCACTCTTTCTTTAAGGCGTCTACGGTTTTTAATATGTCCTCCTTCTGTCAATGAAAGCCCTAATTTAATGGAGTTTTTCTGCCAACTCGACAGGAGTGATTTTTTTTTTAGATGCAGTGGAATTTTTCTCATAATTTAAAATCTCAGAACATTTTTTTTCTTTCAGCACCTATTTAGTACGTTACTTTTTTTTTGTCTTTTCCATAACTAGAGAGAAGTCTGGCACATAGGCTGTGGACTGCTTTTCGTTATCTCAATTGTTCCAGCCTCAAGGTCGTGTTATTTAATATAATATTTTTTTGAATCCTTTTGAATCCATCTCAGTTGTTTTGCTGTGCCTTCTCTGAATGTTTTCTTTCGACGAGTAAGTGAGCATGTTAAATCCTTTTTTAACCACCGGGACCATGTATTTTTTTCTTTTTTTTTTACTCAACAAACCTATCCTTTGTGCATTTCCTGGCTCCGTAACTTATCATCCGAATAAGGTTCACACTCTTAAACTTCCCACATACAGGACAACACTACGAAGGGTTAAAAAAACTTTCATTCTGTTTGAAAAAGTGGGTGGAACTAAAACAAACCACAACTCCCCGGCTTTTTTTTTTACACAGTAAAAATCACACAAGCATTTCTCATTTAAAACAAACGTTCACAAGAGTCTCTTTTCTTTCCTATTAATTTTTGGATCCATGATTGATCATCTATTCCTATCTAGCTCCAACTATCCCTACTTTCCGTGTCGCCGCACGGATCTACTTCTAACCTATCTTTCCAAGTCGCCGCTTGGTTTGCGTCACCACGCAATTTCCCTATCTCTATCCCTATTCTAAGTTTGAAAGGTATTCACCAGATTGTCCTGGATCTCGTTCAGACACTACCTGAGAACCAGCGAGTGGCTAAACTTTCCTCAGACTTTTGAAACCTGGGGAAACTGGAGCAGTATTGAAATCATACTCACTCCAGTGGCCACTTTCCCCTCATCTCGTCCAAGGCCAGTCTGGCTCTTAATTCGCAAGTTTTCGGCAGTCGTCCGTTGAGATCCCACTTCTGACACCAAAGGTTGATTTCTGGATTCTTTTACCTCAATCTGGTTCAGTGAAATCACTGAAACGAATACCGTTTGTGCTTTAAACAAAGCAAGCTTTTATTTAAAAAGCAAATCCCGATCGGGGACCTTATCAGACAGAAGGAATGCACTCTGATAGAACGCACCCACTTCCTACGGAAAAAGTGACGTTACATTGTAAAGGGACGACGGTTATACATTTTCACCAAAAGATAACAAGATAGGGCTAGAGTGGCATCCTAGTCCAGCCTATCCCTTTTGATCCCTTTTTCCCTTTGTCCACTCATAAGCCGACCTAAGTATGGTCTGATTTTAAACAAAGACCTTCTGTTAATGTTTCAGGTTAATAACATGATTTAATAAGACCTTGAGGTTTTTCTGCAAGCTGTGGGTTTTGTTTCAATATGTGTTAGTGTTGCAACATTTCGCAGTCTCGAGTCTGAGATGTCATGGCTATTCCTCCATGAATTCTTTGTTAGCTTATACTGTCCCTATACAATTCCCACGTTCTCAACTTCAATGTCTCTATACATTTTTAAACATTCACAGCTGCACCTGCAAACTAACTTTTTGGGATTCATGCACAAGGACCCCCAGGTCCCTCTGCACCGCAGCATGTTGTAATTTCTCCCCATTCAAATAATATTCCCTTTTACTGTTTTTTTTCCCAAGTTGGATGACCTCACACTTTCCGACATTGTATTCCATCTGCCAAACCTTAGCCCATTCGCTTAACCTATCTAAATCTCTTTGCAGCCTCTCTGTGTCCTCGACACAACCCGCTTTCCCACTAATCTTTGTGTCATCTGCAAATTTTGTTACACTACACTCTGTCCCCTCTTCCAGGTCATCTATGTATATTGTAAACAGTTGTGATCCCAGCACCGATCCCTGTGGCACACCACTAACCACCGATTTCCAACCCAAAAAGGACCCATTTATCCCGACTCTCTGCTTTCTGTTAGCCAGCCAATTCTCTATCCATGCTAATACATTTCCTCTGACTCTGCGTACCTTTATCTTCTACAATAACCTTTTGTGTGGCACCTTATCGAATGCCTTTTGGAAATCTAAATGCACCACAACCATCGGCACACCTCTATCCACCATGCTCGTTATATCCTCAAAGAATTCCAGTAAATTAGTTAAACATGATTTCCCCTTCATGAATCCATGTTGCGTCTGCTTGATTGCACTATTCCTATCTAGATGTCCCGCTATTTCTTCCTTAATGATAATTTCAAGCATTTTCCCCACGACAGATGTTAAACTAACCGGCCTATAGTTACCTGCCTTTTGTCTGCCCCCTTTTTTAAACAGAGGCGTTACATTAGCTGCTTTCCAATCCGCTGGTACCTCCCCAGAGTCCAGAGAATTTTGGTAGATTATAACGAATGCATCTGCTATAACTTCCGCCATCTCTTTTAATAACCTGGGATGCATTTCATTAGGACCAGGGGACTTGTCTACCTTGAGTCCCATTAACCTGTCCAGCACTACCCCACTAGTGATAGCGATTTTCTCAAGGTCCTCCCTTCCCACACTGTCCCTTTAATCCCGTGGTCACCTTATAACCTGAATGTGGTGAATAGTTATATTATCTAACTACCCTCAGAGACCCTTCTCCTGGGATGATTCCCATGTGATCCCTGTGGTGGACAGATCCCTGTTCAAACTCCTCCTGTTAAAGGCTCTGAGAATCAGACGGAGTCATCCTTAGTCCAACAGGAAATGACAATGTCTTTAATACGAGCCAGGTTGTAAGCCCTGGGCCCTGGAATTGCAACAGTGGCCAGAATGTGTTTGGTGCTCTGTCCGTTCTGAAATGTAAGACTGTAACCCTGTCCAGCCCGGTCACTGTAACACACACAGAGCACGGATGGGCCCCTGTGCCTAGTGCCAATAATCTTTTATATGGTTTACAGTCATTTGGTGCCCCGGAGATTCTCAATGGTTTCCCCTGAGCAACAAGACAGGTTCTGGTTAAATGCATATTACACAACATCCACGTTGCAGTATCAACTTGTATTTATATAGCGCCTTATGTCCGAAAATGTCGCAAGGCGCTTCACAAAACTATCAAATAGCTGGCCTTTGACAGTGTCAGGCGAGAAGGCATTTGGAATATCTTGACGATGTTCGGTATTCCTGGGAAACTTGTGAAACTGATAGAAAGCGTCCAGCAGATGTCGCTGTTTGTGCTGGAGTGGAAGGACACAAATGGAATGGGTTAGACTAACAGTTGGGCTGAGATAAGGATGCACATTGTCACCTGGTATATGTAATCCAGTACTGGAAGCTGTAATGATCCTTGCACTGAAAGGTGATATTGGAGGATCACCTCAGGTGACCAGGTTTGAAACAATCTCAAGTTCGCTGACCATTGACTGACTCATAGAAACATAGAAAATAGGTGCAAGAGCAGGCCATTCAGCCCTTCGATCCTGCACCATCATTGAATATGATCATGGCTGATCATTCAACCTCAGTACCCCACCCCAGCCTTCTCTCCATACCCCCCGATCCCCTTAGCCGTAAGGGCCACATCTAACTCCCTTTTGAATATATCTAACAAACTGGACTCAACAACTCTCTGTGGCAGAGAATTCCACGGTTTCACAATCCTCTGGGTGAAAAAGTTTCTCCTCATCTCGGTCCTATATGGCTTACCCCTTATCCTTAGACTGTGTCCCTGGTTCTGAACTTCCCCAACATTGGGAACATTCTTCCTGCATCTTATGTGTCCAGTCCCGTCAGAATTTTACACGTTTCATTCTTTCTAAATTCTTCTAAATTCCACTGAGTATAAGCCGAGTCGAGCCAGTCTTTCCTCATATGTCAGTCCTGCCATCCCGGAAATCAGTCTGGTGAACCTTCGCTGCACTCCCTCAATAGAAGGCATGTCCTTCCTCAGATTAGGAGACCAAAACTGCACACAATACTCAGGGTGTGGTCTCACCAAGGCCCTGTATAGAAACATAGAAACATAGAAACATAGAAAATAGGTGCAGGAGTAGGCCATTCGGCCCTTCTAGCCTGCACCGCCATTCAATGAGTTCATGGCTGAACATTCAACTTCAGTACCCCATTCCTGCTTTCTCACCATACCCCTTGATCCCCCTAGCAGTAAGGACTTCATCTAACTCCTTTTTGAATATATTTAGTGAATTGGCCTCAACAACTTTCTGTGGTAGAGAATTCCACAGGTTCACCACTCTCTGGGTGAAGAAGTTCCTCCGCATCTCGGTCCTAAATGGCTTACCCCTTATCCTTAGACTGTGACCCCTGGTTCTGGACTTCCCCAACATTGGGAACATTCTTCCTGCATCTAACCTGTCTAACCCCGTCAGAATTTTATATGTTTCTATGAGGTCCCCTCTCATTCTTCTGAACTCCAGTGAATACAAGCCCAGTTGATCCAGTCTTTCTTGATAGGTCAGTCCCGCCATCCCGGGAATCAGTCTGGTGAACCTTCGCTGCACTCCCTCAATAGCAAGAATGTCCTTCCTCAGGTTAGGAGACCAAAACTGTACACAATACTCCAGGTGTGGCCTCACCAATGCCCTGTACAACTGTAGCAACACCTCCCTGCCCCTGTAACTGCAGCAAGTCCTCCCTGTTCCTTTACTCAAACCTGCTCGCTATAAAGGCCAGCATGCCATTTGCTTTCTTTACTGCTTGCTGTACCTGCATGCCTAACTTCAATGACTGATGCACCATGACACCCAGGTCTCGTTGCACCTCCCCATTTACTAATCTGTCACCACTCAGATAATAAGCTGCCTTCCTGTTTTTGCCACCGAAGTGGATAACCTCACATTTATCCACATTATATTGCATCTACCATGCAGTTGTCCATTCACCTAACCTGTCCAAGTCCCCCTGCAGCCCCTTAGCATCTTCCTTGCAGCTCGCACTGCCTCCTAGCTTAGTGTCATCTGCAAACGTGGAGATATTACATTAAATTCCTTCGTCTAAATCATTAATGAATATTGTAAATAGCTGCGGTCCCAGCACTGATCCCTGTGACACCCCACTCGTCACTGCCTGCCATTCTGAAAATGACCCGTTTTTCCCACTCATGCTGTCTGCCAACCTTTTCTCTATGCACGTCAATACATTACCCCCAATACCATGTGCCTTAATTTTGCACACTAATCTCTTGCGGGACCTTGGCAAAAGCCTTTTGAAAGTCCAAATGCACCACATCTACTGGTTCTCCCTCATGCACTCTATCAGTGCATAAGGCTCACAAGCTTTGCTTGGAAGCAGAAAACTTCGATAAACAATTAACATAATAAAGATGAAAGTCATTTAATTTGGGGATTCTCAGGAAAATGTTGCGATTACAAGTATAGGGGATGCAGTTGAACAGGTGGAACAGTTTGTACACCTCGGTGGGTTAGTGTCAATGACTGTGAGTTGTGAAGATGACAACAAAGAAGGATTGGACTTGGGTCAGCTGCTGTTGGAATGTTTAAAGGGATATGGAAGGATAGCCATATTTAAATAAGTCGAGAGCTTATGAAGCAAAGTTATCCGCACATTATTATCGGGAGAAGAGTGCTGGGTCACGAGAAGTTTCCGGAATATAAAGAATGAAGAATGCTGCACACAGAGCGACATGGAGCAAGAAGCTGAGGAAGACCAAGGAAGGGCTGGATAGACAATGTCAGGAGTGAGGTGTCACAGAAAGGGACACAGATGACTGATGCGCCAAGCGTGTGCAGAACCCTCAACAGTGAATTAACTCGGCCTCGCCCTCACTGCTGAGCTGGTGGACGGCGATTTATTAATTATAGTAAACTTGTAGAGTCCAGGCAAAGACAAACACAACAAGGCTGAGGTTCTGTGCTTTAGTGACAACTCCGAGTGAAATCTCATAAGCGTTAGAGCCATATGATGTCCCCTAGTTTCTCAATCATGGCCGCTGTGTGAGGAATGGGACAGATGTCAGCTTCTGTTATAGGACCTGAGATCTTGGAAATTGATTTAGAACAATATGTCTTTCTTGACACCTGGTATCGGTGGAGAGGCTGCGTGTAGGAAAGCCCAGATAAAGCCTGTTACAGAATACCTTGCGTTTCTCTATAGATTGTTGTGGTGTCAGCATTGAGTGATGATACAGTTGTATTTATTGTCTATCCCTAGTTGCCCTGAGACGGTGGGGGTGATGAACCTTCTCCTTGAACCACTGCCGTCCTTGTGGTGATGGTGTTGCCGTATTGCAGGTCAGCAGGAAATTCCAAGACATTGATCCAGGGACAATGAGGGAACAGTTATATGTGTTTTATTCAGGGCTGTGTGTGACATGGAGGGAATGGTGATCCAGGAACATTGCTGCACTTGTCCTTTCACTGATGGAGGTAGCAGAGGAGGGAAGTGCTGAAGAAGTTACCTTGGGGAGTTGGTGCAGTGCCCTGTATAGACCATGGATACTGCAGCCACGGTGTTTCTGTAATGGAGGAGTGAATAGGTAACCCAGGGCGTGTCAAGCAAACCCACCTGTGCTGGATAGTTTTGAACAATTGTTTTTGAAGCCACAGCTTATTCTACCCAGGCGGGTGTTCCATCACACTCCTGGTGTGAGCGTTGTACCTGGAGAGACTTTGATCGGTCAGTAAGTGAATCACTCGTCAGATTATCCAG
Organism: Pristiophorus japonicus; assembly: GCF_044704955.1. Lineage (NCBI taxonomy): Eukaryota > Metazoa > Chordata > Chondrichthyes > Pristiophoridae > Pristiophorus > Pristiophorus japonicus. Next base: position 303,504,607 of record NC_091981.1, read on the forward strand.
CGTCGGCCCTGCTAGCCAGAGTTAGTGTGGCTGGTCGAGTAACAATACTGGTCAATTACTGAGGGTGGGGGTCCCACTACTCGTGGCACTAATGAAGGGCAGAGATAGTTCGTTGTGCTTTCTCAGTCAAGGCCACCATCAGTTTCATTGAAGGGGAAAACATGTTAGAACATAGCACCTCTGCAATATATCCAGGCACCTGAAATGGCAATATATAGGGACAGCAGACACCAAACGACAACAGTGGGATTGGTAACTTGACCTGAAGACGGATCCTTAACCTCATCCACGTTCAACCCCGTTCCCCACTACAGGCAGTGTCTGGGAGGGATCGATCGTTATTTGGTTTGCCAAAGTGTCCTACATGGATTGGGTCAGATTCATTGAGTATTTCCAGTACCAACGAATCCGTAAGTTCGCTAGGCCGTCCAATTATAGCACAGTGATTCACCATAATCCAGTTCGATTATAAATTTGCAGTTGAGATGAGTAATTTTGACTTAATATATTAGGACAAAAATTTACTATCAGCCTCCTCAGGTAACTGATAAGTTAACACCATTTGATATTGGAGAGCTAGTCTGCTGGATAGAACCGAGACTATAAGCTCACAATTAGGATCACAGATATATTCAAGGATGCAGCCTCGACAGAGCATTGATGAACATTCAGATGAAGATTCTGAGTATTATTATTGGATGCTCTGCTCCTGGGAAAACTCACGATTTCCAGCCAGGCCTTTCTTTTCCAGAGGAAACGGTCTTCAATCTCATCTCCCTCGCTCTTCAGGAAACTCACTGACTCCCTGGTGTCACTATAAACATTGAAACAACAGAAGCCCTCTCAGCACACGGGGTGAATTGTCTGGTAATGCCCAGCGCCCTCTCCATACTCGAAGGACGTATAACAGATTTCTCAGTACAACCCCCCCGAGCTCCTGTTGTACAATTACTGGAGAGCCAAAACAGCAGCATGTTGTGAAATGAATGTCCTCCTCCATTCCATCAACATCCAGAGTGATCTGCGGAAGATCAGCCTTCAGGTGTCCATCACTGAAACAGCAGATGACTTCAATCGAATGAAGCCGGGAAATGCTGATCGGTCAGCTTCTGTCTGCCTTGGTGTCTTGTACCTGCCACAGTGGCAAGGAATCCTTCATTTACAGAGGCGCTCACTGTTTAATTAGCGTTGACGCAGGTTTTCCATTGGGAGGGTAGGTCAGGCCATTCGTGGGGCATTTTGTTTTTAGAAACCATGAAGGGAGATTAAGTAGAGTAACGTTTTGTCAATAATAGGATGAGTTTGAAATACGGAGACAACAGGGGAGGGGCTCAGTGTTTTAGGACCAGAGTTCAAGTCAGGAGCCCCGGGCAGCTGATTTACAACCTTTTGTATTTTACACCAACATAATACTTGTCCCACTACATTCTGTGACCCATGGAGCTGCTCGCCACGAAGGAAATTGCAGAGGCTCTGAGCATCATTTTCCAATCATCCCTGACTAAAGGAGTTGTGCCGGAGGGTAGGCGAATTGCTAAGGTTGGACCATTGTTTAAAAAGGGAGGACTTGATAAACCGGACAATTACAGGCCGCACACCACAAGAAAAATAATGCGGATGCTGCAATATTGAATAAAAACAGAAAATACTGGAAATCTCAGCGGGTCAGGCAGCGTCTGTGTAGAGAACGCAGATTTAACGTTTCGGGTCAATGATCCTTCGTCAGACGATGATCCTTCATCAGAACTGGAGTGTGTTCGCAAAGAACAGATTCGTAACAAGCACTGAAAGGGGATGATGGGTCAAATTGACATGGTAATGGGAGAAATTAGAAAATCATTAGTTAAGTTAGGGTGCGAATGGCGGGATAATGACCAGCGGCCATTAGAGACAAGGAGAAAAAAAAAGAAACAGATTCTGGGGGGAAGGAAGTGAGCCAAAGATTGACAGTGGCTATGCTCTGAAATTGTTGAATTCGATGTTGAATCCAGAACATTGTAAAGTGCCTAAACTAAAGATGAGGTGCTGTTCCTCGAGCTTGCATTCAACTTCGTTGGAACAGTTTAGGAGACCGAGGACGGAGAGGTCAGAGTGGGAGTGGAGCGGAGAATTAAAGTAATAAGAATCTCCGTCGCAAATTATGGACTGAATGGAGGTGTTCAGCAAAGTGGTCACCCAATCTACGCTTGATCTCCCCAAAATAGAGACCACCACATCGTGAGCAGCCTACTCAGAAGATATGATTGGCGGTGTGATCATGCTGGAGGTGGCAGAGGATGGTCCATTGCATGTGGATGCTGGTAGGTTGAGAGGTGAGGACATAGAAACATAGAAACATAGAAAATAGTTGCAGGAGTAGGTCATTCGAGCCTGCACCGCCATTCAATGAGTTCATGGCTGAACATGCAACTTCAGTACCCACTTCCTGCTTTCTCGCCATACCCCTTAATCCCCCTCGTAGTAAGGACTACATCTAACTCCTTTTTGAATATATTTAGTGAAGTGGCCTCAACAACTTTCTGTGGTAGAGAATTCCACAGGTTCACCACTCTCTGGGTGAAGAAGTTTCTCCTCATCTCGGTCCTAAATGGCTTACGCCTTATCCTTAGACTGTTACCCTTGGTTCTGGACTTCCCCAACATTGGGAACATTCTTCCTGCATCTAACCTGTCTAAACCCGTCAAAGTTTTAAACGTTTCTGTGAGATCCCCTCTCATTCTTCTGAACTCCAGTGACTACAAGCCCAGTTGATCCAGTCTTTCTTGATATGTCAGTCCAGCCATCCTGGGAATCAGTCTGGTGAACCTTCGCTGCATTCCCTCAATAGCAAGAATGTCCTTCCTCAAGTTAGGAGACCAAAACTGTACACAATATTCCAGGTGTGGCTTCAACAAGGCCCTGGACAACTGTAGTAATACCTCCCTGCCCCTGTACTCAAATCCCCTCGCTATGAAGGCCAACATGCCATTTGCATTCTTAACCACCTGCTGTACCTGCATGCCAACCTTCAATGACTGATGTACCATGACACCCAGGTCTCGTTGCACCCTCCCTTTTCCTAATCTGTCACCACAGATAATAGTCTGTCTCTGTTTTAACACCAAAGTGGATAACCTCACATTTATCTACTTTATACTTCATCTACCGTGCATTTGCCCACTCACCTAACCTATCCAAGTCACTCTGCAGCCTCATAGCATCCTCCTCGCAGCTCACACTGCTGCCCAACTTAGTGTTATCTGCAAACTTGGAGATACTACATTTAATGCCCTCGTCGAAATGATTAATGTGCAATGTAAACAGCTGGGGCCCCAGCACAGAACCTTGCAGTACCCCACTAGTCACTGCCTGCCACTCTGAAAAGTAACCATTTACTCCTACTCTTTGCTTCCTGTCTGCCAACCAGTTCTCAATCCACATCAGTACACTACCCGCAATCCCATGTGCTTTAACTTTGCATATTAATCTCTTGTGCGGGACCTTGTTGAAAGCCTTCTGAAATTCCAAATGCAGCACATCAACTGGTTCTCCTTGTCCACTCTACTGGAAACATCTTCAAAAAATTCCAGAAGATTTGTTAAGCATGATTTCCCTTTCACAAATCCATACTGACTTGGACCCATCATGTCACCTCTTTCCAAATGCGCTACTATGATATCCTTAATAATGGATTCCATCATTTTACCCACTACCGATGTCAGGCTGACTGGTCGATAATTCCCTGTTTTCTCTTCCCCTCCTTTTTTTTTTAAAAGTGGGGTTACATTGGCTACCCTCCACTCCATCGGAACTGATCCAGAGTCTATGGAATGTTGGAAAATAACTGTCAATGCATCCGCTATTTCCGAGGCCACCTGCTTAAGTACTCTGGGATGCATTCCATCAGGCCCTGGGGATTTATTGGCCTTCAATCCCATCAATTTCCCCAACACAATTTCCTGACTAATAAGGATTGCCCTCAGTTCCTGTCTTACTAGACCCTCTGACCTTTTATGGTTCAGGCGTGATGGGGAAGGGATGGGAGCAGCGGTGTGGGATATAGAATGGATACATTCGAGGGCCAAGCTAACCACAGCGGAGGGGCATTCTCTGTTGAGGAAAAAGGACGACATGTCAGAGGCAAAAGTGTGAAAGGTGGCGTCAGAGCAGATGCAATGGAGATGGAGAAACTGGGAGAATGGAATGGAGTCCTTAGAGCATGCGAGGTGGGAGGAAGTATAGTCCAGGTAGCTGTGGGAGTCAGTGGGCTTAGAGTGGATACTGGTCTAAAGCCTATCCCCAAAGATGGACATGGATAAGGCAAGGAAGGGAAGAGTCAGAGATGGACCATGCAAAGGTGATGGAGGAGTGGAAATTGGATGCAAAGTGAATGAAATGTTCAAGTTCAGGGCGAGAGCAGAAAACGGCACCGATGCACTCAATGTACACGAATAAGAGATGAGTGAGGGGACCCGAATAGGACTGGAACAAAGAATATTCCACGAAAACCCATGCCGATTTCGATATCAAAACCTTTAATTTGGAGGAAGTGAGTGGAGTTAAAGGAGAAGTTGTTCAATGTGAGAAAGGTTCAGCCAGGCAGATGGGGACTAAAGGGGCAAAGTGTGTTAAAAAGACAAGCCTAAAGTCTCTGTGCCTCAATGCGAGGAGTATTCAGAATAAGTGGATGAATTAACTGCGCAGATAGTAGTTAATGGATATGATGTGATTGGCATCACGGAGACATGGCTCCAGGGGGCCAAGACTGTGAACTCAACATCCAGGGGTATTCAGCATTTAGGAAGGATAGACAGAAAAGAGAAGGAGGCTGGATGTCATTGCTGGTTAAAGAGGAACTCAATGCAATAGTAAGGAAGGACATGAGCTGGGATATGGAATCGGTATGGGTGGAGCTACGGAATACCAAAGGGCAGAAAACGTTAGTGGGAGTTGTGTGCAGGCCACCAAATAGTAGTCGTGAGGTTGGGGACAGCATCAAACAAGAAATAAGGGATGTGTGCAATAAAGGTACAGCAGTAATCATGAGAGACTTTAATCTACATATTGATTAGACTAACCTAACTGATAGTAATGTGGTGGAGGAGGATTTCCTAGAGTGTATTAGAGATGGTTTTCGAGATCAATATGTCGAGTAACCAACCAGGGAGCTGGCCATCCTAGACTGGGTGATGTGTAATGAGAAGGGACTAATTAGCAATCTTGTTTTGCGAGGTCCCTTGGGGAAGAGTAACCATATGGTTGAATTCCTTATTAAGATGGAGAGCGTGACAAAGTTCATTCAGAAACTAGAGTCCTGAACGTAAGGAAAGGTAACTTCGACGATTTGAGGCGTGAATTGGCTAGAATCGACTGGCAAAGGATACTGAAACGGTTGACAGTGGATAAGCAATGGCAAACATTTAAAGATCACTTGAACTTCAGCAACTGTACATCCCTGTCTGGAGTAAAAATAAAATGGGTAAGATGGTTCAACCATGGCTAACAAGGGAAATTAAGGATAGTGTTAAAGCCAAGGAAGAGGCATATAAATTGTCTAAAAAAAGCAAACTTGAGGACTGGGAGAAATTTAGAATTCAACAGGAGGATGACTAAAGGTTTAATTAAGAGGAGGAAATAGGATTCGAGGGGAAGCTAGCAGGGAACATAAAAACTGACTGCAAAAGCTTCTATAAATATGTGAAGAGAAAAATATTAGTGAAGACAAACGTATGTTCCTTGCTGTCAGATTCAGGTGAATTTATAATGGGGAACAAAGAAATGGCAGACCAATTGAACCAATACTTCAGTTCTGTCTTCCCGAAGGAAAACACAAATAACCTTCCGAATGTACTAAGGGACAGTGGGTCTAGTGAGAAGGAGGAATTAAAGGAAATCCTTTTTAGGCAGGAAATTGTGTTCGGGAAATTGATGGGATTGAAGGCCGATAAATCCCCGGGGCCTGATAATTATTCTGTGATGCAGACTAAGTGGCCCTAGAAATAGTGTATGCATTGGTGATCATTTTCAAACAGTCTATCGACTCGATTAGTTCCTATGGACTGGAGGGTAGCTAATGTAACACCATTTTTAAAAAAAAGGAGGGAGAGAAAATGGGTAATTATAGACCGGTGAGCCTGATATCAGTAGTGGGGAAAATGTTGGAATCAATCATTAAAGATGAAATAGCAGCGCATTTGGAAAGCAGTGACAGGATTGGACCAAGTCAGCATGGATTTATGAAAGGGAAATCATGCTTGACAAATCTTCTGGAATTTTGTGAGGATGTATCTAGCAGAGTGGACAAGGGAGAACCAGTGGATGTGTTGTACTTGGACTTTCAAAAGGCTTTTGACAGGGTCCCGCACAAGGATTGGTGTGCAAAATTAAAGCACATGGTATTGGGGGTAATGTACCGACATGGATAGAGAACTGGTTGGCAGACAGGAAGCAGAGAGTCAGGATAAATGGGTTGGGATAAACGGGTCCTTTTCAGAATGGCAGGCAGTGATGAGTGGAGTGCTGCAGGTCTCAGTGCTGGGACCCAAGCTCTTTCAATATACATTAATGATTTAGATGAAGGAATTGAGTGTAATATCTTCAAGATTGTGGATGATGGTGTGAGCTGTGAGCTGTGAGGAGGACGCTAAAGGCTGCAGGGTGAATTGGACAGGTTAGCTGAGTGGGCAAATGCATGGCAGATGCAGTATAATGTGGATACATGTGAGGTTAGCAATTCTGGGGGCAAAAACACGAAGGCAGATTATCTGAATTGCAGCAGATTATAAAAAGGGGAGATGCAACGAGACCCGGGTGTCATGGTTCATCAGTCACTGAAAGTGAGCATGCAGGTACAGCAGGCGTTGAAGAAGGCAAATGGTATGTTGGCCTTCATAGCTAGCGGATTGAGTGTAGGAGCAGGGAGGTCTTACTGCAGTTGTACAGGGCCTTAGTGCAGCCTCACCTGGAATATTGTGTTTAGTTTTGGTCTCATCTAAGGAAGAACATTCGTGCTATTGATGGAGTACAGTGAAGGTTCACCAAACTGATTCCAGGGATGGCTGGACTGTCATATGAGAGACTGGATCCTCTGGGCCTTTATTCACTGGAGTTTAGAAAAATCAAAGGGGATCTCATAGAAACGTATAAAATTCTGATGGGACTGGACAGGTTAGATGCGGGTAGAATGTTCCCGATGATGAGGAAGTCCAGAACCCGGGGACAAAGCCTTAGAATAAGGGGTAGGCCATTTAGGACTGAGCTTAGGAGAAACCACAGCTGTTAACCTGTGGAATTCCCTGCTGCAGAGAGTTGTTGATGCCGGTTAATTGGATATATTTAAGAGGGAGTTAGATATGGCCCTTACGGCTAAAGGGATCAAGGGGTATGGAGAGAAAGCAGGAGAGGGGTACTGAAGGAATGATCAGTCATGATCTTATTGAATGGCGGTGCAGGCTCAGGGGGCTGAATAGCCTACTCCTGCACCTATTTTCTATATTGGGCCTCTGCTCGAGGAAGAAGCGGAGTGCCCTCGGGTCATCCTGGTGAGGGATGGAAGTGTAGAGGGATTGGACGTCCATGGTGAAAAGGAGATGGTTGGGGCCAGGAAACTGGAAACTTGGTGATGGAGGGAGTCGGAGGAGTCACGGATGTAGGTGGAAAAAGCGTGGACAAGGAGAAAAAAAAACAGTTGAGAAGAAATCATTGTGGGGCAAGAACAGGCTGAAACAATGGGTCTACCAAGGCAATCTTGTTTGTGGATGTTGGGAAAGAGGAATAAGTGTGCTGTGCGGGGTTAGGGAACTATGAGAGTAGCTGTGGAGGGAAGATCTCCAGGAGATAAGGTCAGTGACAGTCAAGGAAATGGCGGCTTGAGGTTCAGTGGTGGGGTCATGGTCCAGGGAGAGGTCGGAGGAGATGTCAGAGAGTTGGCGATCAGCCTCTAAGGTAGATGTCAGTTCGCCAAACAACAACAGCGCCACTGTTGTCAACAGGTTTGATGACAAGGTTGGGGTTAGATCTGAGCGAGCGGAATACTGTAAGTTCAGAGAGAGGTAGTTTCGAGTGAGTGAGGGGAGCAGAGAAACTGATGTCCTGTCCGCAGTTTGCAATGAAGAGGTCTACAGAGGGTAAGAGGCCAGAGGGAAATGTCCAGATAGACAGAATTCTGAATACGGGAGAAAGGATCAGCTGTGTGGGGGAAGACTCCTGGTTGAAGAAATGGGAATGGAGGCAAAGGTGGCGGAAAAAGAGCTCAGCATCGTGCCGAGCTCATAATTCATTGATGTTGGGGCATAGGGGCATGAAGCTCAAGTCTTTGCTGAGGACTTATTGTTCGGGGTCAGAGAGGGGGAAGGACAGAGGGGGTAATGAATGTACAGCAGAGGTTGAGATTGGCAGAAGGCAAAGGATCAGAGGGAAGTATGGAGGTGGGGGGAGAAAGACGTTTTCGGGGGTGGGGGTGGCGTTGGTGTTCATGAGTTGTTGAAGTTTACGATCCTTGACACCTGAAAGGAAGGAAACATGTTATTTAGTTAAAGCGTTGGACGAGGCAAAGGATGAAATGGAACTGTGGACCAGGATAGCTTACACAGATAGTGAGTCAGTGCTGCTGAAGAGAGGGAGAGTGTGCATGTGGCGTGGATCCTAGGATCCGGCAAGAGCAGTGGTTGGAGGAATGTTGAATATCAGTTGTCTGTAATCCTGGGTGGATCCAAAACATGAAGGGTGGAATCCACGTGGATAGGAACATAGGAACAGTATAGGTCATACAGCCCCTGGAGCCTGCTCCAGCATTCAATAAGATCATGGCTGATCAGTTTATGGACTCAGCTCTACTTTCCCACCCACTCCCTATAACCTCTTATTTCATTATCATTTAAGAAACTGAATATATTTAAGACAGAAATAGACAATGTCCTAGCTTTCACAGCTCTGAGGCAATGAATTCTACAGATTTACAACCTGAAGAAATTTTTCCTCATCTGTTTTAAATGGGCAGTCCCTTATTTTAAGATCATGCCCTCTAGTTCTAGTCTTTCCCATCAGTGGAAGCATCCTCGCTGCATGCACCTTGCCAAGCCACCTCAATCTTATACGCTTCGATAAGATCACATCATTCTTCTGAATCCCAATCAGTAGAAGCCCAACCTATTCAACCTTTCCTCATAATCCACCCCCGCAATCAACCTAGTGAACCTTCTCTGAACTGCTGCCAAAAGCAAGTATATAACTTCGTAAATATGGAAACTAAAACTGCATGCAGTATTCCAGGTGTGGTCTCACCAATACCCTATATAACTATAGCAAGACTTCCCTGCTTTTATACTCCATCGCCTTTGGAATAAAAATCAAGGTATCATTGACCTTCCTGATCACTTGCTGTATCTGCATACTATCCTTGTGTTTCATGCACAATGAACCCCAGGTCCCGCGGCACTTTGCAATCTTCATTTAATTAACTTGCTCTTTGATTTTTTTTCTGCCCAAGTGCATGACCTCACACTTAACATTATTCACCACCTGCCCACTTTCTTAGCCTGTCTCGGTCCTTTTGCAGAATTGTGTCCTCCTCACAATTTGCTTTTCCTCCCATCTTTGTATCGTCAGCACACTTGGTTTCATTACACTCAGTCCATTCTTCAGTCATTAATAGATTGTAAATATTTGGGCTCCCAGCACTGATCCTGCAGCACCCCACTAGTTACTGGTTGCCAACCAGAGAATGAACCATTTATCCCGAATCAATTAGCCAATCCTCTATCCATGCTAATATATTACCCACAACCCCGTGAACTTTTATCTTGTGCAGTAACCTTTTATGTGGCAACTTGACAAATGCCTTCTGGAAGTCCAAATACATCACATCCACTGGTTCCCCTTTATCCACCCTGTTCGTTACATCCTCAAAGAACTCCAGTAATTTTTTTCCAAACATGACTTCTGTCAGGGGTTCTCGGGGAGTGTTGTTGTGCCTTGGATGTCTCTCTCTGGCCTTCTGCCCTCACAGTTTATGCCTGGCCTGTGAGGTACCCTGAGTGCTGCAAGAGCATCCCTGGAGAGACTGTGTCCACAGCTTATGAAGGGGGTTTTGAGTTTCCTGCGTCCCCACAGCTTATGCCTAGCCTGTGAGGCACCTGTGAGTGTCAAACACTCCTAACCCCTTCTTCCCTAGCCTGTGACACACAGTTGAGCATTTTCGAGGCGCTCCTAGCTTCCCTTACACGGTTCTGACATAAGACTCACGATCAGGAGATGTAATACAATAGAACTGAGACAAGGTGATTCCAAGAGGAACTTTAGACTTCCAATTTATTTGACAAGGTGTAACTCAACAAACAGCAATACACCAACAAAACAATCCCCCTAAATCCCACTAAAACGGAACCAACGGAAATCTTTACACCAGTTTAGCAGTACAATGCCCAACCTCCCACCTTTCCTGGCCTAACTGAGTTGGGAGTTCTGGGGACCAGAGGTTATACTCACTACTGTGCCTTCCGCAGTCTGGTGATTTGTTTCTTCTGTCTTTGGTGTCTTCGGACACTGGTTTTCCTTCAGTGTCAAGAGGCTTGCTGGTTGTGGTTGTTGGATGACGAGGGCAGGGAAAATCATCACTCCTTTTCCTACATCAGAAACCCTTTTTTTATAGACAGATTATCCAGTCCGCCTCTCCTGCTGAAGTCAATTCTTCTCATTGGTGGACTTTTTGATTTTGAAAAATGCAGCAGTTTTAGATTGGGGTTTTTTTCCCACTGATGTTAACCTTTCTCCTGCCCTTATCGTCAGGCCCAGGAATTTTACCTCTCCTAGACCTATCTGGGCTTTCTTGGGGTTAACTTTAAAACCCCCTTCCTTCAGTAAGACCAGCAGTTCGGCCAGCAGTGGACCGTGTTCCTCACTGCTGTCTGTGAACAACAACAGGTCGTCCACATACTGGACCAGCTGGTGTGGTTGGCTGAAGCCTTTTAAGCAGTTCGCCATGCATTGGTGAAAGATGCTGGGACTATTATGAAAGCCCTGTGGGAGGCAGCTCCATGTATACTGCTGTTCCCGGAAGATGAAGGCAAACTTGTCCTGGTCTTCCCTCCATATAGGGATAGACCAGAACCCGTTGGATATGTCCAACACTGAACGTGGTTGTGGATGCAGGGATTTCCCCGATCAGATCCACAACCGCCGCTACTGTGGGAGCACAATCTGGGATGTTTTTATTGAGCACCCTATAATCCACCGGAGCCCTCCAAGAATTATCCGGTTTCCTAACCGGCCAAAGCGGGGAGTTGACATGGGTGGCTATGGGTCTCAAAACACCCTGCTCGACAAGCGAGCTTAAAGCTGTCTCCAAGTCTGCTTCTGCCTCTCGGGGAAAGCCATACTGCTTTTGCGGGCGGGACATGGGATCCCCATCTCTTCTAACCTCCACTCCTGTGACTCTCCCACAGTCATGTTTATGGGTGGCAAATGCTGCAAGATTTGCTTGTACATAGGCCCGGTACTCAGCCGGGGTGTTACAGACCAGAACCTCCAGGTCGTAACCCCCTTTTGGCTTCATTGTACACAGACTTCCTTTTCTCTGTTTCTTATCAATAACCATGACTTCTCCCTCTGCTCCCGTGCCCACTGTGCCCCATAGACAGTGATTCCTCAAGTCTACTAGGATCTGGTGAGCGATGATAAAATCAGCCCCCAAAATCCCTTTTCCCACCTGCTCCCAGTTCATCAGGACGCACTTCCATTGTGTTTGGAGTGCTCCTAAACGAACTGCAAGTGGGACTGAGAAAAACCCAGCCTTCTCATTACCTGTGAACCCAACTAGTTGATACGGCACCCCGTTTGATAGAGGTGAGGTTGCGGGGTCCTCCGAATGGACTATCGTGCTGGAAGCACCAGTGTCCAAAAGGTAGGTACCCAAGACACCTTCAACCTTCACCTTGACCCAGGGTCGTCCCCAGGGGTCGTATTCTAGTGGGCACAGGTATGCAGGCTGGGTCTGGGCTAGTCACGGCCTCTGTACTGGCAGGGTTGCTGGTGCTTCCCTGCCTGTTGCCGTGGCTACCTTCCCAGTCCCCTCCAGCACTGTCCTCACTGCAGCTACTATCTGGTCAAGAGATGGTGAGGAGCTCGCTCCACATCCCCCACTCTGGGCGGCTCCTGAAGGACTTCTCCCCCCATATCTCTTTACTGGGCTCCTGCAATCCCTTTTAAAATGCCCAGCTTTCCCGCACCCGTAGCACACTCCCTCCTTATCAATCGAGCGGCCACCCTCCTGGTGCCATTCCCTTTTGGGAATCGGGTTGGGTTTTACTTCATTCACCTGATCTTTGGAGGTTTTCTCCTCCTCCCCTCCTCCATTCCGTTGGACCAGTGCCAGTTGCCTGACCACTGCTTCCTCGGTGAGGTTGGGGTCCCGGGAATCGAACCACAGTTCTGCCCTGGCCTTGAGCCGGGGCAAGCAGTTTGCCACCAGCATCCTCAGCCAGCGGCCAGTCTGTACCGCGGAAAGATTCGCCCGGTCGAGGAGCTCCCCACAGGCTGCGTGGTATACCACCCACAGCCTGTCCGCAAACGCCTGTGGGGTTTCCCCTGCGAGCTGCCTTGTCCTTTCGACCCGTTCAAAAGGACTGCTGTCATCGAAGCCCATAGCCTCAAGGACGGCCCTCTGGACCTCAGTAAATGTACGCTGTCCCCTCCGACATTCTGCCGGTAGGGCCTGGTACAATTTGCTGTCCAGAGAGAAGAGCAGCAGCTTGGCTGTCTCTTCCTCGTCGCACCCATTAATTTCCCCTGCCTGCATCACCTCCATGAAGTGGATAGACGGGTCCCCGCTGCGAGTGAGTTTGGCCAAATGGGCCACCATGGCCCTGAGTGATTGAACTCCATGGGGAATAATAAAGTCGCTCTCCAGCGCTCCCCGACCTTGGCCACCTCCCTGTGGAGGACTGTACTTGCGCTGCCTGACCGGGCACATCCGCCCTGGTTCAGGATCTTTCTGCGCTGGTCCCTCTACCTCCGGCTGTCCCACCAAACCCGGTGCAGCGGACAGTGCCTGGTCGCCTGATCCAGCCCTTAACTGACCCTCGGCTGGAGCCTCACGTCCCTGCTGCCGAGCGGGACACATTGTTCCTGCCCCCAGCCCTGGGTATGCTACTACCTGCGTGCCCCACTCCTCCTGGTACCCCACCGGACAAACCACCGGTGCCTCAGGAGGTGGTCGGGCGTCTCTTGCCTTTGGATTCTCCTCTATCCCCCAATACTCTCCTTTGTCCCCTGTGGACCCTCCGGGTCCTATCAGGGCGACCATCCCCTTTGCCTGGGATAGAGCGTGGGTGAGAGTTTTAATCCTCTCCTGGCAGGGACCGTGATCTGCAAACTCACTGCTACTGGCCACTTTATAGGCTGCCTGTACGTCTTTTAATTTATTCTCCAGTTCCCAAATTTTCTGGGTGTACCGAGAGTTCTGTTGCCAGAGGGACCCCTCACTTCCCTTGGCCTCAGTGACCTGACACTGAAGATAGTCCCGGCTATTTCGGAAGGTCTCCTCCAACTGCCGGTTCCTTTGCTGCTCCCCAGCTAATTCGGCCAGCAGGTTGTCCCCAACCACAGCCCGGATAGCAGAGAGCTCCTCTGATTTCTGAAGACTCTGTTCCAAGTCCTTCACCCGCTGGTCGAGCTTTCGGACTTGGCGGGTGAGGCAGATAAGCCAGATGGCCTTTTCCACCTGTGGTTGTGGTCCTTCCCTGCTGTCCACTGAGCAGCAGCATCCACTGGGCGCTCTGCCCGAGTGAGGGCTTGTACCCAAGGTTTGGTGAGGTTCAACTTGCCACAAATGTATGAGGAAATTCTCTCCTCCATTTTAGTTTCCTCTCTTATCACCTCATCTGTTTATATTAACATCTCCTGTTTGCTTAAGTCCATTCATGGTCGCCATATTCTGTCAGGGGTTCTCGGGGAGTGTTGTTGTGCCTTGGGTGTCTCTCTCTGGGCTTCTGTCCTCACAGCTTATGCCTGGCCTGTGAGGTACCCTGAGTGCTGCAAGAGCACCCCTGGAGAGACTGTGTCCACAGCTTATGAAGGGGATTTTGAGACTCGTGCGTCCCCACAGCTTATGCCTAGCCTGTGAGGTACCTGTGAGTGTCAAACACTCCTAACCCCTTCTTCCCTAGCCTGTGACACACAGTTGAGCATTTTCGAGGCACTCCTAGCTTCCCTTACACGGTTCTGACATAAGACTCACGATCAGGAGCTGTAATACAATAGAACTTAGACAAGGTGATTCCAAGAGGAACTTTAGGCTTCCAATTTATTTGACAAGGTGTAACTCAACAAACAGCAATACACCAACAAAACAATCCCCCTAAAACGGACCCAACGAAAATCTTTACACCAGTTTCGCAGTACAATGCCCAACCTCCCACCTTTCCTGGCCTAACTGAGTTGGGAGTTCTGGGGACCAGAGGTTATACTCACTACTGTGCCTTCCGCAGTCTGGTGGTTTGTTTCTTCTATCTTCGGTGTCTTCAGACACTGGTTTTCCTTCAGTGTTGAGAGGCTTGCTGGTTGTGGTTGTTGGATGACGAGGGCAGGGAAAATCATCACTTCTTTTTCACTACATCAGAAACCCCCCCTTTTTTTTTATAGCCAGATTATCCAGTCCGCCTCTCCTGCTGAAGTCGATTCTTCTCATTGGTGGACTTTTTGATTTTGAAAAATGCAGCAGTTTTAGATTGTTTTTTTTTCCCCCCACTGATGTTAACCTACTCAAGGTTTGAGTGGGTGTTGATTGCATTGGCCTCCTGTAGCCATTGTGCTAGTCTGGCCTAAGCCAGATATTTCTATGCCTGATGAAAAAGGTGTTGGAATATGTATGTGGCATTGTTTAAATGCTAATGTTTTCAAGGGGCAAGTTTCGAGGGTATACAGTTCCCAGACAATTTGATTAGTTCCAATGTCCAAACTGGCCCTTTTGATATTGACCCCACCCCTTTTCTTGCAGACCCAACATGCATCTTTTAAAAATCCCAAATTCGATTAAAGTTTGTAGTTTCTTCCATGTGCACTTTAGGATTTCAAACTTTCTGATAGATAGTTCCAAATTAAATTCCCTTTCCTATGAGTCCAAACACTGGGGGGGGGGGGGTGGTTCTCCAGTCATTTGTGTCCCTAAGTTTTCTTTCCATCGGTTTCAATTCACAGCACAGACTGATCCCACAGCCCTTTTCCTTCTCGGTAAAATGAGGGGGTTTTTCATCTTCCCCTACACTTCCTCTTCATAAATTCATGCTGACTGCCTGAATTTTGCTTTTCCAAATGTCCTGCTACTTTTATTAAAGGACTCGACCATTTTCCCAACCAAGATGTTAGGATAACTGGTTTATAGTGTCCTGCTTTTTGTCTGCTGCCTTTTTAAAAAAAAAATAGCCACTTTACATTTGCAGATTTCTAATTTGCTGCAACCTCGCCAGAATCCAGGGAATTTTGGTAAATTACAACCAAAATCCCTGCCGCTACTTCTCTTAGGATGCAAGCCATCAGATTCAGGAGATTTATCTGTCTTTAGTCCCATTATAGAAACATAGAAAATAGGTGCAGGAGTAGGCCATTCGGCCCTTCTAGCCTGCACCGCCATTCAATAAGTTCATGGTTGAACATTCAACTTCAGTACCCCATTCCTGCTTTCTCGCCATTCCACTTGATATAGAATCTTGCTGAGTACCACCTACTCAGTGATTGTGTTCAGTCTACCCCACCCACCCCCTTGAATATCCATTGCCAAAATATTGTTAGTGTCCTCTACTGTAAAAACTGATACAAAATACCTGTATAGAGTTTCTGCCATCTCCATGTTACCCCTTACTAATGCCCCAGTCTCGTCAAGGGACGAACGTTTACTTTAACCATGCTTTTTTTAATATACCTATAGAAACATCTGCTGTTTTTGCATTTTGTGCTAGTTTACATTCATAGACTATCTTCCCTTAATCATTTTTATAGCCATTCTCTGCTGGCTTTTAAAAACCTCCAGGTCTTCTAATTTTGGCCAAATTATATAACCTTGTTTTTCAGTCTGAGACAGAGAGTTAATGAGAAGAGATGTAGCTGTGAAAGAAAGTCTTGGCAGATACTTGATCAAACATAAAGGAAAACAGATTGTAAAGATGAAACAGAAATCCTGTCTGAGAGAAGAGCAGAACTTCAAGGTGGGCATACCTGGAAGAGAAGTGGCAGTGAATGAAACACTAACACCAAAGCAAAATGCTGCAGGTGCTGGCAGTTACAGGACAGTTTAATCTCGGTGGTGGCCAAATGACTGGAATCAATTCTGCGGGACTTTACAAACCTTCAGGTTGAAATACTGATCAAGCAATATCAGTCAGCATGGATTTGAGAAGGGAAGGTCATGTTTGACTATGTTGGAGTTCTTTGAGGTAACAGGGATGGTTAATGAGTGTACGTTTGATGCACGGATTTTAAACAAGGTGTGCAGAAATGTCCCAGATGGACAAAGTAAAAGCCCATGGGATCCATTGGTGTGTGGCAAATTGGATCTAAAATTGTCTAAGTGGCAGGAAGTAAAGGGTAATGGAGGAGAGTTGGAGACTGGATGGCTGCTTCCAGTGGGGTTCTACAGGGCCCAGTTCTCGCTCCTTTGCTTTGTGGAATACATGAATGATTTCAGAAACCCTCATCACATTTAAAAAGTACTTGGATGTGCACTCAGCCGAAACCTACAGTGCTACAGACCTAGAGCTGGAATTAGGCCAGATAACAATCGGCACAGATGGACAGAATGGCCTCGTATCGTATTCTACGATTCAAAGATTCTATGTATTACGTCACCATTCCCACCCTGACCCATTTTACCCATTATCCGGGACACTCCGTGATCTGGATAATTTTGCCCAGTCCGGGGATCTTGGATTGAAATCCTCAATGCGCATCATTCCTGTGGGTCCCAGTCACATTTAACCAATCGGCGAGACACGGGGACCCTGGAGAACTGCAGCTCTGCCCCGCTCCTATTACAGATCATGTAATCTCTGAACATCTGACATGCCTCCAGCAAGGAGAGAGCACAGTGCAGTGCGTGTTGGAGCTGATGCTCCTCGTGGAAGACACGTCCTGCTCCCTGCAGACCAGCTCATGGAGATTCGGTCCTAGACAGGGCGGGGATCTCCAACCATTTATCTTCAGCAACCCAGTCACAGCGGGAACAAGCTCTAGACAGGCATTACTCCGGCAGCACGCAGCAGCCGGCAGCTCAGTGATAACTGAAGGTTCAATAGCCGGAGACAGACAGTAATGTTCAGGGGGTGCGGGAGGCGACAGCCCAACACCACTCGCCAGGCTTGTCAAACCGTGTCTTCATGGCCCCATTGAAATGGCAATGGCAGAGACACGGGTCCGGGCCCCTCCGCAAGGAACCGAGTTCACCACAACCGTGCCGGTCCCTCCCGCCCGATACATTTATTACAAACCCACACCAGCCTGGCTCTGAACTTGGCTGGTGGGGACCAAACAGAAGCAGCACAAACAAAACAAATTAACTCACCGAGGACAGTAAAATCCAGCCAGCATTCGAAAGAACATGACACCAGGGCTCATCTATAACAGGAGTTTATTATCCAACAGACACATCTACAGTTCCATAGAGCTGCACTCGGAGCCCACCCTGCGGCGGTGGTCCATTTTCCACATGGCGACAGTCCCGACCAACAGGGCCATGGAGAGCAGCGCTACCCCAACCGCTACTCCAGGAAGGACACCGGAGGGGGAATCAGCAGCAGTATCTGTGGGGAGAAGCCAGTGTTAGATGGGCACCAGTTACTGCATCACTGCACACAGTTAGAGGGTCCTCCTTTACCTTGCTCTTTCTGGGAGATCCCCACAGCCAGTCTCTGCTCATCTTCCAGGAAAATGATGGGTCCTTCAGCGGTTACCAAGTCCCCAGGCCGGGAATCAGCGCTTCTTCGCCTCTCTGGGGGACAAGGGAAAGAGACAAGATCTCAAGGTGGATGGTTCAATGTTCAGCTGCCTGAAGCACCCAATCAAATGTTCAAACCGATGGCCAAATGCAAAAAACCTCGAGATTAGACTTTAATTAAATACAGTTCACTCTGACTAAGATTCAGTCCCTATTCCAAGAAAGACCATTTGCAACCGAGCAAAGTTTGCAGTCACTGACCGTGTAATGGCCAGATATCCTGGGGAAGGATTAGATTTAAGCACCAATTTGACCAGCTGTTATAGGATATCCACACTGGGGCGGGTCTCCCCCACCCCCAGATATCGGTTCGGTCCCACCCTGGAACTCCTGGTTACAGCAGGATGCTGGTCAGGATCTCAACATCCAGGGGTATTCAACATTTAGAAAGGATAGACAAAGGAAAAGGAGGTGGGGTGGCGTTGCTGGTTAAAGAGGAAATTAATGCAATAGCATGGAAGGACATTAGCTTGGATGATGTGGAATCAGTATGGGTGGAGCTACAGAATATGGCAGAAAATGAGTGGGGGGTTGTGTACAGACCAAACAGTAGTAGTGAGGTTGGGGGCAGCATCAAAGAAATTAGGGATGTGTGCAATAAAAAGGTACAGCAGTTATGGTTGACGTTAATCTACATATAGATTGGGATAACCAAACTGGTAGCAATGCAGTGGGGGAGGATTTCCTGGAGTGTATTAGGGATGGTTTTCTCAACCAATATGTTTTGGAACCAACTAGAGGGCTGGCCATCCAAGACTGATGTGTAATGAGAAAGGACTAATTAGCAATCTTGGCGTGAGGCCCCTTGGAAAAGAGTGAGCATATGGTAGACTTCATTAAGATGGAGTAACAGTTAATAGAGTCGAGGGTCTTGAACTTAAGGAATGGTAACTTCGATGGCATGAGATGTAAATTGGCTAGAATAGACTGGCGAGTCATACTTAAAGGGTTGATGGTGGCAAACAAAGATCACATGGATGAACTTCAATTGTACATACCTGTCGAGTAAATATAAAATAGGGAAGGTGGCTCAACCATCACCAACAAGGGAAATTAAGGATAGTGTTAAATCCAAAGAAAAGGCATATAAATTGGCAAGAAAAGCAGTAAACTGGAGGACTGGGAGAATTTTGTAATGCAGCAGAGGAGGACAGAGGGTTTAATTAGAAGGGGGAAAATAGAGTATGAGGGGAAGCTTGCTGGGAACATTATAGAAGCTTTTGCAGTCAATTGATGTGAAGAGAAAGATTAGTGACAAACATAGGTCCCTTGCAGTCAGATTCAGGAATTTATAATGTGGAACAAAGAAATAGCAGACCAGTTAAACAAATACTTTGGTTCTGTTTTCACAAAGGAAGACAAATAATCTTCCGGAAATACTAGGGGACTGAGGGTCTGGAGAGAAGAAGGAGGAACAGAAGGAAATCCTTATTTGGCAGGAAATTGTTTTGGGAAAATTGATGGGATTGAAGCAGATAAATCCCCAGGGCCTGAGTCTGCATCTCAGTATTTATTGAAGTAGCCCTAGAAATAGTGGATGCACCGGTGATCATTTTCCAACAGTCTATCGACTCTGGATCAGTTCCTATGGACTGTAAGGTAGCTAATGTAACATCACTTTTTAAAGAAAGGAGGGATAGAAAACAGGAAATTATAGACCAGTTAACCAGACATTAGTGGGGGAAATGTTGGAATCAATTATTAAAAATGAAACAGCACATTTGGAAAGCAGTGATGGATTGGTCCAAGTCAGCATGGATTTATGAAAGGGAAATCATGCTTGACAAATCTTCTGGAATATTGAGGATGTAACTAGTAGAGTGGAGAAGGGAGAACCAGTGGATGTGGTGTATTTGGACTTTCAAAAGGCTTTTGACAAGGTCCCACACGAGATTGGTGTGCAAAATTAAAACACATGGTATTGGGGGTAATGTACTGAGGTGGATAGCGAACTGGTTGGCAGACATGAAGCAGAGAGTTGGGATAAACGGGTCCGTTTCAGAATGGCAGGCAGTGATTCGTGGGGAGCCACAGGGCTCAGTGCTGGGACCCCAGCTCTTTACAATATACATTAATGATTTGGCTGAGGGAATTGAATAATATCTCCATGTTTGCAAATGACATTAAGCTGGGTGGCAGTGTGAGCTGTGAGGAGGACGCTAAAAGGCTGCAGGTGACTTGTACACGTTAGGTGAGTGGGCAAATGCAGGATAATGATAAGTGAGTTTATCCACTTTGGGGGCAAAAACATGAACAGATTATCTGAATGGCAGCAGATTAGGAAAAGGAGAGGTGCAACAAGACCTGGGTGTCATGGTACATCAGTCATTGAAAGTTGGCATGCATGTACAGCAGGCAGTCAAGGCAGCAAATGCTCTGTTGGCCTTCATAGCTAGGGGGTTGAGTATAGGAGCAGGGAAGTCTTACTGCAGTTGTATAGGGCCTTGGTGAGGCCTCACCTGGAATATTGTGTTCAGTTTTGGTCTCCTATTCAGGGAGTGCAGCAAAGGTTCACCAGACTGATTCCCAGGATGGCAGGACTGACAAGAGACTGGATAGACTGGGCCAGTATTCACTGGAGTTTACAAGAATGAGGGGATCTCAAAATTCTTATGGGACTGGACAGGTTAGATGCAGGAATAATGTTGCCGATGTTGGTGAAGTCCAGAACCAGGGGACAGTCGAAGGATAAGGGGCAAGCCATTTTAGGATGGAGATGAAGCAAAACTTCACTCAGTTGTTAACCTGTGGAATTCCCTACCACAGAGAGTTGTTGATGCCAGTTCATTGCTTATATTCAAGCGGGGGTTAGACATGGCCCTTATGGCAAAAGGGATCAAGGGGTACAGAGGTGAATGTTCGGCCATGATCTTATTGAATCGAGGTACAGGTCGAAGGGCCGAATGGCCGACACCTGCACCTATTTTTCTTGTTTCTATGTTCCCAACCCCAGTGGTGGATTCCACTCAGACCCAGGGCACGATGTGATCAGACCCACTGAGCCAGATTGCTATTCTGCAGTAAACTAACTGGTGAACAGTTCAGAGGCGGCAGATTCACGACACTCCTGTGCCCACTGTCGGGCCCTTGCTGAAGGACTGTGTCCAAACGACCCTCGCCCAGCACTCCCCATCAGGGCTCAGTTTCCAGTCAGATCCCAGGTACTTACTGGGGCTGCAGGGAGCCGTGCAGTTCTCTCGGGTGGATGGGTAGCAAACCTCAGCACTGCAGTGGAAGTAAACCTGGAAAGAGACAGGGCGGTATGGTCAGTGCCACAGCTCCCAGTCAGGAGATTAATGCTTCTACATTCAAAGGGTCAACAGGGGTCTCCTCACTGTTAGCGAGACCCCGGGAACAAGTTCAATCAAGTGACGGAGAGAGAGACACTGAAGGAAACTCACCTCCCCGGTCAGAGCCCGGCCCGAAATTCGGTCCCAGAAAGCGAAAGTGCTGACGACAAACCGGTTATGGTGAGTTGGGAACCGCAAATGGGAAGCGGCGTCTACCGGGAGGAGGAGGGTTTTGTAATTGTCGCCCACAAATGGGCACCTGGAACAGAGAAAGAGGGGGTTATATGGGGAGGGGGGCACCTGGAACAGAACGACAGGGTTATAGCGGTAGATCAAACCAAAGTCCCGAGATTAGACTAGATAAGTAAACTAGAGTACATTCCAAAGAACATTTAAACCCATCATTGACAGACTTCAGATTTGTAATATTGCCCCGTTCGATCCTCCCCAATCCCCAGCCTGTCCCAAGCTCCCTCACTCACTGCCTTACCTGCTCACCAGGAGGTCCCATCGGAGCCCCGAATACGGCTCGGGGGTGGGGGTCGCCCAGCAGGCATTGAGCACCAGCACAAGGGACGGATCGTTCCGGTTCAGGACACGAACCTCCACAAACACGGGGTCCCGGAGCACACTCAGGATCGGGTAGTCACTGGCCACGTACCAGCTCCGGTAGCCACCATCTGAAAAGAGAAAGATGAAGGACCGGCACTATTTGCAGAGAGCCTGAAGTTGGACACTAGCCATCAGCAGCACTCCCTACCTCTCGCTATTCTCAGCTCCAGAACCAGGATCCCGGTCTCAGTGGCAGGCAGTGGTGGAGAAAGGGTGTAAACTCGGGGCTTCACCTGCAGATCCGACTCCTGGCTTCCCTTGTAACTGCACTGGACATGGAGCCTGCAAGAGAACGGACACGGCTGGAGAATTCAGCTCCTCACCTTCTCTCCCCGCTCAATGTGCTCCCATTCTCACCTGAAGGGGCTGTCCCGGGTCACCGATCCCAAAGCTCCATCCAAGATCTCAAACTGACCCAACACATCCGTTTCATACACGGCGTTCACCCCGTCCAGCTACAAGAGACAGAAGACCATCAGTACAGAGGGCCAGGAGTAGGCCATTCATCCCATCAACACGGTTTCCCCCATCCAGTTAGATCATGGCTGACTTGAACCGTTAATACCGTTGCCCAAGGAAATCTCAATCACAGTTCGGAAATTTAATGGATCTAGCCTCAGCTATTTCGGAGAAGAGTTCCAGATTTCCACCAAGCTTGTGACGTGCTTCCTGACATCACCCTGACCGGCCGAGCTCCATTTATTGATATGTCCCTTGTTCTGGACTCCACTGGAAACAGAAGCTTACATAGCAAAAGGAGGCCATTCCGGCCCATCATGTCCATGTCGGCCAACAAAGCTACACGGTTGTTGATCAGAGCCCTGACGGTTACATATAAAATGTATGAACAATGGCAAAAAGCACCCAGCCCGCCTCACAACTGCGACATCCCTTATACTGAAACATTCTACACTTTCCACCCCAACCAGAGCCATGTGATCACCCGAGAGGCAAAAACCAGATAAAAACCCAGGCCAATTTAGGAATATTATATCTAAGAAAATTCCAGGCATTCAAAACTAGTCCAGGAGATCACCCTGGTCGTATTCTATTCCCTGCAATATTTATTATATCTGCACCGTCCAACAAAAAGTCATCCAGTCTAATCCAAATTACCAGCTCAGTCCATAACCCTGCAGGTTACTGCACTTTAAGTGCCCATCCAACCACCTCTTCAGGTGGTGAGGGTTTCTGCATCCACCACTCTTCCAGGCAGCGAGTTCCAGATCCCCACAACCCTCTGCGTAAAGAAGCCCCCACCCCCCCAACCAACCTTCCACCAACCACGTTAAACCTATGTCCACTCGTAATAGACACCTCCATCAATGGAAATAGGCCCTTACTATCCACTCTGTCCAGGCCCCTCAATATTTTGTACTTCTCAATAAGGTCCCCTCTGTTCCAATGAGAACAAACCCAGCCTATCCAGTCTGTCATAATTAAGATTCCCCATTCCAGACAGCAACCGAGTAA
Source organism: Pristiophorus japonicus (assembly GCF_044704955.1). Classification (NCBI taxonomy): domain Eukaryota; kingdom Metazoa; phylum Chordata; class Chondrichthyes; family Pristiophoridae; genus Pristiophorus; species Pristiophorus japonicus. Next base: position 303,527,941 of record NC_091981.1, read on the forward strand.
ATCTCCTCTGCACCCAAAAGTGCAATCACGTCCTTCCTATAATGCAGAGAAACACTTTCCTCTGCCTACCCCATAAAAGCACCTAGAGGACCCCTTAATCTTCTATCCTGGAGAGAACACAAGCCGAGTCTATGCAACTTGTCCTCAATTTAACCCTTTTAGCTCCGCGATCATTCTGGTCAATCTGCACTGCATCGCCTCCAAGGCCGATATCTTATTCCCAAGGTGTGGTGCCCCGAACCGATGCAGTCTAACTAGAACTGTATAGCTCCCGTTACCCAATCCCTTTGTATTCCAGATCCTGAGATATGCTGACCAATCCATTAGCCTTTTCAATCATGGTTTGCAGCTGCCCAGTGGCTTGTAGTGATTGCCATCCTGAAAGGCCAGGGTGTCCTTCGAGATGGAGCCCGCGGTGTCCACCGGTCTGCTCGCGGCCTTCCGCGAGAGGTGGGCGCCGGAGGGACTGGAGTGCATAGTCACCCCCCGGCAACCAAATTTTAATTTGATTTTATATGTTTTAAAGTTTAATTTGTTTTATTTGCCAGGTTCTTAGTGTCCTCCTCCCCATTTATAGGGGGTACTTGTAAAATATATGGTTTTAATGCCCCCCCCCCCCCAAAAAAAAAATCAAACCCCAAAAAACAAAGAAAAATACATTCGAAAAAGGGGCAGTTAAGTGTCTGGAGTGCCCCCAGATCGGGGGGCACTTGATCTAATGTTTATTTTGTTCCCCCCCCAAAAGAGTTGCCATCCCAAAATCCCCCCACAATTCCAAGTTGACCATTTATAAATTACTCTGAACGATCTTTAGCACCAAAATAGACGATCTCAATGCCTACATTGTTTAAATCTGTGGCCAATGGAGTTCACTCACTTAATCTATGACAGTCCCTTTGCAACTTCAGCCCCCCATCTACACAACACACTGCCACCGTACTTAGTGCTGACAGCAAACATGGATTATACAGCCCACTATTCCTGTATCCAAGGCAGTAAAAAAATAGTGTAAAGCCAGCTCCCAGCTCACAGTATAGATCCCCGGGGAAAACCAGTAGTCACATCCTATCAATTAGTCTACATCTGCAATATCCTAAATATGTCTCCTTCCCCAAACTAATTCCACAACTGTCAATATGTTGCCTTCAAGGCAATTGGTCCATTCTCTGGAATCCAAACACCTTCGGCAGATAAATAGATTCATAAACATTCCCTTATCATCCAGTGACTTCCTGAAACCAATGTAACTCGGTTAGACAGATGTGACTGGCCCTTCACTAATCAATGCGGACACCATTTGTTCATATCCGCCCAGGTGCTCAGTCACTGTCCCGATATACTCCAGCAACGTCCCCACGACAGGCATTAGGGTTATGGTTGCCTGATCTCTTTCCCATCTTCAAGGTGATATTTTTAACGTGTCACACCAAGGAAATAATTCCTGAATCAAGGGTTTTGCAACATCATGACTAAAGTTCCTACAATATCCTCACCTACATCTTTTAATACCTGGGAATGGAGACCATCAAGAACTGGAGACCCGCCATTGTTTATTCATTATCTTACTGGTATTACATCCAGCAAGTTTCTCGGATTTATTATTTTGAGTATCTCTGGCACTGAATCCTCTTCCTATACTGTGAAGACCGATTGCAAAGACATTGAGCAAATCAGCCATTCCCGTATTGTCTATCACATGCATTTACTTTAAGGCTCATATTACCCTTTAGATACCCTCACCCGACTGACAGCCATTGGTGGGGCTCCCAGCCCACAATACCTACCCGCTGAGTAGTTCCACACTCAGTGACTGCGAACTGAAAGAGCAGAGTGTCTGCAGAGGCCACGGTCGGACTGCACTCAGCTCCGTGTCCATCCTTCAGATGGACCGTGGTCAGGTTTACAGGAGGCAGCGTCAAATCCTTGGAGATGGCGATCAGGACCCGCCCATCCTTGGTGCACACTGCAAGATGGTCAATGACAGGCGGTTAGTTGCTGCACGGGGAGAGCCAAGCGAATCGTTACCGGGAGGGCAAGAAACTCCACCCAGGTCAGGACCACCGTCTTGTTCCCATCCCCTCCCATTCTCCGTCTAATGGAAACCCGTTGACCAGCTCCAGCTCATCACTGGTCTGGCTGTGTTTAAGGGCCCGGATCTCATCGATAGAAATCAAAGCAAATGGTCAGAGGCAGCAGGAAGCTGGGCTCCTTCACACTGCCCTCCCATCCTGGACAACTACACAGGGTGATTCAACCATCGACTTCCAAGTCACATCCAGCAACAGAATGGTTCGAAGTTCAGATACTGGGCCAGGGTCAAACTGCTGCTCAGTATCTGATGTACCAGCTCCCAAACCCACCATCCCCCGAGTGGAGAGGGTCCCAGATCCATCTCAGTTGTACTCCCGGAGTGAAGGGAGTTGAAACTCGACCTGGTGTTTCAGGACAGGGAGAGAGGATACTGTCCAGCGAATCCCCGAGTGCAGCTGGACTGCGGGTGCTCCTGGAAAGCCCTGGCCCATAATATAGACGGCCCGAGAATACACCCACCTGGCAGATTGTCCAGTGAATAGAAACACGGCGGCACATCCCGGCTCCCGGCATCAAAGCAGCAGCCTCTCCCCACACACTCACTGCCTTCAATTCCCGGAAAACCGCAGTCTTGGCGGAATTTGGGAGACAGCCAACATTTATCGGCGGGGAGAAGGAGAGAGGGCGGTTGAGATGAACAAATTGTCACAAATAACAAGCCCAGAACCCACAATCCCTCCATTATAACAAGCGAACCCTCCCAGGTAAGTGAGGCTGTAAAGCCGACTTCCCCTTTTTATCCCAGCGCTGTTTAACCCGCAGTAAATGAATGTCCCAATCAGCCTGAGGCTCAGTCCGCGGCCCACGGGCTCCCGAACACCAACCCGCATTCCCACGGCTCACACGGAGATGGGGCCTGTTTCTAATAAACCAATAAAGGTCACACTGGGTCTAGAGACAGTTCGCCCAGCGCCCAATGGAGGGCTCTCTACCCGGGAGACTTCCCTTTACTTACTTTATTTGTTCAATCACAAAGATGTGAGCGTCGCTGATTGCCCGAGAAGGTAGTGGTGAGCTACTTTCTTGAACCGCTGCAGTCCATGTGGTGAAGGTGCTCCCACAGTGCTGACGTTGTCATAGCGGTTTGGGACATCTAAGTGTCTGGCTCGGCCATTTCAGAGGGCAGGTAAAATTCAACCGCATTGCTGTGCGTCTGGAGTCACATGTAGGCTTATACCAGGTAAGGACGGCAGGTTTCCTTCTCTAAAGAGTATTTGGGAACCATTTGGGCTTTTCCTGACAATATGGTCGTTCCAAGCTCACCTTTACTGATCTTCATCATCGGCAGTCCCTCGAAATCGAGGAAGACTTGCTTCCACTCTCAAAGTGAATTCTCAGGTGACTGTACAGTCCAATACGGAATTACAGTCTCTGTCGCAGGTGGGACAGACAGTGGTTGAAGGAAAGGGTGGGTGGCACATCTGGTTTGCCGCATGCTCCTTCCGCTGCCTGCGCTTGGTTTCTGCAAGCTCTTGGCGATGACACTCGAGGTGCTCTGCGCCCTCCCGGATGCTCTTCTTTCACTTTGGGTGGTCTTTGGCCAAGGTTTCCCCGATGTCGGTGGGGATCTGCACTTTATCAAGGAGACTTTGAGCATGTGCTTGAAACAATTCCTTTTTCCACCTGGGGTTCGCTTGCCATGAAGGAGTTCCGAGTAGAGTCCTTGCTTTGGGAGTCTTGTGCCGGGCATGTGAACAATGTTGCCAACCCAACGGAATTTGTCGAGTGTGGTCAGTGCTTCGATGCTGGGGATGTTGGACTGATCGAGAATACTGACGTTGGTGCGTCTGTCCTCCCAGGGGATTTGCAGGGTCTTGCAGATACATCTTTGGTGGTATTTCTCCAGCGCTTTGAGGTGTCTACTGTACATGGTCCACGTCTCTGAGCCATAGAGGAGGGCGGGTATCACCACTGCCCTGTAGACCATAAGCTTGGTGCAAGATTTGTGGCCCTGATCTTCGAACATTCTTTTCCGCAGATGGCCAAAATCTCGGCTGGCGCACTGGAGGCGGTGTTGAAACTCATCATCAATGTGTGCCTTGCTGATAGTAGGCTCCCGAGCTCTGGAAATTGGTACTGATATAGCTTTTTAATTCCATATTTATTTAATTAACTGAATTCAAATTGCCACAGCAGCCGTGATGGGATTTGAACTCACGTCTCTGGATTATTAGTCCAAGTCTCTGAAACATAGAAACATGGAAAATATGTGCAGGAGTAGGCCATTCGGCCCTTAGAGCCTGCAACACCATTCAATATGATCATGGCTGATCATGCAAATTCAGTACCCCATTTCTGCTTTCTCTCCCTACCCCTTGATCCCTTTAGCCGCATGGGCCACATCTGACTCCCTCTTGAGTATATCTAACTAACTGGCCTCAACAACTTTCTGTAGATTACTAGTCCAGTAAAATAACCACTACGCTACCGTACCCCATCGATTGTGGACTTGGCCTGGAGGGTGTTGCATGGTGCAGCCCCATGCAATGTGGTTTATGTAGGCTTATGGACTACCAGGCCACCTGCATTTTCTGTGGCCAGGATTGCGTGTTCCACGTTTATGTATAGTGTGAGATTTTGCAGCCCCTCTTCCACTATTTGAAAAGGCTGCCCCTTGAACTTTGGCTGAACTTCAGTCCCATGCTCCTGTTCTTTGGTCACCTTCTATAGGGCAAGTGGGCAGGTCGGAGTAGCTCCTCGTAGGACTGCTACTGGGCCTGGCAAAGGAGGCCATCAAAAGGTCAAGGCATTTAGCCCGACTGCCAGTCTCTTGCATGGCTATGGTCGCTCCTGGGTATTGCTGGAGATGGAGCAAGTGGTGTCCACCAGTACACTTACAGCCTTCCATGATCGGTCGGTATAGAATTGTAATTTAACTTTTATGTTTCCTTTCAATTTGTATTTGTTAATTTATGGTTTTGATGGCTTGTGCCCCCTTTAAAAACGGTGCAGATGTTTGAATTTAAATCGGCAATTGCCGGCATAGCTCCTCACGTTCCCCTCTTATGGAGGCAGCACTAAAATAATTCAGACATCATGTCTCATTAACTAAAGAAACCTATAACTTTAAATGATAATAGTGTTGTTTGTGTCAATGAGACACATGATAGCTTGCTGTGCAGAGAGAGGCTGCTTCCATCCCATGCACATTGGGGAACATTGATTCAGCACCATTCCTAACCCCTCTCAGTGACCCCATCTCCTGGAATCATCGAATGATACAGCACAGAAGGCCATTCGGCCCATTTTGTCTGTGTCCTCTCTATGAAGGAGATCAAATCAATCCCAATCCCGTGATATTTCCCCATTCCCCTGCAAATTTCAAGTACATATACAATTGCATTTTGAAAGTTATTATTGGAACTTAATCCACCAGCCTTTCAGGCAGTGCATTCCAGACCACAACTCACTGATAAATACATTCAGCTCATCACCCCGCTGGTTCTTTTGCCAATTATTTGAAATCTGTGTCCTCTGGTCACCCACCCTCCTTGCATCCTTGCAATGCTGATAGAGAATTCAAACAGGCTGTGAAAAAACACAGGCCACATTGCATTAAGTCATCAATCAACTTGACATTTTCGGACCTTGGGTAGCGAGCCAATTAAAACATTAAAAGACTTCCAATTGAGCCAATAAGGTCAAAGAAGGCGAGTTCTTTTCTGTAAATTGAACGCGGTATAAAATACAGCCATTTTGAACCATGTGTCTCAGTAAGACAAAGAAACTGGCAATCAGCCAGCAGTTTGTTGCTCTCTGCCAAGATTAAAAAGTTAAAACTACCATCGGAGTTCGTATTTCATTGGAAATTAAGAGATCTAACAATTTTGGTGCTGTGAGCAGGGTCGCTGAGGAAAGAAAATTAATTTTGGACATTGGACCTACATATTGAGGTAAAGACTCCTCTTTTTAAAAAAAAAGTCCTCGGTCAAAAGTCTAAATTCGCCTCTCCTTCTACGCGATTCCGAAAGCCTCCGGTTTGCGAACCCTCCGGTTGGTAGTCGGCTCGAGGTCCCATACACGTCTAAACTTCGGCGGTGTGTTAGTTAATTAATCACCGACCTATTGATCAGCTAGCAGGCCTACGACTCAAGACCCCAGTAAAGAACTCAGTATAATAGCAGCAGGAGATAAGGGCAAAGAATTGCCTACAGCTGTTAAAGGTGGGCAGGCACCACCTGAAGTTTCACTAGATTTAATTCTCGAACAGTTGAAAGAATACATAGAGCAACAATTCAACTTATCTAAAACCTGTATTAAGATCGAACAAAAGTACGGAACCTCCAAAGGACAATGGTCCTTGGTCGAGATTAAAAGGGTCTGGGGAAAAATGACCCGTATGAAAAATAAAGAGCGAACTAGATGGTCCCTAGCGGTTATGGGCCAGATTCGAAACCGGAATGAAATTATAATGCGTTCCCAACATGATCGAGAACTGACCAGTACAAAGGATCAATTGCAAGCTGTTTGTGCACAGCTGCGACAGAAAAAACTTGAACTTGGAAAGCTGGAAGCGGAAGTTAAAGATCTTAAAGGTGAAATTAAAGAATGGAAAAAATCATTAGGTCAAGAGACAGTAATAGGAAAAGGAAAATGTATCGGTCAATTCCCAGGGTACCCATGTTTGGATAAATTAAAAGCGCAAACCCGAAGACACGACCGAGGAATAGATACGGTTTCTGAATCCTCCGACAATACAGTGTCGGAGGATGATGAAGAATTAGGGGTGCGCTTTGCCCCGTTTAAAAAAAGACGAGTTGTAGTCAAATCAGAAGAGACTGCGGATGAGGGCGGAACCAAAAAAACAAAGAGAAGGGTGTACGAAGAATACTTAGTTCATGCTCCGGCAGACCCAGAGAAAATTGATAAATGGTCCAAGGAATTGCCCAATCCAAAGAAAGGGGGAATAAAAACGTGGGACCAATTAGACCGCTTAAGAAATATATATCAACTTCATCCCTGGGATGGAGTGCAAATTTTGACCATAATGGTGCCAAAAATACAGGGAAGAAAATTGCACGACAAGGTAGATGAAGCTTTGGGGCAGAATGAGCAAGAATTAGACGCAGGATGAGAGGCGATTAAACACTGGCTGCAAGCCTTCAGTCCAGCGAAGACAGACTGGGGAAAAATTGCAGCCTGCCAACAGAAAGGAACAGAGGAGGTCCTGGAGTATGACGAGCGGTTTAGATGCATGTGGCTAGAACATTCGGGTATGAATAATACGGATGAGGAAATGGATGAATAAGCGTTTGGACGCCTGAAAGCAGCTTTCGTGGCAGGTCTAAAGCCAGAACTGTCCAACATGCTTAAGGTAGTGTTACCGGACTGGGAAGGTAGAGGAACTACTTTGCAGCATTGGTGGATCGATGTAACCAATTAGATCAGGATATGGGAGCTAAAGTCCGAACTGTGCAGGCTATGGGATGGAAATCACAGGATTCCGATAAACAGTTATTAGGAAAATTACCCGGAAAATGTCATTATTGTGGGAAAGAAGGTCACTGGGTCAAGACGTGCAGGGCAAAACAGCAAGGTCGTGGCTGGGGAAGAGGACACAGCCAGGGATACAATTCAGCCAACAAGCCAGACTTGTCACAAGATAACGACCTCATAGAAGCATTTAAGCGACTGACAATACAACAGAAGGAGTTACTTGGGATAGCAAAAAACGATTAGAGCCCACCCTGGCCCCCCCTCCTCGCACTAATACAACGAAGGGGAGATGGGCTATATATAACTGTGAGGGTGGGCGATAAGGATGTGGACTGTCTTTTAGACACAGGGGCGGAATTAACATGCTTACCCCTACAATATGGAGACTTTTTGCCGTTGGATGGTAGGACACGTACAGCCTATGGAGTTGAGGGTCATAAAATGGAAATTAAAAGGACAACACTGGTACTTATAGGGCTGGGTCCACATGAACTAACCACGCCGGTCTGGATCGGCCCAGTAGATCAACTCCTTTTGGGAATGGACGTTCTAATCCAAATAGATTCATCGTTGCATTTCGAGGATGGTCAGGTGACATGGTCAATTAGAACTTTGAAGAAAGAAGAATTTAAGGAACACCCGATATGGGCTAAAGATAAGAACGATTGTGGCCTACTCCAGATGGAGCCTGCGTCATTTACAGGGACCAAGCCTCCATGCACTAAACAGTATCCTATCAGTCCAACTGCCATAGCGGGAATCTTACCGGTTATTCAGCAATTGGAGAAACAAGGGGTGCTTATTAAAACGCATAGCGCCTCCAATAGCCCCGTGTGGCCGGTACAGAAATCTAATGAGACTTGGCGTTTGACTGTCGATTATAGGAAAGCTAACCAGTGTATTGATCAAAAAGCTCCTTTGGTCGCAGATCCCTCCACCATTTTTAATGCCCTCAAACCGGAACATAAATATTTCTCGGTTATAGATATGGCCAACGGATTTTGGTCGGTGCCTCTGGCACCGGAGGTTCGACGGTGGTTTGCTTTCACTGTCCAAGGACAACAGTGTACTTGGACCCGGTTACCGCAGGGTTTCCACAACAGCCCTACGGTATTCCACATGGCTTTACAAAGCCATTTGCGAGAATTACCTCCCCTGTGATCCACAGTCATCCAATATGTAGACGATATCCTGCTAGCTTCAAACACGGAAGAACAGCATGAACAAGATTTACGAGCTTTGCTGGATCACCTTTGGCTGAAAGGACATAAAGCCAGCATCGACAAATCACAAATATCCCAAGAAGAGGTTTTATACCTGGGACAAAAGATTTCACAAGGAAAGAGAGAACTTACCCAGGATAGAACTGCAGCCATTCGGGCTGCTGAAAAACCCACCACTATTCAGGAACTAAGGTCTTTTTTGGGATTGTGTAACTTTAACAGAAATTGGATTGACTCCTTCACACAGCTTGCCCAGCCACTGAATGATATTTTAAAGGGGAAACGTGCCTCTAAAGAAGCCATCACCCTCACTAAGGGACAGCAAGAGGCCTTCCTGAGTTTGAAAAAGGCTTTGTGTTCGGCACCGGCTCTGGGAATCCTCGACAGTGGTAAGCCATTTACCCTGTTTGTCCATGAGAAAGAAGGATATATGACAGCTATACTGACACAAGAACATGGGGATCGACAAAGACCTATTGGCTATTATTCGGCAAAACTGGATGCGGTAGCCCTCAGATGGGGAAGTTGCCTAAGGGCCATGGAAGCCACATGTCGAGCGGTAATGATCACTGCAGGTCTAGTCCTCGACCAAAAGCTGATTGTCAAGTGTCCCCACACCGTCCATGCTTTGCTCTCTATGAATAGAATGTCTCAGGTGACAGCAGCTAGATGGACCCGCTTGATAGCAGTTTTGGAAGCTCCTAATTTCCATATCGTCCGGGCCAGCCCGGTTAATCCCGCAACTATGTTCCCGATGTCAGAATCGAGAGAGCAAGAGGGGGGAGAATGTGAATAGCATGACTGCGTGGAGATTTTAAAATAAACAGAAGAAGCAGCCTTAGCAGCAGAGGAGCCTCTGCACAACCCAGATCTCATCCTGTTTACAGATGGTTCCTCCTTTGTTGACAATGGTACCAGAAAAGCAGGATGGGCAGTTACAACCTTATATGAGGTAGTGGCAAAAGGATGTTTACCCTCAGGAATGTCAGCACAACAGGCCGAGTTACGGGCCCTGTCAGAAGCATGTCGAATAGCAGAAGGACAGACAGCTAATGTCTACACAGATTCGCGTTATGCTTTTGGAGTCGCTCACGACTTTGGTATGTTATGGCGGAAAAGAGGATTCCTCACTACTGCTGGTACACCTATCTGAAATGGAAAAGAAGTCCGAGACTTACTGGAGGCCATACAATTACCTCAGGAAGTGTCCATCCTGAAGTGTAAGGCCCATACCAAGGAAAATACCACGGAAGCACAGGGAAATGCCCGAGCCAACCAGGCAGCTAAAGATGCCGCCTCACAGAGCGTTCCTCCAGAAGAAACAACACAGATGTGCAGATTGAAAGCACTCAGGACTCTGACACGAGACCTTCAAACAATGCAAGGCGAGTGCTCCCGAGAGGAAAAATGGACATGGATCGAGGCAGGAATTAAGCTATGTGAAGATGGTGTCTGGAGACAAAGAGTTACTGACAAGCCAGTCGTGCCACAAGCGCTTATGCCTTTTTTAGCCCAACAGATCCACTCGTGGGGACACTTGGCCTCACAACAGATGACGGCACGGTTCCAGAAAAGCTGGTGGGGTCGGGGATTTAAAAAACATGCCCAACTGGTAACAGACTGCTGTGTGGTCTGCCAGAAAAATAATTCTGGACCCATCACGGTAACGCCCCAACTGAGGCCCCCTGCTGGACCATTCCAGCATCTGCAGGTTGATTATATATCTCTTCCTTCATGCCAAGGATACACTAACATTCTTGTCATGGTCAACAGATTCTCTAGATGGATAGAAGCTGTCCCAACTAAAAGAGCCACAGCCAATCACACTGCAAAGGTCTTGTGTAAAGATTACATTCCCCGATGGGGAGCCCCGAATAGCATTGACTCAGATCAGGGAACACACTTCACAGGTGCTGTCTGCCAAGAAGTCTGTAGGTTACTGAACATTACGTGGGATTTACACTGTCCTTAACATCCACAATCATCAGGACAAGTAGAGCGAATGAATCGAACTCTGAAACAATGGCTTGCCAAATATCACCAAGAAGGAACACCATGGCCCCAGGCACTACCAATAGTGCTATGTAGCATTAGGGCAACCCCGAACAGAACTACAGGTCTAAGCCCATTTGAAATTATAACAGGAAGACCCGTGTCGCTGCCAAGAACTATCGATTTACGGAAAGCTGATGTTCACTTAATGAGTGACACTGTTAGCATTGGTTAGGTTCTGACAATATAATATTAGTTCTGTTTCCTGACAGGTATCGGCAGCTTGGGGTAATCCACGCGAAGGAAGCCACGACATCATCCCGGGAGTCTGGGTGTATGTGAAAAAGTTGCATAAAGAACCTTTGGGTGCCAAGTGGGAGGGACCTTACCAAGTGTTATTGACCACCCAGGCAGCTATTAAAGTCCAAGGAAAGAAAGCCTGGATGCACGCTTCACACGTTAAATGAGCACCCGTAACTGAAGCTGAAATCTAATAAGGACAATTACTTTTTGTGAAAATGTATAAATTTACTGTAGTATTGATTGTAGGTATTGTAGGCATTGGCCTACTTCTTACTAGCCGACCCTCTGCACCAAAGGGAAATAGTAGGGTAGCAAGGGAATTACATGTAAATACCTTTTACTTTTATATTGTTGGTTTATGTTGTTGCAACAGGCGGCTGTAGCTGCTGTCCCACAGGAGAGACACCTTGCAGGTCCCAGTAGACCGTCTGTACGAGGCACAGGAGTATGTTATGCTTAAGGAAAGGTTGTTTACTGGTTGAATTAAGATATTGATTTGGATTAAATTGGAATAAGGTTAATTAACCTACTAAAACCAGACTTCCATTGTGGCCACGATGGAACTCGGGTTGGTGTAAATTTGTGTGGAAGCTACTAGTCCGGACATGTGGCAAAACACATCAACACATTTTAGAAGGAAACTATTAACATGTATGAAATTATTTTGTAGAATGTTTAACCAGTGATGCCTGATGTTTTATGATTCTGTTTGTGAAAGAATCAAAGGGGGGATTGATAGAGAATTCAAACAGGCTGCATTTGGACAGGCTGTGAAAAAACACAGGCCATATTGCATTAAGTCATCAATCAACTTGACATTTTCGGACCTTGGGTAGCGAGCCAATTAAAACGTTAAAATAATATTTATTGAGCCAATAAGGTCAAAGGAGGCAAGTTCTTTTCTGTAAATTGAACCCGGTATAAAATACAGCCATTTTGACCATGTGTCTCAGTAAGACAAAGAAACTGGCAATCAGCCAGCAGTTTGTTGCTCTCTGCCAAGATTAAAAAGTTAAAACTACCATCGGTGTTCGTATTTCATTAGAAATTAAGAGATCTAACAAATGCGAACAGTTTTTAATGATCTGCTCTATCAAAACCACACATGGTTTTGAACACCTCTATTAAATCTCCCCTTAAACTTCTCTTCTCCAAGTAGCACAACCTCAGCTTCTCTAGTCTCGCAACATAAATTAATCTTTCATCCCTGCTCCCATTCTGGTAAATCTTCTCTGCATCCTCTCTCAGGCTGACATCCTTCTTAAAGTGTGGTGCCCAGAATTGATCACAATACTTTAGCTAAGGCCAAACCAATGAATTATAAATGTTTAACATAACTTCCTTGATTTTGTTCTCTATTCCATTAGTTATAAAGCGAAGGCTGCAGTTTGAATGTTTAACAGCCGTATTAACATGAACGATTTGAGGGCCTGGTCTTCAAACACTCTTTTCCTCAGATGGCCAAAAGCTGCCCTGGTGCACTGGAGGCGATGTTGAATCTCCGCATCAATGTCTGCCTTTGTTGATAAGAGGCTCCCGAGAGATGGGAAATGGTCCATATTGTCGAGGGATGTGCTGTGAATCTTGATGATTGGAGGGCAGTGCTGTGTGGTGGGAACAGGCTGGTGGAGGAGCGCATGGCAAACCAGCCCCAGCCACCACTTCCCTCAACGAATGTCTGTCCCACCTGTAACAGGGTCTGTGGCTCTCGTATGGACTGTTCAGCCACCAAAAAACTCACTTTGGGAGTGGAAGCATGACGTCCTCGATGCCAAGGGACTGCCTATGATGATGATGATGACGACATGAAAGATCTGCGTCCGTAAACCCACAGCTCTCTCCCTTACTGCAGACCCTTTAAAATTGCCTATTACATTCATTTTTGCTCATTTGTCCTTCTAAAATGCATCACTTCAAACCATTCTGCATTAAATTTAATCTGCCATGTGTCTGCCCATTTCACCAATCTGTTTATGTACTCCTGATTTCTATTACTATCCTTCTCACTGTTTACTTCATTTCTGAGATTGCTGCCATCTGCATACTTTGAAATTATGCCCTGTCTGCCCAAGGCCAGACCATTGATAAATATCAAAAGAGCAGTGGTTCCAATAGCGAGCCCTGGGGGACAGCACTGTATACGTCCCTCCAGTCCAATAAATATCCGTTCACCACAACTCTCTGCTGTTTGTCTGAGAGCCAATTCAGTTTCCACACTGTCCCTTCAATCCCCGCGGTCACCTTCTAACCTGAATGTGGTGAAGAGTTATATTATAACTCCCCGCAGAGACCCATCTCCTGGGATGGTCTCCATGTGATCCCTGTTCAAACTCCTCCTGTTAAAGGCTCTCAGAATCCGAGGGGTTCATCCTTAGTCCAACTGGAAATTGTTATGTATGCAACCCCAGGCAACCTGTATAATACCGCCACCAAAGAGCTTACCTGTTGGAGACCCAAGGAATCCCAGCAGCCCTTGGGAGTACTGTATATAAGCAGGCCTCCCATGCTGTACCAACACTCTGGACTCTGAAAAAAGGAGCTAAGGTCACACTTACTCATTGCATACAGTACTCAGTTGCATTACTTTATGATGAGCATAACAACTGGCAATGAGATAACGAATGACCACGTGAAAATGTAGAGAACTGTTGGTATTTTGGAGAAATTCTCAGTTGGGGACGATTGGGATGCCTTTCTGGAGTGACTGGCCACGAAGTATTGGTCGAATGAGCTGGAAGGGGATGAGAACGCTGCCAAATGAAGGGCGATCGTCCTCAACATCTCTGGCGCAACAACTATGGCCTCATGAAGAATCTTTTTGCTCCGGTGAAACCAACAACCAAATCGTATGAGGAATTGTGAACGCTGGTCCGGGAGCACCATAATATGAAGGAAAGCATTCTGATGGCAAGGTATCGAAGCTATACGTGTCAGCGGTCTGAAAGCCAGGAAGTGGCGAGCTACGTCGCCAAACAAAGACGCCTTGCAGGACATTGCGAAGTCGATGGATTCCTTGAGCAAATGCTAAGAGACTTTTTTGTGCTTGGCTTTGGCCATGAGGTTATCCTTCGCAAACTATTAACTGTTGAAACACCGGATCTGAGCAAAGCCATAACAATAGCCCAGGCACTTATGTTCACCAGCGATAACACCAAACAAATTTCACAGCATAGTGGTTTTGGCAAGTACTGTACACAAAATAAAGTCGTTTTCAGGCAGGAATGCATATGGCAGAACGTACACGCTGGCAACTGCACGACTTCAGATGACCCAGAGTCCGCCATTGATTGTTAACGCCAGGCAGTTAACACCTTGTTGGCGCTGTGGAGGTGATCATCGAGCCCATCAATGCCGCTTTAAACACTGTGTAAAGGCTGTGGAACAATGTGACACCTCCAGTGAATGTGCAGACAAGCTGCAAACCCTGCAAAGTACCAGTTGCAGAGGAGGGCAGATCCATGGTGGATCAGGCTGAACTGGAGACTCGAACAAAGGAGACAGAAGTGTACGGGGTACACACCTTCACCACGAAATGTCCACCGATCATGCTAAAAGTCGAATTGGAAGGATTTCCATCATCCATGGAACTGGACACGGATGCAAGTCAGTCAAACATGAGCAAAAAGGCCTTCGACAGGCTGTGGTGCAACAAGGCACACAGGCCCAAGCTGAGCCGTATTCATAGCAAGCTGAGAACTTACACTAAAGAGCTAATCCCTGTAATTGGCAGTGCAGCAGTAAAAGTCTCCTATGATGGAACAGTGCACGAACTCCCACTATGGATTGTACTGGGAGATGGTCCCACACTGCTCGGCTGAACCTGGCTCGAAAAAAAATCGTCTGGAACTGGGCCGACATCCGAGCACTCCTCTGCCCTCTCATCCGTTGATGGTGCGTCATGTGCCCAGGTTCTGAGCAAGTTCCCATTGTTGTTTGAGCCATACGTCGGAAGTTTCTCAGAGGCAAAGGTGCAGATCGACTTGGTTCCCAGTACATGACACATCCACCACAAGGCACGGGCGGTGCCATATATGATGCAAGAGAAAGTGGAAATTAGGCTGCAGCAAGAAGGCATAATCGCGCCGGTGCAGTTCAACGAGTGGGCCAGTCCTATTGTTCCAGTTCTCAAAGCCGACTATAAAGTAACATAGAAAGATCGAAAATAGGTACAGGAATAGGCCATTCGACCCTTTGAGCCTGCACCACCATTCAATATCATGGCTGATCATTCACCTCAGTGCCTCTTTCCTGCTTTCTCTCCATACCCCTTGATCCCTTTAGCCATCAGGGCCATATTTAACTCCCTCTTGAATATATCCAATGAGCTGGCATCTCGCTGCAGTAGAGAATTTCACAGGTTAGCAACTCTGAGTGAAGAAGTTTTTCATCATATCAGTCCTAAATGCCTTACCACTTATTGTTAGACTGTGTCCTCTGGTTCGGGATTTCTCCAACATCGGGAACATTCTTTCTGCATCAAACCTGTCCAGTCCCATCAGAATGTTATATGTTTCCAACGATTAACCATTTTTCCCTACAGGACCAGTACCCGCTACCCAATGCAGAAGACATATTTGCAAACCTGGCTGGAGGAAAGATGTTCACCAAGTTGGACCTGACCTCGGTCTACATGACGCAGGAGCTGGCAGAATGTTCGAAAGGCCTCACCTGCATTAACACGCACAAAGGTCTGTTCATCTACAATAGATGCACATTTGGGAACTGAACGGCCGCGGCAATTTTCCAAAGAAACATGGAGAGCCTACTAAAATCTGTTCCAGGCGCTGTGGCTTTCCATGACGACTTACTAGTCACAGGTCAGGACAGCATCGAACACTTGAAGTACCTGAAAGAGGTTCTAAGTCGGCTAGATCATGTGAAAACTCACATTGAAATACTCAATGTTTGTTTTCCTGGCACCAGAGGTCGAGGTCTTAGGGAGAAGAATCATAGCAGATGGCACCAGACCCACTGACGCCAAGACGGAGGCCATCAAGAACGCGCCAAGATCACAGAATGTTATGGAGCTGTGGCCGTTCCTGGGACTCAACTATTTTGTTCATCTCCTACCCGCGTTAAGCACCTTGTTAGAACCCCTACATGCGCTGCTATGCAAGGGAGACAACTGGATATGAGGGAAATCAAAAGAGGCTGCTTTTGTGAAAGCCAGAAATATGTTATGTTCCAACAAACTGCTTCTCTTGTATAACCCATGTAAACATTTAGTGCGAGCTTGTGATGCGTCTTCATATGGGGTCAGGTGCGTGTTACAACAAGCTAATGAATCAGGAACATTGCAACCGGTCGCCGATGCGTCCAGGAGTTTGTCTAAGGGCGAAATGACCTGTAGCATGTTTGATAAAGAAACTCTGGCATGCGTTTCTGGGGTGTAAAAATGCACCAGTACCTGTTTGGTCTCAAGTTTGAGCTAGAAACTGACCATAAGCCCCTACTATCGCTATTCTCAGAGAGCAAAGGGATTAATACCAATGCCTCTGCCCGCATTCAAAAATGGGCGCTCACGGTGGCTGCATTCAACTGTGTAATCCACCACAGACCGGGACAGAGAACTGTGCTGATGATCACAGTCGTCTACCATTGCCCACCACCAGGGTGGAAATGGTACAGCCTGCAGACTTGCTCTTGCTGCTGGATGCATTCGAAAACAAAAAGTCACCCGTTACGGCCCGCCAAATCAGGATCTGGACAAGCCAGGATCCTTTACCGTCACTTCTAAAAAAAAACTGTACTGCATGGGAGCTGGTCCAGCATCCCAGCGGAGATGCATGAAGATTTCCAGCCATTCCAGCGTCGCAAAGACGAAATGTCCATACAGGCGGACTGTCTTTCTCAGGTAATCGCGTAGTTTGGCCGAAGAAAGACAAGGAAACTTTCATACGCGAGCTACACAGTACCCACCCCCACATAGTAATGATGAAAGCTATAGCCAGATCCCATGTGTGGTGGCCGGGCATCGACTCAGACTTAGAGTCGTGCATGCGCCAATGCAACAGTCGCTCGCAACTGAACAATGCACCCAGAGAGACACTGCTAAGTTTGTGGTCATGGCCCTCCAAACCGTGGTCGAGAATCCACGTTGACGTTGTGGGCCCGTTTCTAGGCAAGATGTTTTTGGTTGTTGTAAATGCTTATTCAAAATGGATTGAACGTGTAATAATGCCTGTAAGCACGTACACTGCCACCATCAAAAGTCATGTTTGCCATGCGTGGCCTGCCTGATCTCCTTGTCAGCAACAATGGGCCGTCCTTCACCAGTGTTGAATTGAAAGAATTCATGACCCGCCATGGGATGAAGCATGCCACAACTCCACGTTCAAGCCCGCATCCAACGGTCAGGCAGAACGGGCAGTTCAAACCATCAAGCAAAGCTTGAAATGCGTGTCGGAAGGTTCCCTACAGACCTGACTGTCCCGAGTCCTGCTCAGCTACCACACCAGACCCCACTGGCTTACCTAGGTTCCCCCAGCCGAGCTGCTCATGAAAGGGGTGCTCAAAACAAGGCTCTCTCTTGTCCACCCTGATCACATCGAGGGCAGCCGGCATCAACAAAGCAGGTATCATGATTGCCCAACTTGTCACGCAACATTGAAGTCAATGACCCTGTATTTGTACTCAATTATGGACATGGTCCCAAATGGCTTGCTGGCACTGTCATAGCCAAAGGAGGGAGTAAGGTGTTTCAGGTCAAACTTGCCAATGGACTAACTTGCAGAAAGCATTTGGACCAAACCAAATTACCACGAGCATCCCACTGATGACACCATCAACTTCAATCCTCTAAGATACATAGATGTGGCAACCGAAATCACGGTTGATCACGAAACTGAACTCACCATCCCCAGCAAAGCCAGTTACCCAGTGAAGAACCAACAAACTCACCCACAGCCGCATTTGTACAGAGATGATTGACAAGGGACTGAAAAGACCCAGAAAGTCTCACCCTGTAAATAAGTTTACTATTGACTTTGGGAGGGAGTGATGTTATGTATGATTGGTGAGTAGTTTTTCTCTTTTTCTCTTTTCTTTTTCTCTTCTATAACAGTGAGTAACTTTTAACATTGTTGTTGCCAATTTAAGTGTATCTAAGGGTTAAGTCATGGCAGGAGAGCTTGGTCGGGTGTTATGCTCCTCCTGTACCATGTGGGAACTCAGGGACACTTCCGGTGTCCCTGATAACTACGTGTGCGGGAAGTGTATCCGCCTCAAGCTCCTGACGGTCCGCGTTGCGGAGTTGGAGCTGCGGGTGGATTCACTCTGGAGCATCCACGATGCTGAGAATGACGTGAGTATCACGTGTAGCGAATTGGTCTTACCACAGGAGAAGGGTCCACAGCCAGCTAGGGAATGGAAGACCAGCAGGAAGAGTAGTGCAAGGAAGGTAGTGCAGGGCTCCCCTGTGGTCATCCCCCTGCAAAACAGATACACTGCTTTGGGTACTGTTGAGGGGGATGACTCATCAGGGGAGGGCAGCAGCAGCCAAGTTCATGACACCGTGGCTGGCTCTGTTGCACAGGAGGGCAGGAAAAAGAGTGGGAGAGCGATAGTGATAGGGGATTCAATTGTAAAGGGAATAGATAGGCGTTTCTGCGGCCGCAACCAAGACTCCAGGATGGTATGTTGCCTCCCTGGTGCAAGGGTCAAGGATGTCTCGGAGCGGGTGCAGGACATTCTAAAAAGGGAGGGAGATCAGCCAGTTGTCATGGTGCACATTGGTACCAACGACATAGGTAAAAAAAGGGATGAGGTCCTACGAAACGAATTTAAGGAGCTAGGAGCTAAATTAAAAAGTAGGATCTCAAAAGTAGTAATCTCGGGATTGCTACCAGTGCCACATGATAGTCAGAGTAGGAATCGCAGGATAGCACAGATGATTACGTGGCTTGAGCAGTGGTGCAGCAGGGAGGGTTTCAAATTTCTGGGGCATTGGAACCGGTTCTGGGGGAGGTGGGACCAGTACAAACCGGACAGTCTGCACCTGGGCAGGACCGGAACCAATGTCCTAGGGGGAGTGTTTGCTCGTGCTGTTGGGGAGGATTTAAACTAATATGGCAGGGGGATGGGAACCAATGCAGGGAGACAGAGGGAAACAAAAAGGAGGCAAAAGCAAAAGACAGAAAGGAGATGAGGAAAAGTGGAGGGCAGAGAAACCCAAGGCAAAGAACAAAAAGGGCCACTGTACAGCAAAATTCTAAAAGGACAAAGGGTGTTAAAAAAACAAGCCTGAAGGCTTTGTGTCTTAATGCAAGGAGTATCCACAATAAGGTGGATGAATTAACTGTGCAAATCGATGTTAACAAATATGATGTGATTGGGATTACGGAGACATGGCTCCAGGATAATCAGGGCTGGGAACTCAACATCCAGGTGTATTCAACATTCAGGAAAGATAGAACAAAAGGAAAAGGAGATGGAGTAGCATTGCTGGTTAAGGAGGAAATTAAGGCAATAGTTTGGAAGGACATTAGCTTGGATGATGTGGAATCTATATGGGTAGAGCTGCAGAATACCAAAGGGCAAAAAACGTTAGTGGGAGTTGTGTACAGACCTCCAAACATTAGTAGTGATGTTGGGGAGGACATCAAGCAGGAAATTAGGGGTGCGTACAATAAAGGTGCAGCAGTTATAATGGGTGACTTTGATATGCACATAGATTGGGTTAACCAAACTGGAAGCAATACGGTGGAGGAGGATTTCCTGGAGTGCATAAGGGATGGTTTTTTAGACCAATATGTCGAGGAACCAACTAGGGGGGAGGCCATCTTAGACTGGGTGTTGTGTAATGAGAGAGGATTAATTAGCAATCTCGTTGTGCGAGACCCCTTGGGGAAGAGTGACCATAATATGGTGGAATTCTGCATTAGGATGGAGAATGAAACAGTTAATTCAGAGACCATGGTCCAGAACTTAAAGAAGGGTAACTTTGAAGGTATGAGGCGTGAATTGGCTAGGATAGATTGGCGAATGATACTGAAGGGGTTGACTGTGGATGGGCAATGGCAGACATTAAGAGACCGCATGGATGAACTACAACAATTGTACATTCCTGTCTCGCGTAAAAATAAAAAAGGGAAGGTGGCTCAACCGTGGCTATTAAGGGAAATCAGGGATAGTATTAGAGCCAAGGAAGTGGCATACAAATTGGCCAGAAATAGCAGCGAACCCAGGGACTGGGAGAAATTTAGAACTCAGCAGAGGAGGACAAAGGGTTTGATTAGGGCAGGGAAAATGGAGTACGAGAAGAAGCTTGCAGGGAACATTAAGACGGACTGCAAAAGCTTCTATAGATATGTAAAGAGAAAAAGGTTAGTAAAGACAAACGTAGGTCCCCTGCAGTCAGAATCAGGGGAAGTCATAACGGGGAACAAATAAATGGTGGACCAATTGAACAAGTACTTTGGTTCGGTATTCACTGAGGAGGACACAAACAACCTTCCAGATATAAAAGGGGTCGGAGGGTCTAGTATGAGGAGGAGGAACTGAGGGAAATCCTTATTAGTCGGGAAATTGTGTTGGGGAAATTGATGGGATTGAAGGCCGATAAATCCCCAGGGCCTGATGGACTGCATCCCAGAGTACATAAGGAGGTGGCCTTGGAAATAGTGGATGCATTGACAGTCATTTTCCAACATTCAATTGACTCTGGATCAGTTCCTATGGAGTGGAGGGTAGCCAATGTAACCCCATTTTTTAAAAAAGGAGGGAGAGAGATAACAGGGAATTATAGACCGGTCAGCCTGACATCGGTAGTGGGTAAAATGATGGAATCAATTATTAAGGATGTCATAGCAGTGCATTTGGAAAGAGGTGATATGATAGGTCCAAGTCAGCATGGATTTGTGAAAGGGAAATCATGCTTGACAAATCTTCTGGAATTTTTTGAGGATGTTTCCAGTCGAGTGGACAAGGGAGAACCAGTTGATGTGGTATATTTGGACTTTCAGAAGGCTTTCGACAAGGTCCCACACAAGAGATTAATGTGCAAAGTTAAAGCACATGGCATTGGGGGTAGTGTGCTGACATGGATTGAGAACTGGTTGTCAGACAGGAAGCAAAGAGTAGGAGTAAATGGGTACTTTTCAGAATGGCAGGCAGTGACTAGTGGGGTACCGCAACGTTCTGTGCTGGGGCCCCAGCTGTTTACACTGTACATTAATGATTTAGACGAGGGGATTAAATGTAAATCTCCAAATTTGCGGATGACACTAAGTTGGGTGGCAGTGTGAGCTGCGAGGAGGATGCTATGAGGCTGCAGAGCGACTTGGATAGGTTAGGTGAGTGGGCAAATGCATGGCAGATGAAGTATAATGTGGATAAATGTGAGGTTATCCACTTTGGTGGTAAAAACAGAGAGACAGACTATTATCTGAATGGTGACAGATTAGGAAAAGGGGAGGTGCAACTAGACCTGGGTGTCATGGTACATCAGTCATTGAAGGTTGGCATGCAGGTACAGCAGGCGGTTAAGAAAGCAAATGGCATGTTGGCCTTCATAGCGAGGGGATTTGAGTACAGGGGCAGGGAGGTGTTGCTACAGTTGTACAGGGCCTTGGTGAGGCCACACCTGGAGTATTGTGTACAGTTTTGGTCTCCTAACCTGAGGAAGGACATTCTTGCTATTGAGGGAGTGCAGCGAAGGTTCACTAGACTGATTCCCGGGATGGCGGGACTGACCTATCAAGAAAGACTGGATCAACTGGGCTTGTATTCACTGGAGTTCAGAAGAATGAGAGGGGACCTCATAGAAACGTTTAAAATTCTGGCGGGGTTAGACAGGTTAGATGCAGGAAGAATGCTCCCAATGTTGGGGAAGTCCAGAACTAGGGGACACAGTCTAAGGATAAGGGGTAAGCCATTTAGGACCGAGATGAGGAGGAATTTCTTCACTGAGAGTGGTGAACCTGTGGAATTCTCTACCACAGAAAGTTGTTGAGGCCAATTCACTAAATATATTCAAAAAGGAGTTAGATGAAGTCCTTACTACTAGGGGAATCAAGGGGTATGGTGAGAAAGCAGGAATGGGGTACTGAAGTTGCATGTTCAGCCATGAACTCATTGAATGGCGGTGCAGGCTCGAAGGGCCGAATGGCCGACTCCTGCACCTATTTTCTATGTTTCTATGTTTCTATGTATGCAACCCCAGGCAACCTGTATAAAACCGCCACCAGAGGGCGTATCTGTTGGAGTACAAAGGGATCCCAGCATCCCTTGTGAGCAATGTATATAAGCAGGCCTCCCACCCAGCAATCTGGAGTCTGAATAAAGGAACTACGCTCACACTTACTCATTGTCTACAGTACTCAGTTGCATTACTTTATTATGAGCATAACAGAAATGACAGTGTATTTAATACGAGTCATGTTGTAAGCCCGAGGTCCTGTAATTCCAGCAGTGGCCAGAATGTGTATGGTGCTCTGACCGTTCTGAAATGTCAGACTGTAACCCTGTCCAGCGCAGTCAATGTAACAAAGACAGAGCACAGCTGGGCGCGTGGGCCTAGCCCCAAAAACCTTTTATATGGTTTACAGTCATTTGTTAGCCTGGAGTTATTCAATGATTTCCCCTGCGCAGCAAGACAGGGTCCGGAGAAATGTGTATAACACAACATGCATTTTACAACAATGCAAATGGAGGCTCATAAAACATAACATACCCCTTCTCGCCCGACACTGTCAGAGGCCAGCTGGCATTTATATAGCGGCTTAACTCAACTACATGTCCCAACGCGTTTCACAAAGTGATCAACCAGCTGGCATTTGACAGTGTCGGGCGAGAAGGGGTACGACCGATCTTACATTATTTGTTGATTTATTCTCTGTCCAACAGTGTAGCTACCGTTAGGGGTCTATAGACAACACCCACCAGGGAATTATTCCCCTTTTTATCTCTTATCTCCACCCCATCCTTATCTTCTAATCCATTATCATTTCTCACTACTGCACTGATCTCATCCGTTATTAACGCTGCTACCCCACCTCCTTTTCCTTTTTGTTGATCCGACCCAATTGTCAAATACTTCTGAATATTCAGTTCCCAGCCTTGGTCACCTTGCAACCACGACTCTGTAATGGCTATCAGATCATAACCCATTTATATCTATTTGTGCTGTCAGCTCATGTCATGTTAAGAATGCTGCGTGCATTCAGATAAAAAGCATTTAATTTTGTCTCTTCACTATTTTTCCCTGCTTTGACCCCACTCTCTGATGCACTCAATTTTATACATTCTGCCCCTTCCTGTTGTACTCCAGTTATCATTACCCCCATCGTTACCCTGCTTTATTACCTTCTCCTGCCTCTGACTTTTGAACATGTTCCCATCACCTGAAACCTCCTACACCTATTTAATTTGAAGCTTTTTCTACAGCCCGTGTTAATCAATTCGCCACTGGTCCCAGCCTGATTCAAGTGAAGCCCGTCCCAACAGAACAGCTCGTTCTCACCCCATGAATCAATGCCTCATGAATTCAAAACCAATTCCTCCCACACCAATCTTTGAGCCACGCGTTCATCTCTGATCTCATGTGCCCTATGCACATTTGCTGATGGCTCAGGTAGTAACCCAGAGATTATTACGTTTGTGGGTCTGCTTATTAATTTAGCGCCTAACAGCTCATACTCTCTTAGCAGAACCTCCTTTTTGCTTTAGCTATATCATTGCTACCTGCGTGGACCACGACAACGGGATCTTCCCCTCCACTCCAATTCCTCTCCAGCCCAGAGGAGATGTCCTTAAGCCTGGCACCAGACAGGCAACAGAGCCTTTGGGACTCACGCTCTCAGTTGCAGAGAACAGTATCTATCCCCCTAAATTTACTGCCCTCCACCACTAATATTCCTTTTTACTTTCGCCACTTGAACGGCCCCCTGTAGCACGGTGCTGTGGTCAATTTTCCCATTTGCCCTGCAGTCCCTGCCCTGGTCCATACCGAGCAAGAAAATTGACCCTGTTGGATAAGAGCAAGCATGGAGGCTCCATCACCCAACTGTCAGTGACCACGGACCAATTTTGAATTATTTCACCTAAGGGGTGTGACTGCCTCCTGGAACACAATGTCCAGGTAACACTCCAACTCCCTGCTGTCTTAGGGTCTGAAGCTCGGACTCCAGCTCTTCAACTCTGAACCTAACTGATGTCACTATAAATATTTAGCCAATGGAAGCTCTTGCAGTACAAGGGGCGAATTGTCTGGCAATACCCAACGCCCTCTCCATACTCAAAGGACGTCTAACACATTTCAGTACAAACCCCCCCCGTGCTCCTGTTGTACAGTTATTGGAGAGTCAATACAGCAGCTTGTTGTGAAATGAATGCCATCCTCCATTCCATCAACCACCAGAGTGATCTGTTGAAGACCAGCCTTCAGGTGTCCATCACTGAATCATCCCAGAGGGTTCTTAACATGACCTCAAGCGAATGAAGCCTGTAAATCCCAATCGATCAGTATCAGGATTTACAGGCTTGTGTGGCCTTGGTGTATTGTACCTGCCACAATGGTAAGGAATAATTTATTTACACAGAGCCTCATTGTTTAGTGTTTGTGCTGGATTTCCATTGGAAGGGCATGTCAAACCATTCTTGGGGTATTTTGTTTAACGAAACCATGAAGGGAGATTAGGTATAAAAATGTCAATAATAGGACGAGTTTGAAATACGGAGACACCAAGGGAAGAGCTCAGGGTTAGAAACTTACAAAATAGAAGCAGGAGTAGGCCCTGCAGCCCTTTGCACCATTCAATATCATGGCTGATCATTCCCTCAGTACCCATTTCCTGCTTCCTCTACATACCCCTTAGCCATAAGAGGAATATCTAACTCCCCCTCTTGAATAGATCCAATGAACTGGCATCAACAACTCTCTGCGGCAGGGAATTCCATAGATTAATAACTGAGTGAAGAAGTTTCTCCTCATCTCAGTCCTAACTTGCCTAACCCTTATCCTAAGACTATGTCCCCTGGTTCTAGAACTCAGCAGAGGAGGACAAAGGGTTTGATTAGGGCAGGGAAAATGGAGTACGAGAAGAAGCTTGCAGGGAACATTAAGACTGATTACATATCTATAGAAACTTTTGCAAAGAGAAAAAGGTTAGTAAAGACAAACGTAGGTCCCCTGCAGTCAGAATCAGGGGAAGTCATAACGGGGAACAAAGAAATGGCGGACCAATTGAACAAGTACTTTGGTTCGGTATTCACTGAGGAGGACACAAACAACCTTCCGGATATAAAAGGGGTCGGAGGGTCTAGTAAGGAGGAGGAACTGAGGGAAATCCTTATTAGTCTGGAAATTGTGTTGGGGAAATTGATGGGATTGAAGGCCGATAAATCCCCAGGGCCTGATGGACTGCATCCCAGAGTACTTAAGGAGGTGGCCTTGGAAATAGTGGATGCATTGACAGTCATTTTCCAACATTCCATTGACTCTGGATCAGTTCCTATGGAGTGGAGGGTAGCCAATGTAACCCCACTTTTTTAAAAAGGAGGGAGAGAGAAAACAGGGAATTATAGACCGGTCAGCCTGACATCGGTAGTGGGTAAAATGATGGAATCAATTATTAAGGATGTCATAGCAGTGCATTTGGAAAGAGGTAATATGATAGGTCCAAGTCAGCATGGATTTGTGAAAGGGAAATTATGCTTGACAAATCTTCTGGAAACATCCTCAAAAAATTCCAGTAGAGTGGACAAGGGAAAACCAGTTGATGTGGTATATTTGGACTTTCAGAAGGCTTTCGACAAGGTCCCACACAAGAGATTAATGTGCAAAGTTAAAGCACATGGATTGAGAACTGGTTGTCAGACAGGAAGCAGAGAGTAGGAGTAAATGGGGACTTTTCAGAATGGCAGGCAGTGACTAGTGGGGTACCGCAAGGTTCTGTGCTGGGGCCACAGCTGTTTACACTGTACATTAATGATTTAGACGAGGGGATTAAATGTAGTATCTCCAAATTTGCAGATGACACTAAGTTGGGTGGCAGTGTGAGCTGCAAGGAAGATTCTATGAGGCTGCAGAGCAATTTGGATATGTTAGGTGAGTGGGCAAATGCATGGCAGATGAAATATGTGGATAAATGTGAGGTTATCCACTTTGGTGGTAAAAACAGAGAGACAGACTATTATCTGAATGGTGACAGATTAGGAAAAGGGGATGTGCAAAGAGACCTGGGTGTCATGGTACATCAGTCATTGAAGGTTGGCATGCAGGTGCAGCAGGCAGTTAAGAAAGCAAATGGCATGTTGGCCTTCATAGCGAGGGGATTTGAGTACAAGGGCAGGGAGGTGTTGCTACAATTGTACAGGGCCTTGGTGAGGCCACACCTGGAGTATTGTGTACAGTTTTGGTCTCCTAACCTGAGGAAGGACATTCTTGCTATTGAGGGAGTGCAGCGAAGATTCACCAGACTGATTCCCGGGATGGCGGGACTGACCTATCAAGAAAGACTGGATCAACTGGGCTTGTATTCACTGGAGTTCAGAAGAATGAAAGGGGACCTCAGAAACATTTAAAATTCTGACGGGGTTAGACAGGTTAGATGCAGGAAGAATGTTCCCAATGTTGGGGAAGTCCAGAACCAGAGGACACAGTCTAAGGATAAGGGGGAAGCCATGTAGGACCAAGATGAGGAGGAATTTCTTCACCCAGAGAGTGGTGAACCTGTGGAATTCTCTACCACAGAAAGTTGTTGAGGCCAATTCACTAAATATATTCAAAAAGGAGTTAGATGAAGTCCTTACTACTAGGGGAATCAAGGGGTATGGTGAGAAAGCAGGAATGGGATACTGAAGTTGCATGTTCAGCCATGAACTCATTGAATGGCGGTGCAGGCTAGAAGGGCCGAATGGCCTACTCCTGCACCTATTTTCTATGTTTCTATGTTTCCACAAATCTGGAACATTCTTCCAGCATCTAACCTTTCCCTTCCTGTTAGAATCTTATGTTTCGATGAGATCACCTCATGCTTCTAAACTCGAGTGAATAAAGGTCCAGTTGGTCAGTCGGTCCAGTCTCATGTCAGTCCAGCCATCCCCGGAATCAGTCCAGTGAACTTTTGCTGCACTCCATCAATAGCAAGAATGTCCTTCCTCAGATTAGGGACCAAAACTGAACACAATATTCCAAGTGAAGCATCAACAAGGCCCTGTACAGCTGCAGTAAGACCTCCCTGCTCTTCTATTCAAATCCCCTAGCTCTGAAGGCCAACATAACATTTGCCTTCACTGCCTGCTGTACCGGTCTGCCTACTTTGTGATTGATGAACCATGACACCCAGGTCTCATTGCCCCTCCCCTTTTCCTAATCTGCCACCTTCCACACAATATTCTGCCTTCGTGTTTCTGCCCCAAAAATGGCTAACCTCACATTTATCCACATTATACTGCATCCGCTATGCATTTGCTCACTCACCAAACCTGTCCAATTCATCCTGCAGCCTCTTAATCCTCCTCAGTTCACACCACCCAGCTTAGTGTCATCTGCAAACTTGTAGATATTACACAATTCCTTCATCTAAATCATTAATGTATATTGTAAAGAGCTGGGGTCCCCGCACTGAGCTTGCGGCCCTCCACTAGTCACTGCCTGCCATTTGTAAAGGACCCCTTTATCCCGACACTGCCTCCTGTCAACCAGTTCTCTATCCATGTCACTACATTACCCCCAATACCATGTGCTTTGATTTTGCACTCTAGTCTCTTGTGGGACCTTGTCAAAGGCCTTTTGAAAGTCCAAATACACATCCACTGGTTCTTCCTTGTCCACGCAACTAGTTACACCCTCAACAAATTCCAGAAGATTTGTCAAGTATGATACCCCTTTCAAAAATCCATGCTGACTTGGTCTGAGCTGGTCACTCTTTCCAAATGCACTGTTATTTATTCTTTCCCCACTACTGATGTCAGGCTAACCGGTCTATAATTACCCATTTTCTCTTTTTTTTTTAAAAAAAAGAAGTGGTGTTACATCAGCTACCCTCCAATCCATAGGAGCTGATCCAGAGTCGAGACTGTTGGAAAATCATCAATGCATGCACTATTTCTAGGGCCATATACTTAAGTACTCTGGGATGCAGACAATCAGGCCCTGGGGATTTATCAGCCTGCAATCCCATCAATTTCCCAAACACAATTTCCTGCTGAGTACGGATATCCTTCACTTCCTTCTCACTAGACCCACTGTAGTTTTTGGTTGAGTTCAAGTGAGGAAGCCCTGCCAGCTAATTTACAACCTTTTGTATTTTACATCATTATACTGGTCCCGCCACATTGTGACCAATGGAGCTGATCGTCACTCGCTGAAGATGCGATAAGTCAGCATATCCCACCCTACATTGCCTGGCTGCTGACCCATCATCCGGGACAATCCATGGTCCAGAAGAGTTTGCCAACTGTCCGTTTGGAGAGCTTGGGTTGGAATTCTCAATCCACATCATTCCTGCGGGTGCCAGTTACATTTACGCAGACCGGAGAGACTGGGAATCTGGAGAGCTGCAGCTCTGCCCGGCTCCCGTCAAAGGGCAACAGCATCTGGGCTTCAACACACCCGACGTCCTGCCTCTTGCCTCCACGCCAAGGAGAGAGCCCACATCGTGCCTCCATGGTCTCATGGAAGCGGCAATGGCAGACAGACCCGGGACCCATCCCAAGGGACAGGGTTCAATGCAAGCGCGCCAGTCCTTCCCGCTCGACATGATAAAACCCACTAGCCTTGCCCTGAACATGGCTGGTGGCGCGGTGGTTTGGGGGGGGGGGGGTGGGATATACAAAGGAGGCACCAGCGATTGTCAAACCAGGTAACAAATTAACTCGCTGGAGAAGACAGTAAAATCCAGCCAATATTTGAAAGATAACACGAGACCAGGGCTCATCTATAACAGGAGTTTATTATCCAACAGACACATCTACAGTTCCATAGAGCTGCACTCGGAGCCCAGTCTGCGGCGATGGTCCATTTTCCACATGGCGACTGTCCCGACCAACAGGGCCATGGAGAGCAGTGCTACCCCAACCGCTACTCCAGGAAGGACACGGGAGGGGGTATCAGCAGCAGCATCTGTGGGGAGAAGCCAGGGTTAGATGGGCACCAGTTACTGCATCACGGCACACAGTTGGAGGGTGCTCCTTTACCTTTCTCTTCCTGGGTGATCCCTGCAGACAGTCTCTGCTCATCTTCCAGGAAAATGATGGGTCCTTCAGCGGTCACCAAGGACCCAGGCCGGGAATCAGCACTTCTTCGCCTCCCTGCGGGACAAGGGAAAGAGACAAGACTTCAAGGTGGATAGTTCAATGTTCAGCTGCCTGAAGCCCCAAATCAGGTGTTCAAACTGATGGCCGAATGCAAAAATCGTCAGGGACGAAAGAGATGAGATTAGACTAATTAAATACAGTTCTGTCAGAACAAGATTCACTTCCTATTCCCATAAAGAGCCTTTTCAACCGAGCAACATTTGCAGTCGCTGACAGTATAATGGCTGGACTGGTCTCCTGGGGGAAGGAGATTAGATTTAAACACCAGTTTGACCAGCGATTACACTGGACATCCACACATTGCCCAGGTCTCCCCCCGCCACCAGATATCGGTCTTATTCCACCCGAAACTCCCGATTGCAGCAGGATGCTGGATAAATGTTCCTGAACCCCAGTTGTGGATTCCATTCAGACCCAGGGCACGATGTTATCAGACCCGCTGAGCCAGATTGCTATTCTGCAGTAAACTGGCAAACAGTTCAGAGCCAGCAGATTGGCGACACTCTTCCTGCACCCAGTTTAGGCCCTTGCTGAATGTCCCAGTGTCCAAAGGTCCCTCATCCACCACTCCCCATTAGGGTTCAGTTTCCAGTCAGATCCCAGGTACTTACTGGGGCTGCAGGGAGCCATGCAGTTCTGTTGGGTGGATGGGTAGCAAACCTCAGCACTGCAGTGGAAGTAAACCTGGAAAGAGACAGTGCAGTATGGTCAGTCCCACAGCTCCCAGTCAGGAGATTAAGGCTTCTACATTCAAAGGGTGAACAGGGGTTGCCTCACTGTTAGCGAGACCCCAGGAACAAGTTCAATCAAGTGACCGAGAGAAACTAAAGGAAACTCACCTCCCCGGTCAGAGCCCGGCCCGAAACTCGGTCCCAGAAAGCGAAAGTGCTGACTACAAACCGGTTATGGTGAGTTGGGAACCGCAAATGGGAAGCGGCATCTACCGGGAGGAGGAGGGTTTTGTAATTGTCGCCCACAAATGGGCACCTGGAACAGAGAAAGAGGGGGTTATATGGGGAGGGGGGCACCTGGAACAGAACGATAGGGTTATAGCGGTACATCAAACCAAACTCCTGAGATTAGACTAGATAAAGAAACTAGAGTACATTCCAAAGAACATTTAAACCAATTAACCTGGCCCTCAGATTTGTAATATTGCCCCGTTCGATCCTACCCAGTCCATGTCGCCCCCTCCCCAATCCCCAACCTGCCCCAAGCTCCCTCACTCACTGACTTACCTGCCCACCAGCAGGTCCCATCGGAGCCCCGAATACGGCTCGGGGGTGGGGGTCGCCCAGCAGGCATTGAGCACCAGCACAAGGGACGGATCGTTCCGGTTCAGGACACGAACCTCCACAAACACGGGGTCCCGGAGCACACTCAGGATCGGGTAGTCACTGGCCACGTACCAGCTCCGGTAGCCACCATCTGAAAAGAGAAAGATGAAGGACGGGCACTATTTGCAGAGAGAGCCTGAAGTTGGACAGTAGCCATCAGCAGCACTCCCTACCTCTCGCTATTCTCAGCTCCAGAACCAGGATCCCGGCCTCAGTGGCAGGCAGTGGTGGAGAAAGGGTGTAAACTCGGGGCTTCACCTGCAGATCCGACTCCTGGCTTCCCTTGTAACTGCACTGGACATGGAGCCTGCAAGAGAACGGACACGGCTGGAGAATTCAGCTCCTCACCTTCTCTCCCCGCTCAATGTGCTCCCATTCTCACCTGAAGGGGCTGTCCCGGGTCACCGATCCCAAAGCTCCATCCAAGATCTCAAACTGACCCAACACATCCGTTTCATACACGGCGTTCACCCCGTCCAGCTACAAGAGACAGAAGACCATCAGTACAGAGGGACAGGAGTAGGCCATTCATCCCCTCCATAATGTTTCGCTTTGCAATCAGACCATGGCTGACCAACTCCATCCTATTGCCGTGTTTCTGTAACCCTTAATGCCTTTGCCTAAGAAAATCTCAATCACAGTTCGGAAATTTAATGGACCTCGCCTCAGCTATTTCGGAGGCAGTTCCAGATTCCCAACAAGCTTGTGACGTGCTGCCTGACATCACCCCGACCGGCCGAGCTCTATTGATATGCCCTTTGTTGTGGCCGGTCCACTGGAGATAAACTTTTCCAGGCCTACACCATCAAAGCACCTAGATCACCCCTTAATCTTCGCTCCTGGAGAGATCACAAGCCGAGTCTATGGAACGTGTCCTCAATTTAACCCTTTTAGCTCCGCGATCATTCTGGACAATCTGCACTGCATCGCCTCCAAGGCAGATATCTCCTTCCCGAGGCGTGGTGCCCCGAACAAATGCAGTCTAACTAGCACTTTATAGCTCCCATTATCCAACCCCTTTGTATTCCATACCCGGAGATACTGTAAACATTCCATTAGTCTATTCAATCAAGGTTTGTAGCTGCCCAACAGCTTGTAGTGATTGCTATCCCAAATCCCCACACAATTCCAAGCTGACCATTTATAAATTATTGATCGATTTATAGTCCGAAAATGGATGACCTCACTGCCTCACATTGTTCAAATTTCTGCCAGATGAGAAATCACTTACTTAATCTGTGCGGGTCCCTTTGCAACCTCAGCCCCCATCTACACAACTCACTGCCACCTCACTTCGTGCTGACAGCAAATATGGATTATACAGACCACTATTCGTTTATCCAAGGTCAGTGATAAAAGAGTGTAAAGCCGAGTTCCACCTCCTAGTACAGATCTCAGGGGAAAACCACGAGTCATAACTTGAAATACATCTCAAATATCATTTGTGATGTTGACCCGCTATCCAACTCCAAAACCAGTCAATAAGTCGCCTTCAAGGCACTTGGTCCATTGTCTGGAACCTCAAACAACTTCTGCAGATACATAAACACGCCCTTATCACCCAGTGACGTCCTGAAACCAATGCAAGTCGGTGAGATTGGCCTTTCACTGACCGATCCAGAAACCATCAGTTCATACCGCCCAGATGCTCAGTCACTGCCCCGATATATTCCAGCAACTTCCCCACGACAGGCATTAGACCACGGATTATAGTTTCCCGATTCCACTTTCCCCAACCTGAAGTTGATATTTTCAATGTGCTACCCCAAGGAGACAATTGCAGAATTAAGAGTGTTGCAAGTTCACAACTAAACTTCCTGCAATATCGTCACCTACATCTGTTAATACCCAGGGATGGAGACCATCAGGTGCGAGACCTACATTTGTTCCGTCTCAGTATTCTACTGGTATTAAATCCAGCAAGCTCCTCATTGATTTATTATTTCTAGTATCTCTGGTACTGTCTCCTCCTCCTCTACTGTAAAGACCGATTGCAAAGTCATTGAGCAAGTCTGCCATTTCCTTATTATCTATCACATGTATTGCCTTTAAGGCCCACATTACCCTTTAGATACCGTCTCACCCGACTGACAGCCATTGGTGAGGCTCCCAGCCCACAATACCTACCCGCTGAGCAGTTCCACACTCAGTGACTGCGAACTGAAAGAGGACAGTGTCTGCAGAGGCCACGGTCGGACTGCACTCAGCTCCGTGTCCATCCTTCAGATGGACCGTGGTCAGGTTTACAGGAGGCAGCGTCAAATCCTTGGAGATGGCGATCAGGACCCGCCCATCCTTGGTGCACACTGCAAGATGGTCAATGACAGGCGGTTAGTCGCTGCACGGGGAGTGGCAAGGGAACCGTTACCGGGAGGGCGAGAAACTCCACCCAGGTCAGGACCACCGTCTTGTTTCCATCCCCTCCCATTCTCCGTCTAATGGAAACCCGTTGACCAGCTCCAGCTCAGCACTGGTCTGGTTGTGTTTAAGGGGCCCGGATCTCATCGATAGAAATTAATCAAAGCAAATGATCAGAGGCAGCAGGAAGCTGGGCTCCTTCACACTGCCCTCCTATCCTGGACAACTACACAGGGCGGGATTCAACCATCGACTTTCAAGTCACATCCGGCAACAGAAGGGTTAAAAGTTCAGATACTGGGTCAGGGTCAAACTGCTGCTCTCAGTTTCTGATGTAACAGCTCCCAAACTCACCAACCCCGAATGGAGGGGGTCCCAGACCCACCCTCAGTTCTACTCCCAGAGTGGAGGTTTGAAATTGCACCTGACATTTCAGGACAGGGAGAGAAGATACTGGCCAGGGAATCCCCGAGTGAGCTGGATTGCGGGTGTTCCTGGAAAGCCCTGGCCCACAATACAGACGGCCCGAGAATACACCCACCTGGCAGATTGTCCAGTGAATAGAAACACGGCGGCACATCCCGGCTCCCGGCATCAAAGCAGCAGCCTCTCCCCACACACTCACTGCCTTCAATTCCCGGAAAGCCGCAGTCTTGGCGGAATTTGGGAGACAGCCAACATTTATCGGCGGGGAGAAGGAGAGAGGGCGGTTGAGATGAACAGATTGTCACAAATAACAAGTCCAGAATCCACAACCTTTCCATTATAACAAGCGAACCCTCCCAGGTAAGTGAGGCTGTAAAGCCGACTTCCCCTTTTTATCCCAGCGCTGTTTAACCCGCAGTAAATGACTGTCCCAATCAGCCTGAGGCTCAGTCCGCGGCCCACGGGCTCCCGAACATCAACCCGCATTCCCACGGCTCACACGGACTGTTTCTAATAAACCAATAAAGGTGACCCTGGGTCTAGAGACAGTTCCCCAAGCGCCCAATGGAGGGCTCTCTACGCGGTAGTCCTCGCTTTATTTATTTTATTTCTTTATTCACAGAGATTTGGGCGTCACTGGCCAGGCCAGCATTCATTGCCCGTCCCTATTTGCTTTTGAGAAGGTCGTGGGAGCTGCCTTCTTGAACCGCTGCAGTCCATGTGGTGAAGGTACTCCCACAGTGCTGACTATGTCATAGTGGTTTGGTACATCTGAGTGGCTGGCTCGGCCATTTCAGAGGGCAGGTAAGATTCCACCATATTGCTGCGGGCCTGAAGTCACATGTAGGCCCAGACCAGGTAAGGACGGAATGTTTCCTTCCTTAAAGGTCCCTTGCTTTTTGTGGTATACATCAATGATCTTGACTTGAATATAGGGGGTATGATTAAGTGGTTTGCAGATGATATAAAAATTGGCCCTGTGGTTGATGAAGAAGAAAGCTGCGGACTGCAGGTAGATATTAATGGATTGGTCAGGTGGGCAAACAGTGGCAAATGGAATTTAATCCAGAGAAATGTTAGGTAATGCATTTGGAGAGGGCTAACAAGGAAAAGGTATACACATTAAATGGCACGACATCGAGAAATGTCCACAGATCCCTAAAGGTAGCAGGCCAGGTAGATAAAGTGCTTAAGAAGGCATACGGAATGCTTGCCTTTATTAGCCGAGGCATAGAATATAAGAGCAGGGAGGTTATGGTTGAACTATATAAAACACTGGTTAGACCGCAGCTGGAGTACTTCATGCACATTACAGGAAGGACGTGATTGCACTAGAGAGGGTACAGAGGAGATTTACGAGGATGTTGCCTGGAGTGGAGAATCTTAGCTATGAGGACAGATTAGATCGGCTGGGGTTGTTTTCCTTAGAACAGAGGAGGCTGAGGGGAGACCTCATTGAGGTGTATAACATTACGAGGAGCCTGGATAGAGTGGATGGAAAGCGCCTATTTCCCTGAGCAGAGGGGTCAACAAACATGGGGCATAAATTTAAAGTAATTGGTAGAAGGTTTAGAGGGGATTTGATGGGAAATGTCTTCACGCAGAGGGTCGTATGTCTCTGGAAATCACTGCCTGAAATGATGGCGGAGGCAGAAACCCTCACCACATTTAAAAAGTACTTGGATGTGCACTTGATGTGCAATAACCTACAGGGTTACGGACCCAGAACTGGAAAGTGGGATTAGGCTGGATAGCCTCTTGTTGGCCCGCAGGGACATGATGGGCCGAAATGGCTGCCTTCCATGCTGTAAACTTCTATGATTATATGATTCTAAGAATATTAGTGAACCAGTTGTGGTTTTCCCGACAATATGGTAGTTTCAAAGTCACCATTACTGATATTAGCTTTTTAATTCCAAAATTATTTTATGAACTGAATTTAAATTCCTGCAGCTGCGGTGGTGGGATTTGAACTCACGTCTCTGGATTATGAGTCCAAGCCTCTGGATTACTGGCCCAGTAAAATAACCACTATGTTAGCACAACATCAATTGGGGACTTGGCCTGGAGGGTGCTGCATGTGGCAGTCCCGTGCAATATAGTTTATGTCAGTTCACGGACTCCCCGGCCGCCTGCATTTTCTGTGGCCAGGATTGCGTGTTCCACGCTTATGTATAGTATGAGGGCTTGCAGCACCTCTTCCACTATTTGAATGGGCTGCTCCTTGAACTTTGGCTGAATTCAGTCCCACGCTCCTGGTCTTTGATCACCCTGTACGGGGGGAAGCGGGCTGGTCGGAGTATCTCCTGCTCGGACTGCTACTGGGCCTGGCCAAAGAGGCCATCAACAGGTCCAGGCAGCGGGCGGTCAAGTGGGTCATTCAGCCCGACTGCCTGCCTCTCTTCCGCAGCTACAGTCGCTCCTGCGTATTGCTGGAGATGGAGCAAGTGGTGTCCACCGGTACACTCACAGCCTTCCGTGATCGGTCGGTATAGAATTTTAATTCAACTTGTTATGTTTCCTTTTAATTTGCGTTTGTTAATTTACGCTTTTTATTGCTTGTGCCCCTTTAAAAACGGTGCAGATGTTTGAATTTAAATTGGCAATTGCCGCCATTTAACGACACAGCTCCTCAAGTTCCCCTCTTATGGAGCCAGCACTAATATAATTCAGATATCATGTCTCATTAACTGAAGAAACCTATAACTGTAAATGATAATAGTGTTGTTTGTGTCAATGAGACACTCGGTACCTTGCGGTACAGAGAGAGACTGCTTCCATCCCATGCACATTGGGGAACATTGATTCAGCACCACTCCTAACCCCTCTCAGTGACCCCATCTCCTGGGATCATCGAATGATACAGCACAGAAGGCCATTCGGACCATTGTGTCTGTGCCCTCACTATGAACGAGCGATCAAATTAATCCAAATCCCGTGATATTTCCCCATAGCCCTGCAAGTTGTTCCTTTTCAAGTATATATGCAATTGCCTTTTGAAAGTCACTATTAGAACTTAATCCGCCAGCATTTCAGGCTTTCAGGCAGTGCATTCCAGACTATAACTCACTGAAAAATGCATTCAGCTCATCTACTTTTGCAAATTCTCTGAAATCTGGGTCTTTTGCAAATTATCTGAAATCTGTGTCCTCTGGTTACCCAGCCTGCTCCAGTGGGAACAGTTTTTAATGATCTGCTCTATCAAAACCCCACATGGTTTTGAACACATCTATTAAATCTCCCCTTAATCTTCTCTTCTCCAATTAGAACAACCCCAGCTTCTCTCGTCTCGCAAAATAAACGAATCTTTCATCCCTGCTCCCATTCTGGTAAATCTTCTCTCCATCCTCTCTAAGGCCTTGACATCCTTCCTAAAGTGTGGTGCCCAGAATTGGTCACAATACTTTAGCTGAGGCCCAACCAATGATTTATAAATGTTTACCATAACTTCCTTGATATTGTTCTCTATTCCATTAGTTATAAAACGAAGGCTGCAGTTTGAATGTTTAACGACCGTATTAACATGAACGATTTGAGAGCCTGGTCTTCAAACACTCTTTTCCACAGACGGCCGAAGGCTGCCCTGGTGCACTGGAGGCAATGTTGAATCTCTGCATCAATGTCTGCCTTTGTTGATAACAGGCTCCCGAGATATGGGAAATGGTCCATGTTGTCGAGGGATGCGCTGTGAATCTTGATGATTGGAGGGCAGTGCTGAGCGGCGGGGACAGACTGGTGGAGGAGCGTGCGGCAAACCAGCCCCACCCACCAATTCCCTCGACGAATGTCTGTCCCACCTGTAACAGGGTCTGTGGTTCTCGTATTGGACTGTTCAGCCACCAAAGAACTCACTTTGGGAGTGGAAGCATGTCTGCCTCGATGCCAAGGGACTGCCTATGATGATGATAATGACATGAAAGATTTGTGTCCGTAAACCCACAGCTCTCTCCCTTACTGCAGACCCTTTAAAATTGTCCCATTACATTCACTTTTGCTCATTTTTCCTTCTAAAATGCATCACTTCAAACCATTCTGCATTAAATTTGATCTGCCATGTGTCTGCCCATTTCACCAATCTGTTTATGTACTCCTGATTTCTATTACTATCCTTCTCACTGTTTACTTCATTTCTGAGATTGCTGCCATCTGCATACTTTGAAATTATGCCCTGTCTCCCCAAGGCCAGATCATTGATATATATCAAAAGAGCAGTGGTTCCAATAGCGAGCCCTGGGGGACAGCACTGTATACCTCCCTCCAGTCCAATAAATATACGTTCACCACAACTCTCTGCTGTTTGTCTGAGAGCCAATTGAGTTACCACACTGTCCCTTCAATCCCCGCGGTCACCTTCTAACCTGAATGTGGTGAAGAGTTATAATATAACTCCCCGCAGAGACCCATCTCCTGGAATGGTCTCCATGTGATCCCTGTGGTGGACAGATCCCTGTTCAAACTCCTCCTTTTAAAGGCTCTGAGAATCAGAGGGGTTCATCCTTAGTCCAACTGGAAATTGTTATGTATGCAACCCCAGGCAACCTGTACAACACCACCACCAGAGGGCCTACCTGTTGGAAACCCAACATCCCTTGGGAGTACTGTATATAAGCAGGCCTCCCACACTGTACCAGCATTCTGGACTCAGAAAAAAGGAGCTAAGGTCACACTTACTCATTGCATACAGTACTCAGTTGCGTTACTTTATTATGAGCACAACAACTGGCGACGAGATAACGAACAACCACGTGTAAATGTAGAGAACTCTTGGTATCCTGAATTATTTTTCATTTGGGGACAATTGGGAGGTCTTTGTGGAGTGACTCGACCAATGCTTCATGGCCAACGAGCTGGAAGGGGATGAGAACGCTGCCAAATGAAGGGCGATGCTCCTCAACATCTGCGGTGCAACAACCTGTGGCCTCATGAAGAATCTTCGAGCTCTGGTGAAACCAACAACCAAATCGTATGAGGAATTGTGAACGCTGGTCCGGGAGCACCATAATATGAAGGAAAGCATTCTGATGGCAAGGTATCGATGCTATACGTGTCAGCGGTCTGAAAGCCAGGAAGTGGCGAGCTACGTCACCAAACTAAGGTGCCTTGCAGGACATTGCAAATTCGATGGATTCCTTGAGCAAATGCTAAGAGACATGTTTGTGCTTGGCTTTGGCCATGAGGTTATCCTTCACAAACTATTAACTGTTGAAACACCGGATCTGAGCAAAGCCAGAACAATAGCCCAGGCACTTATGTCCACCAGCGATAACACCAAACAAATTTCGCAGCGTAAAGTGATTTTGGCAAGTACTAGACACAAAGTAACGTCATTTTCAGGCAGGAATACATATGGCAGAACGTACACGCTGGCAACTGCACGACCTCCGATGATCCAGAGTCTGCCATCGATTGTTAATGCGAGGCAGTTAACACCTTGTTGGTGCTGTGGAGGTGATCATCAAGCCCATCAATGCCGCTTCAAACACTGTGTGTAAAGGCTGTGGAACAATGTGACACCTCCAGTGAATTGCAGGGTTTGCAGCTTGTCTGCACAACCACCAGTTGCAGAGGAGGGCAGATCCATGGTGGGATCAGGCTGAACTGGAGACTCGAACCGAGGAGACATAAGTGTACGGGGTACACACCTTCACCAGGACATGTCCACCAATCATGCTAAAAGTCGAATTGGAAGGAATTCCAGTATCCATGGAACTGGACACGGATGCAAGTCAGTCAGTCATGAGCAAAAAGGCCTTCGACAGGCTGTGGTACAACAATGCACACAGGCACAAGCTGAGCCGCATTCATACCAAGCTGAGAACTTACACTAAAGAGCTAATCCCTGTAATTGGCAGTGCAGCAGTAAAAGTCTCCTATGATGAAGCAGTGCACGAACTCTCACTATGGATTGTACTAGGAGATGGTCCCACACTGCTCGGCTGAACTTGGCTGGAAATAAAATCGGCTGGAACTGGGACGACATCCGAGCACTCTCATCTGCTGATGATGCTTCATGTGCCCAGGTTATGAGTAGGTTCCCATCGTTGTTTGAGCAATGCATCGGAGGTTTCTGAGGGGCAAAGGTGCAGATCGACTTGGTTCTTGGTACACGACACATCCACCACAAGGCACGGGCGATGCCATATATGATGCAAGAGAAAGTGGAAATTGAGCTGCAGCAAGAAGGCATCATCGCGCCGGTGCAGTTCAACGAGTAGGCCAGTCCTATTGTTCCAGTTCTCAAGGGCGACGGCATGATCAGAATTTGTGGGGACTATAAAGTAACATAGAAACATAGAAAATAGGTGCAGGAGTCGGCCATTCAGCCCTTTGACTCTGCACTACCATTCAATAAGATCATGGTTGATCATTCACCTCAGTGCCCCTTTCCTGCTTTCTTTCCATACCATGTGATCCCTTTAGCCATAAGGGCCATATCTAACTCCCTCTTGAATATATCCCATGACCTGGCATCTCGCTGCAGTAGAGAATTTCACAGGTTCACCACTCTGAGTGAAGAAGTTTCTCCTCATCTCGGTCCTAAATGGCTTAGCCCTTATCCTTAGACTGTGACCCCTGGTTCTGGATTTCCCCAACATCGGGAACATTCTTCCTACATCTAACCTGTCCCGTCCCATCAGAATTTTATATGTTTCCAACGATTAACCATTTTTCGCTACAGGACCAGTACCTGCTACCCAATGCAGACGACCTATTTGCGAACCCGGCTGGAGGAAAGATGTTCACCAAGTTGTACCTGACCTCGGTCTACATGGCGCAGGAGCTGGCGGAATCTTTGAAAGGCCTCACCTGCATTAACATGCACAAAGGTCTGTTCATCTACAAAAGATGCACATTTGGGATTTGATCAGCCGCGGCAATTTTCCAAAGGACCATGGAGAGGCTGCTAACATCGGTTCCAGGCACTGTGGTTTTCCAGGACGAATTACTGGTCACAGGTCAGGACAGCATCGAACACTTGAAGTACCTGGAAGAGGTTTTAGGTCGGCTAGATCATGTGACAGTCAGGTTGAAATACTTGAAGTTTGTTTTCCTGGCACCAGAGGTCGAGTTCTTGGGGAGAACAATCATAGTAGATGGCATCAGACCCACTGACGCCAAACAGAGGCCAGCAAGAACGCGCCAGGACCACAGAACATTACGGAACTGGAACCGTTCCTGCGACTCCTCAACTATTTTGATAATTTCCTACCCAGGTTATGCACCTTGTTAGAACACCTATATGCGCAGCTACGCAAGGGAGACAACTGGGTATGGGGAAAATCACAAGAGGCTGCTTTTGAGAAAGCCAGAAATCTGTTATGTTCAAACAAGCTGTTTGTCTTGTATAACCCATGTCAACATTTAGTGCGAGCTTGTGATGCGTCTTCATATGGGGTCAGGTGCGTGTTACAACAAGCTAACGAGTCGGGAACATTGCAACCGGTCACCTATGCATCCAGGAGTTTGTCTAAGGCTGAAATGGCCGACAGTATGATTGAAAAAGAAGCTCTGGCATGTGTTTATGGCGTGAGAAAATGCACCAGTATCTCTTTAGTCTCATGTTTGAACTAGAATCTGGCCATAAGCCCCTACTATCGCTATTCTCAGAGAGCAAAGGATTAATACCAATGCCTCTGCCCGCATCCAAAGATGGGCGCTTCCGCTGGCTGCATTCAACTATGTAATCCACCACAGACCGGGACAGAGAACTGTGCTGATACTCTCAGTCAGCTACCATTGCCCACCACCAGGGTGGAAATGGCACAGCCTGCAGATTTGCTCTTGGTGATGGATGCATTTGAAAACGAAAAGTCACCCGTTACGGTGTGCCAAATCAGGACCTGGACCAGCCAGGATCCTTTACTGTCTCTTGTAAAAAAAACTGTGTCCTCCACGGGAGCTGCTCCAGCGTCCCAGTGGAGATGCGTGAAGAGATCCAGCCGTTCCAGCGCCGCAAAGACAAAGTGTCCATACAGGCGGACTGTCTTTGTGGGGCAATCGCGTAGTTTGGCCTAAGAAAGGCAGGGAAACGTTCATACGCGAGCTACACAGTACCCACCCAGGCACAGTAATGATG
Organism: Pristiophorus japonicus; assembly: GCF_044704955.1. Classification (NCBI taxonomy): domain Eukaryota; kingdom Metazoa; phylum Chordata; class Chondrichthyes; family Pristiophoridae; genus Pristiophorus; species Pristiophorus japonicus. The sequence continues at coordinate 303,569,442 of NC_091981.1, forward strand.
AAAGCTACAGCCAGAGCCCATGTGTGGCGGCCCGGCCTCGACTCAGACTGAGTCGTGCATGTACCAATGCTACACTTGCTCTCAACTGAACAATGCACCCAGAGAGGCAATGCTAAGTTTGTGGTCATGGCCCTCCAAACCATGGCCGAGAATCCACGTTGCCTTTGCGGGCCCGTTTCTCGGCAAGATGTTTTGGTTGTTGTAGATGCTTATTCAAATTGGATTGAACGTGTAATAATGCCTGTGAGCACGCACACTGCCACCATCAAAAGCCTAAGTTCGATGTTTGACACGCATGGCCTGCCCGATGTCCTTGTCAGCGACAATGGGCCGACCTTCACCAGTGCTGAATTGAATGAATTCATGACCCGCAATGGGATCAAGCATGTCACATCTGCCCCTTTCAAGCCCACATCCAATGGTTAGGCAGAACGGGCAGTTCAAATCGTCAAGCAAAGCTTGAAATGTGTGTTGGAAGGCTCCCTGCAGACCTGACTGTCCAGAATCCTGCTCAGCTACTGCACCAGACCCCACTCGCTCACCTGGGTTACCCCAGCCGAGCTGCTCATGAAAAGGGCGCTCAAAACAAGGCTCTCTCTTGTCCACCCTGATCACGGCGATGGCAGGTGACAAAGCATGTACCATAATTGACTTCAATGTCACGTGACAAGTTTACGCAATGACCCTGTATTTGTACTCAATCATGGACATGGATCCAAATGATTTGTTGGCACTGTCACAGCCAAAGAAGGGAGTAGGGTGTTTCAGGTCAAACTTGCCAATGGACTAACTTGCAGAAAGCATTTGGACCAAACCAAATTGCGATTCACAAACAACCACGAGCATCCCGATGATGACACCACCAACTCTGACCCTCCAAGATACACAGAAGTGGGAAACGACATCACGGTTGATCACGAAACTGAACTCACCATCCCTAGCAGACCGGCAAAGCCAGCTGCCCAGCAAAGAACCAACCAACTCACCCACATCCACATTTGTACCGAGATGATTGACAAGGGACCAAAAAGCCCCAGAGAGTCTCACCCTTTAATAAGTGTACTATTGACTTTGGGAGGGTGTGATGTTATGTATGCAACTCCATGCAACCTGTATAAAACTGCCACCGGAGGGCGTATCTTTTGGAGTCCAAAGGTATCCCAGCATCCCTTGGGAGCACTTTATATAAGCAGGCCTCCCACGTTGTACCAGCACTCTGGAGTCTGAATAAAGGAGCTACGGTCTCACTTACTCATTGTCTACAGTACTCAGTTGCTTTACTTTATTATGAGCATAACAGAAATGACTGTCTTTAATACGAGCTAAGTTGTCAGCCCTGGGTCCTGTAATTCCAGCAGTGGCCAGAATGTGTTTGATGCTCTGACCGTTCTGAAATGTCAGACTGTAACCCTGTCCAGCCCAGTCAATGTAACGAACACAGAGCACAGCTGGGCCCCGGAGCCTCGTACCAATAATCTTTTATATGGTTTACAGCAATTTGGTACAATGGTTTTCCCTGAGCAGCAAGACAGGGTCCGGAGAAATGTGTATAACACAACATCCGTTTTACAACAATGATAATAGAGGCTTATAAAATATAACATACCCCTTCTCGCCCGACACGGTCAAAGGCCAGCCGGCATTTATATAGCGGCTTAACTCAGTTACATGTCCCAACGCGCTTCACAAAGTGATCAACCAGCTGGCCTTTGACAGTGTCGGGCGAGAAGGGGTGCGGCCGAGCTTACATTATTTGTTGATTTATTCTCTGTCCAACAGTGTAGCTACCGTTAGGGGCCGATAGACAACACCCACCAGGGAATTATTCCCCTTTTTATTTCTTATCTCCAACTCAACTTTATCTTCTGATCCATTATCATTTCTCACTACTGCACTGATCTCATCCTTTATTAACGGGGCTACCCCACCTCCTTTTCCCTTCTGCTGATCCGACCCAATTGTCAAATACTTCTGAACAAGGCTGGGAACTGATTCGTCACCTTGCAGCCGTGACGCAGTAATGACAATCAGATCATAACACATCTATATCTATTTGTACTGTCAACTCATCTGTCATGTTAAGAATGCTGCGTGCATTCAGACAAAAAGCTTTTAATTTTGTCTTTTCACTATTTTTCCCTGCTTTGACCCCACTCTCTGATACACTCAATTTTATACATTCTGCCCCTTCCTGTTGCACTCCAGTTATCATTACCCCCATCGTTACCCTGCTTTATTGCCTTCTCCTGCCTCTGACTTTTGAAAATGTTCCCATCACCTGAAACCTCCTACACCTATTTAATTTGACGCTTTTTCTACAGCCCGTGTTAATCAATTCACCACTGGTCCCAGCCTGATTCAAGTGAAGCCCGTCCCAACGGAACAGCTCCCTCTTACCCCATGAATCAATGCCCAATGAATCAAAACCAATTCCTCCCACATCAATCTTTAAGCCACGCGTTCATCTCTGATATCATTTGCGCTATGCAAATTTTCTGATGGCTCAGGCAGTAACCCACAGATTATTACGTTAGTGGTTCTGCTTATGAATTTAGTGCCTAGCTGCTTATACTCTCAGCAGAACCTCCTTTTTGCATACCAACATCATTGCTACCTGTGTGGACCACGACAACTGGATCTTCCCCTCCCACTCCAATTCCTCTCCAGCCCAGAGGAGATGTCCTTAACCCTGGCAGGGGACAGGCAACATGGCCTTTAGGACTCTCGCTCTCGGTTGCAGAGAAAAGTATCTATCCCCCTTAATTTACTTCCTCTACCACTAATATTACTTTTTATTTTCGCCACTTGAACTGTCCCCCTATACCACGGTGCTGTGGTCAGTTTGCCCATTCTTCCTGCAGTCCCTGCTCTCGTCCACACACGGAGCAAGAGGATCGAACCTGTTTGACAATAGCAAGCGTGGAGGCTCCTCCATCACCCAACTGTCACGGACCAACTTTGAATTATTTCACCGAAGGGGTGTGACTGCCTGCTGGAACACAGTGTCCAGGTAACTCTCCCATTCCCTGCTGTATCAGGGTCTGAAGCTCGGACTCCAGCTCGTCAACTCTGAACCTAACTTGTGTCGCTATAAACATTTAACCAATGGAAGCTCTCAGCACAAGGGGCGAATTGTCTGGCAATGCTCAGCGCCCTCTGCATACTCGAAGGACGTCTAACAAGATTCTCAGTACAAACCCCCAGAGCTCCTGTTGCACAATTACTGGAGAGCCAAAACAGCAGCATGTTGTGAAATGAATGCCCTCCTCCATTCCATCAACAACCAGAGTGATCTGTAGAAGATCAGCCTTCAAGTCTCCATCACTGACTCAGCTCGGAGTGTACTTCACGTGACCTCAACCGAATGAAGCCTGTAAATTCCATTCGGTCAGCTTCTGTCTGCGGCCTTGGAGTCTTGTACCTGCCACAGTGGCAAGGAACACTTCATTTACACAGGCCCTCACGGTTTAATTAGGATTTACTCGGTTTCCATTGGGAGGGCATGTCAGACCATTCTTGGGGCTTTTTGTTTACCGAAAAGCCATGAATGGAGATTAAGTGTAACTGAATTATAGGGCGAGTTTGAAATACAGAGACCAGGGGAAGGGCTTGGGTTAGAAACATAGAAAATAGGTGCAGGAGTAGGCCATTCGGCCCTTCGAGCCTGCACTGTCATTCAATAAAAGCATGGCTGATCATTCCCTCAGAAGCCATTTCCTGCTTTCTCCCCATACCCCTTGATCTGCTTAGCCATAAGGGCCATATCTAACTCCCTCTTGAATATATCCAATGAACTGGCGTCAACAACTCTGCGGCTGGGAATTCCATAAGTTAACAACTCAGTGAAGAAGTTTCTCCTCATCTCAATCGTAAATGGCCTACCCTAAGACTAGGTCCCCTGGATCTGGACTTCCAACATCGGGAAAATTCTTCCCGCATCTAACTTGTCCAGTCCTGTCAGAATCTTAAATTTCTATGAGACCCCCTCATCCTTCTAAACTCCAATGAATAAAGGCCCAGTTAATCCAGTCTCTCCTTATGACAGTGCAGCCATCCCTGGAATCATTCCAGTGAAGCTTTGCTGCACTCCCTCAATAGGAAGAACTTCCTTCCTCAGATTAAGAGACCAAAATTGAACACAATATTCCTGGTGAGGCCTCACTAAGGCCGTGTACAACTGCAGTAAGACCTCTCTGCTCCTATATTCAAATCCTCTAGCTATGAAGGCCAACATACCATTTGCCATCTTCACCACCTACTGCTGTACTTGCATGCTCACTTTGTGACTGATGAACCATGACACCCAGGTCTCGTTGCACCTCCCCTTTTCCTAATCTGCTGCCATTCAGATAATATTCTGCCTTCGTGCTTTTGCCCCCAAAATGGATAACCTCATTTATCCACATTATACTGCATCTGCCATGAATTTGCCCACTTAGCTAACCTGTCCAAGACACCCTCCAGCCTTTTAGCGTCCTCCTTACAGCTTACACCGCCACCTAGATTTTTGGAGATATTACACTCAATTCCTTCATCTAAATCGTTAATGTATATTGTAAGGAGCTTTGGTCCCAGCACTGAGCCCTGCGGCTCAGTCACTGCCTGCCATTCTGAAAAGGACCCGTTCATCCCACCTCTGCTTCCTGTCCGCCAACCAGTTCTCTATCCACGTCATTACATTACCCCAATACCATGCGCTTTGATTTTGCACACCAATCTCATGTGGGACCTTGTCAAAATCCTTTTGAAAGTCCAAATACACCACATCCACTGGTTCGCCCTTGTCCACTCTACTAGTTACATCCTCAAAAAATTCCAGAAGATTCGTTAAGCATGATTTCCCTTTCATAAATCCATGCTGACTTGGTGCGATGTGGTCACTGCTTTGCAAAGGCGCTGCTATTTCATCCTTAATTTATTCCAACATTTTCCCCACTACTGATAGACCAGTTAGCCTGATAATTACCCATTTTCTCTCCCTCCTTTTTAAAAGAAAAAAGTGTGTTACATTACCTACCCTCCAGTCTATAGGAACTGATCCAGAGTCGGTGGACTATTGGGAAATGATCACCAATGCATCCACTATTTCTAGGACCACTTAACTACACTCGGATGCAGACTATCGGCCTTCAATCCCTTAAATTTCCCACCGAAGGATATCCTTCAGTTCCTCCTCACTGGACGCACTGCGGTTTTAGGGTCAGAGTTCAAGTGAGGAGGCCAAGGTAGCTGATTTACAACCTTTTGTCTTTTACACCATTATACTTGTCCTGCCACTTTATGACTAATAGAGATGCAATACGTCACCATATCCCACCCTATACTGCCTGGGCTACTGACCCATCCTCTGGGACAAACTGTGGTCTGGAACAGTTTGCCAACTGCCGCAGTTTGGGGGAGCTTGGATTGAAATTCTCAATCCGCATCATTCCTGTGGGTGCCAGTCACATTTGCCCCGATCGGTGAGACATAAGGACCCTGGAGACCTGCAGCTCTCCCGGCTCCCAGGACTGGGAGAAATTTAGAACTCAGCAGAGGAGGACAAAGGGTTTGATTCGGGCAGTGAAAATAGAGTACGAGAGGAAGCTTGCAGGGAACATTAAAATGGACTGCAAAAGCTTCTGTAGATATGTAAAGAGAAAACGGTTAGTAGAGACAAACATAAGTCCCCTGCAGTCAGAATCAGGGGAAGTCATAACGGGGAACAAAGAAATGGCGGACCAATTGAATGAGTACTTTGGTTTGGTATTCACTAAGGAGGACACAAACAACCTTCCGGATATAAAAGGGGTCAGAGGGTCTAGTAAGAAGGAGGAACTGAGGGAAATCCTTATTAGTCGGGAAATTATGTTGGGGAAATTGATGGGATTGAAGGCCGATAAATTCCCTGGGCCTGATCGACTGCATCCCAGAGTACTGGAGGTGGCCTTGGAAATAGCGGATGCATTGACAGTCATTTTCCAACATTCCATAGACACTGGATCAGTTCCTATGGAGTGGAAGGTAGCCACTATAACCCCACTTTTTAAAAAGGAGAAAAAACAAGGAATTATAGACCGGTCAGCCTGACATCAGTAGTGGATAAAATGATGGTATCAATTATTAAGGATGTCATAGCATTTGTAAAGAGGTAGGTCCAAGTCAGCAGGGATTTGTGAAAGGGAAATTATGCTTGACAAATCTTCTAGAAACATCCTCAAAAAATTCCAGTAGAGTGGACAAGGGAGAACCAGTTGATGTGGTATATTTGGACGAGAAGGCTTTCGACAAGGTCCCACATAAGAGATTAATGTGCAAAGTTAAAGCACATGGGATTGGGGGTAGTGTGCTGACGTGGATTGAGAACTGGTTGGCAGACAGGAAGAAAAGAGTAGGAGTAAATGGGTACTTTTTAGAATGGCAGGCAGTGACTAATGGGGTACTGCAAGGTTCTCTGCTGGGGCCCCAGCGGTTTACATTGTAAATTAATGATTTAGACGAGGGGATTAAATGTAGTATCTCCAAATTTGTGGAGGACACCAAGTTAAGTGGCAGTGTGAGCTGCGAGAAGGATGCTAGGAGGCTGCAGAGTGACTTGGATAGGTTAGATGAGTGGGCAAATGCATGGCAGATGAAGTAGTGTGGATAAATGTGAGGTTATCCACTTTGGTGGTAAAAAACAGACAGACTTATCTGAATGGCAACAGATTAGGAAAAGGGAAGGTGCAACAGGACCTGGTGTCATGGTACATCAGTCATTGAAGGTTAGCATGCAGGTACAGCAGGTGGTTAAGAAAGCAAATGGCATGTTGCCTTCATAGCAAGGGGATTTGACTACAGGGCAGTGAGGTGTTACTACAGTTGTACAGGGCCTTGGTGAGGCCACACCTGGAGTATTCTGTACAGTTTTGGTCTCCTAACTTGAGGGACATTCTTGCTATTGAGGGAGTGCAGCAAAGGTTCACCAAACAGATTCCCAAGATGGCAGGACCAATCTATCAAGAAAGACCACATCAACTGGGCTTGTATTCGAGTTCAGAAGAATGAGGGGATTGCAAACATTTAAAATTCTGATGGTTTAGACAAGTTGGATGCAGGGAGAATGTTCCCAATGTTGGGGAAGTCCACAACCAGGGCTCACAGTTTAATAAGAGGTAAGCCATTTAGTACCGAGATAATAACTTCTTCACCCAGAGAAGTGAACCTGTGGAATTTTCTACCAAAGTTGTAGAAGTCAATTCACTAAATATATTCAAAAAGGAGTTGGATGTAATGCTTCCATGGGGCAACACTCAACGTTCTGCCTCTACCCAAAGGACAGCCCACACTGTGCATCCATGCTCTCATGGAAGCAACAATGGCACACAGACACATCCCAAGGGACAGTTCAATGCAAGCGCTCCAGTCCTTCCCGCTCGACATACAGACCCACACGAGCCTTGCCCTGAACTTGACTGGAGCGGCAGCAGCGATTGTCAAAACTACTAACAAATTAACTCACTGGAAAGCACAGTAAAATCCAGCCAGTATTTGAAAGATAACACGAGACCAGGGCTCATCTATAACAGGAGTTTATTATCCAACAGACACATCTACAGTTCCATAGAGCTGCACTCGGAGCCCACCCTGCGGCGATGGTCCATTTTCCACATGGCGACAGTCCCGACCAACAGGGCCATGGAGAGCAGCGCTATTCCAACCGCTACTCCAGGAAGGACATGGGAGGGGGAATCAGCAACAGTATCTGTGGGGAGAAGCCAGGGTTAGATGGGCACCAGTTACTGCATCACTGCACACAGTTGGAGGGTCCTCCTTTACCTTTCTCTTCCTGGGGGATTCGCACAGACAGTCTCTGCTCATCTTCCAGGAAAATGATGGGTCCTTCAGCGGTCACCAAGGTTCCAGGCCGGGAATCAGCGCTTCTTCGGTTCCCTGGGGGGACGAGGGAAAAGAGACAAGAGTTCAAGGTGGATGATTTACTGCTGAGCTGCCTGAAACCCCCAATCAGATGTTCAAACCGATGGCCGAATGCAAAAATCGTCAGGCACCAAAGAGGGAGGAAATTAGACTGTCGTTAAACACAGTTCATTCCGTCAGACTAAGATTCACTCCCTATTCCGAGAAAGACCCTTTTCGACCGAGCAAATTTTGCAGTCGTTGATTGTATCATGGCGAGACTGGTCTCCTGGGGAGAGGATTAGGACTAGTTTGACCAGCGGTTACACTGGACATCCACACATGGTGCAGGTCTCCCCCGCCTCCAGATAATGGTCCGGTCCCACCCTGGAACTCCTGGTTACAGCAGGATGCTGGATAAATGTTCTTGAACCCCAGTGGTGGATTCCATTCAGACCCAGGGCACGATATTATCAGACCCGCTGAGCCAGACTGCTATTCTGCAGTAAACTAACTGGCGAACAGTAGAGCCGGCAGATTGGCGACACTCCTCCTGTGCGCAGTGTCGGGCCCTTGCTGAATGTCCCAGCGTCCAAAGGTCCCTCACCCACCCTCCATCAGGGTTCAGTTTCCAGTCAGATCCCAGGTACTTACTGGGGCTGCAGGGAGCCGTGCAGTTCTCTCGGGTGGATGGGTAGCAAACCTCAGCACTGCAGTGGAAGTAAACCTGGAAAGAGAGAGTGCAGTCTGGTCAGTGCCACAGCTCCCAGTCAGGAGATTAATGTTTCTACATTCAAAGGTAGAACAGGGTTTGCCTCAGTTAGCGAGACCCCGGGAACAAGTTCAACCAAGTGACCGAGAGAAACTCAAAGAAACTCACCTCCCCGGTCAGAGCCCGGCCCGAAACTCGGTCCCAGAAAGCGAAAGTGCTGACTACAAACCGGTTATGGTGAGTTGGGAACCGCAAATGGGAAGCGGCGTCTACCGGGAGGAGCAGGGTTTTGTAATTGTCGCCCACAAATGGGCACCTGGAACAGAGAAAGAGGGGGTTATATGGGGAGGGGGGCACCTGGAACAGAACATAGAAACATAGAAAATAGGTGCAGGAGCAGGCCATTCAGCCCTTCTAGCCTGCACCGCCATTCAATGAGTTCATGGCTGAACATGAAACTTCAGTACCCCCTTCCTGCTTTCTCGCCATAACCCTTGATCCCCTGAGTAGTAAGGACTTCATCTAACTCCCTTTTGAATATATTTAGTGAATTGGCCTCAACTACTTTCTGTGGTAGAGAATTCCACAGGTTCACCACTCTCTGGGTGAAGAAGTTTCTCCTCATCTCGGTCCTAAATGGCTTACCCCTTATCCTCAGACTGTGACCCCTGGTTCTGGACTTCCCCAACATTGGGAACATTCTTCCTGCATCTAACCTGTCTAAACCCGTCAGAATTTTAAACGTTTCTAGGAGGTCCCCTCTCATTCTTCTGAACTCCAGTGAATACAAGCCCAGTTGATCCAGTCTTTCTTGATGGTCAGTCCCGCCATCCCAGGAATCAGTCTGGTGAATCTTCGCTGCACTCCCTCAATAGCAAGAATGTCCTTCCTCAAGTTAGGAGACCAAAACTGTACGCAATACTCCAGGTGTGGCCTCACCAAGGCCCTGTACAACTGTAGCAACACCTCCCTGCCCCTGTATTCAAATCCCCTCGCTATGAAGGCCAACATGCCATTTGCTTTCTTAACCGCCTGCTGTACCTGCATGCTAACCTTCAATGACTGATGTACCATGACACCCAGGTCTCGTTGCACCTTCCCTTTTCCTAATCTGTCACCATTCAGATAATAGTATGTCTCTCTGTTTTTACCACCAAAGTGGATAACCTCACATTTATCCACATTATACTTCATCTGCCATGCATTTGCCCACTCACCTAACCTATCCAAGTCACTCTGCAGCCTAATAGCATCCTCCTCGCAGCTCACACTGCCACCCAACTTAGTGTCATCTGCAAATTTGGAGATACTGCATTTAATCCCCTCGTCTAAATCATTAATGTACAATGTAAACAGCTGGGGCCCCAGCACAGAACCTTGCAGTACCCCACTAGTCACTGCCTGCCATTCTGAAAAGTACCCGTTTACTTCTACTCTTTGCTTCCTGTCTGACAACCAGTTCTCAATCCACGTCAGCACACTACCCCCAATCCCATGTGCTTTAACTTTGCGCATTAATCTCTTGTGGGGGACTTTGTTGAAAGCCTTCTGAAAGTCCAAATATACCACATCAACTGGTTCTCCTTTGTCCACTTTACTGGAAATATCCTCAAAAAATTCCAGAAGATTTGTCAAGCATGATTTCCCTTTCACAAATCCATGCTGACTTGGACCTATCATGTCACCATTTTCCAGATGCACTGCTATGACATCCTTAATAATTGATTCCACCATTTTACCCACTACTGAGGTCAGGCTGACCGGTCTATAATTCCCTGTTTTCTCTCCCTCCTTTTTTTAAAAAGTGGGGTTACATTGGCTACCCACCACTCCATATGAACTGATCCAGAGTCAATGGAATGTTGGAAAATGACTGTCAATGCATCCGCTATTTCCAAGGCCACCTCCTTAAGTACTCTGGGATGCAGTCCATCAGGCCCTGGGGATTTATCGGCCTTCAATCCCATCAATTTCCCGACTAATAAAGATTTCCTTCAGTTCCCCCTCCTTACTAGACCCTCTGACCCTTTTATATGCGGAAGGTTGTTTGTATCCTCCTTAGTGAATACCGAACCAAAGTACTTGTTCAATTGGTCTGCCATTTCTTTGTTCCCCGTTATGACTTCCCTGATTCTGACTGCAGGGGACCTACGTTTGTCTTTACTAACCTTTTCCCTTTACATACCTATAGAAACTTTTGCAATCCACCTTAATGTTCCCTGCAAGCTTCTTCTCGTACTCCATTTTCCCTGCCCTAATCAAACCCTTTGTCCTCCTCTGCTGAGTTCTAAATTTCTCCCAGTCCCCAGGTTCGCTGCTATTTCTGGCCAATTTGTATGCCACTTCCTTGGCTTTAATACTATCCCTGATTTCCCTAGATAGCCACGGTTGAGCCAGACAGGAATGTACAATTGTTGTAATTCATCCATGCGGTCTCTAAATGTCTGCCATTGCCCATCCACAGTCAACCCCCTAAGTATCATTCGCCAATCTATCCTAGCCAATTCATGCCTCATACCTTCAAAGTTACCCTTCTTTAAGTTCTGGACCATGGTCTCTGAATTTACTGTTTCATTCTCCATCCTAATGCAGAATTTCACCATATTATGGTCACTCTTCCCCAAGGGGCCTCGCACAATGAGATTGTTAATTAATCCTCTCTCATTACACAACACCCAGTCTAAGATGGCCTCCCCCCTAGTTGGTTCAACATATTGGTCTAGAAAACCAACCCTTATGCACTCCAGGAAATCCTCCTCCACCGTATTGCTTACAGTTTGGCTAGCCCAATCTATGTGCATATTAAAGTCACCCATTATAACTGCTACACCTTTATTGCATGCACCCCTAATTTCCTGTTTGATGCCCTCCCCAACATCCCCATTACTGTTTGGAGGTCTGTACACAACTCCTACTAACGTTTTTTGCCCTTTGGTGTTCTGCAGCTCTACCCATATAGATTCCACATCATCCAAGCTAATGTCTTTCCTAACTATTGCATTAATCTCCTCTTTAACCAACAATGCTACCCCACCTCCTTTTCCTTTTATTCTATCCTTCCTGAATGTTGAATACCCCTGGATGTTGAGTTCCAGGCCCTGATCATCCTGGAGCCACGTCTCCGTAATCCCAATCACAACATATTTATTAACATCTATTTGCACAATTAATTCATCCACCTTATTGCGGATACTCCTTGCATTAAGACAAAAAGCCTTCAGGCTTGTTTTTTTAACACCCTTTGTCCTTTTAGAATTTTGCTGTACAGTGGCCCTTTTTGTTCTTTGCCTTGGGTTTCTCCACCCTCCACTTTTCCTCATCTCCTTTCTGTCTTTTGCTTTTGCCTCCTTTTTGTTTCCCTCTGTCTCCCTGCATTGGTTCCCATCCCCGCGCCATATTAGTTTAAATCCTCCCCAACAGCACTAGCAAACACTCCCCCTAGGACATTGGTTCCGGTCCTGCCCAGGTGCAGACCGTCCAGTTGGTACTGGGCCCACCTCCCCCAGAACCAGTCCCAATGCCCCAGGAATTTGAATCCCTCCCTGCTGCACCACTGCTCAAGCCACGTATTCATCTGCGCTATCCTGCGATTCCTACTCTGACTATCACGTGGCACTGGTAGCAATCCCGAGATTACTACTTTTGAGGTCCTACTTTTTAAATTTAGCTCCTAGCTCCTTAAATTCGTTTCGTAGGACCTCATCCTTTTTTTACCTATGTCGTTGGTACCAATGTGCACCACGACAACTGGTTGTTCTCCCTCCCATTTCAGAATGTCCTGCACCCGCTCCGAGCCATCCTTGACCCTTGCACCAGGGAGGCAACATACCATCCTGGAGTCTCGGTCGCGGCCGCAGAAACATCTATCTATTCCCCTCACCATTGAATCCCCTATCACTATTGCTGTCCCACTCTTTTTCTTGCCCTCCTGTGCAGCAGAGCCAGCCACGGTGCCATGGACTTGGCTGCTGCTGCCCTCCTCTGATGAGTCATCCCCCTCAACAGTACTCAAAACAGTGTATCTGTTTTGCAGGGGGATGACCACAGGGGACCCCTGCACTACCTTCCTTGCACTACTCTTCCTGCTGGTCTTCCATTCCCTAGCTGGCTGTGGACCCTTTCCCTCGGACACGACAGGGTTATAGCGGTACATCAAACTAAAGTCCCGAGATTAGACTAGATAAAGAAACTAGAGTACATTTAAACCAATCATTAACCCAGAAATCATTTGTAATATTGTCCCGTTCGAGCCTACCCAGTCCATGTTGCCCCCTCACCAATCCCCAGCCTGCCCCAAGCTCCCTCACTCACTCACTGCCTTACCTGCTCACCAGGAGGTCCCATCGGAGCCCGGAATACGGCTCGGGGGTGGGGGTCGCCCAGCAGGCATCGAGCACCAGCACAAGGGACGGATCGTTCCGGTTCAGGACACGAACCTCCACAAACACAGGGTCCCGGAGCACACTCAGGATCGGGTAGTCACTGGCCACGTACCAGCTCCGGTAGCCACCATCTGAAAAGAGAAAGATGAAGGACGGGCACTATTTGGAAAGAGCCTGAAGTTGGACACTAGCCATCAGCAGCACTCCCTACCTCTCGCTATTCTCAGCTCCAGAACCAGGATCCCGGTCTCAGTGGCAGGCAGTGGTGGAGAAAGGGTGTAAACTCGGGGCTTCACCAGCAGATCAGACTCCTGGCTTCCCTTGTAACTGCACTGGACATGAAGCCTGCAAGAGAACGGACACGGCTGGAGAATTCAGCTCCTCACCTTCTCTCCCCGCTCAATGTGCTCCCATTCTCACCTGAAGGGGCTGTCCCGGGTCACCGATCCCAAAGCTCCATCCAAGATCTCAAACTGACCCAACACATCCGTTTCATACACGGCGTTCACCCCGTCCAGCTACAAGAGACAGAAGACCATCAGTACAGAGGGACAGGAGTAGGCCATTTATCCCCTCGATAATGTTCCGACTTCCAATTCGGTCATGGCTGACTACCTCCATCCAATTAGCTTGGTTCTGTAACCCTTATTACCTTTGCCCAAGAAAATCTCAATCACAGGTCAGAAATTTAATGGACTTGGCCTCAGCTATTTCGGAAACAGAGTTCCAGATTCCCACCAAGCTTGTGACGTGCATCCTGACATCACACTGAACGGCCGAGCTCTATTTATTGATATGCCCCTTGTTCTGGACTCTACACTGGAGATATAAACCCCTTCCTCGGCCTACCCCATCAAACCATCTCAGTGACCCCTTAATCTACTATCCGGGAGAGAACACAAGCCGAGTCTGTGCAACTTCTCCCCAATTTAACCCTTTTAGCTCCGCGATTATTCTGGTCAATCTGCACTGCATCCCCTCCAAGGGCGATATCTCCTTCCCGAGGCGTGGTGCCCTGAACTGATGCAGTCTAACTATAACTTTGTAGCTCCCATTATCCAACCCCTTTGTATCCCAGACCCTGGGATACGTTGAACATTCCATTGGCCTTTTCAATCATGGTTTGCAGCTGTCCACCGGCTTGGTGATTGCTATCCCCAACACAAAAAACCTACAAAAATACAAAAAAAAAGGGCTGTTCTAAGTGTCTGGAGTGTCCCCCAGATCGGGGGTGGGGGGGGGGGGCACTCGATCTAATGTTTATTTGTACTCCCCCAAAAAGAGTTGCTATCCCCAAATACCCACAATCCCTAGCTGAGCATTTATAAATTACTCTGATCCATCTTTGTCTCCAAAATGGACGATCTCACAGCCACACATTGAACTCCATCTGCCACAGATTTAAACCAACACAATTTATGACGGTCTTTGAAACTTCTCAGCCCCCCATCTACACAACTCACTGCCACCGTACTTAGTGCTAACAGCAAACAGATTATACAGCCCACTGTTCCTGTATCCAAGTCAGTAAGAAATATAGTGTAAAGCCGGCTCTCAGCTGCCAGGAGAGATCTCTGGGGAAAACCAGTAGTCACAACCTACCAATTAGCCTGCATCTCCAATATCCTAAAAGTGTCTCCTTCCCTAACTAATTCCACAACTGTCAATATGTTGCCTTCAAGGCAATTGGTCCATTCTCTGGAATCCAAACACCTTCTGCAGATAGAGATTCATAAACATTCCCTTATCATCCAGTGACTTCCAGAAACCAATGTAACTCGGACAGATAGATGTGACTGGCCCTTTACTAACCAACCAATGCAGACACCATCAGTTGATCTGCGCCCAGGTGCTCAATCACTGCCCTGATATACTCCAGCAACTTCCCCACAACAAGCATTAGGCCACGGATTATGGTTTCCTGATCTCGCTTTCCCACATTCAAGGTGATGTTTTCAATGTGTCACACCAAGGAAATAATTCCTGAATCAAGAGTTTTGCAAGATGACTAAAGTTCCTGCACTATCCTCACCTCCATCTTTTAATACTGGGGATGGAGATCAGGTCCTGGAGACCCACCATTGTTCAATCCCATTATCTTACTCGTATTAAATCCAAAAAGTTCTTGATTTATTATTTCTAGTATCTCTGGTACTTTATCGTCTTCCTCTATTGTGAAGACAGATTGCAAAGACATTGAGCAAGTCTGCCATTCCCTTCTTGTCTATCACATGTATTTCCTTTAAGGCCCACATTACCCTTTAGATACCCTCACCCGACTGACAGCCATTGGTGGGGCTCCCAGCCCACAATACCTACCCGCTGAGTAGTTCCACACTCAGTGACTGCGAACTGAAAGAGCACAGTGTCTGCAGAGGCCACGGTCGGACTGCACTCAGCTCCGTGTCCATCCTTCAGATGGATGGTGGTCAGGTTTACAGGAGGCAGCGTCAAATCCTTGGAGATGGCGATCAGGACCCGCCCATCCTTGGTGCACACTGCAAGATGATCAATGACAGGCGGTTAGTGGCTGCACGGGGAGAGACAAGGGAACCGTTACCGGGAGGGCGAGAAACTCCACCCAGGTCAGGATCATCATCCTGTTTCCATCCCCTCCCATTCTCCATCTAATGGAAACCCGTTGACCAGCTCCAGCTCATCACTGGTCTGGTTGTGTTTAAGGGCCCGGATCTCATCGATAGAAATTAATCAAAGCAAATGGTCAGAGGCAGCAGGAGGCTGGGCTCCTTCACACTGCCCTCCTATCCTGGACAACTACATAGGGCGGGATTTAACCATCGACTTCCAAGTCACATCCAGCAACAGAAGGGTTAGAAGTTCAGATACTGAGTCAGGTTCAAACTGCTGCCCTCAGTATCTGATGTACCAGCTCCCAAACTCACCATCCCCCGAGTGGAGAGGGTCCCAGACCCAGCCTCAGTTCTACTCCCGGAGTGGAGAGGTTTGAAACTCGACCTGATGTTTCAGGACAGGGGGAAGTGGATACTGTCCAGGGAATCCCCGAGTGCAGCTGGATTGCGGATGGTCCTGGAAAGCGCTGGCCCACAATATAGACGGCCCGAGAATACACCCACCTGGCAGATTGACCAGTGAATAGAAACACGGCGGCACATCCCAGCTCCCGGCATCAAAGCAGCAGCCTCTCCCCACACACTCACTGCCTTCAATTCCCGGAAAGCCGCAGTCTTGGCGGAATTTGGGAGACAGCCAACATTTATCGGCGGGGAGAAGGAGAGAGGGCCGTTGAGATGAACAGATTGCCACAAATAACAAGCCCAGAATCCACAACCCCTCCATTATAACAAGCGAACCCTCCCAGGTAAGTGAGGCTGTAAAGCCGACTTCCCCTTTTTATCCCAGCGCTGTTTAACCCGCAGTAAATGAATGTCCCAATCAGCCTGAGGCTCAGTCCGCGGCCCACGGGCTCCCGAACATCAACCCGCATTCCCACGGCTCACACGGAGATGGGGCCTGTTTCTAATAAACCAATAAAGGTGACCCTGGGTCGAGAGACAGTTCCCCCAGCGCCCAATGGAGGGCTCTCTACGCGGTAGTCCTCCCTTTATTTATTTTATTTGTTCAATCACAAAGATGTGGGCGTCGCTGTTTGCCCGAGAAGGTAGTGGTGAGCTACTTTCTTGAACCGCTGCAGTCCTTGTGGTGAAGGTGCTCCCACAGTGCTGACGTTGTCATAGCGGTTTGGGACATCTGAGTGTCTGGCTCGGCCATTTCAGAGGGCAGGTAAAATTCAACCACATTGCTGTGCGTCTGGAGTCACATGTAGGCTTATACCAGGTAAGGACGGCAGGTTTCCTTCTCTAAAGAGTATTTGGGAACCATTTGGGCTTTTCCCGACAATATGGTCGTTCCAAGCTCACCATTACTGACCTTCATCATCGGCAGTCCCTCGAAATCGAGGAAGACTTGCTTCCACTCTCAAAGTGAATTCTCAGGTGACTGTACAGTCCAATACGGAATTACAGTCTCTGTCGCAGGTGGGACAGACAGTGGTTGAAGGATAGGGTGGGTGGCACATCTGGTTTGCCGCATGCTCCTTCCGCTGCCTGCGCTTGGTTTCTGCAAGCTCTCGGCGATGACACTCGAGGTGCTCTTCTTTCACTTTGGGTGGTCTTTGGCCAAGGTTTCCCCGATGTCGGTGGGGATCTGCACTTTATCAAGGAGACTTTGAGCATGTGCTTGAAACAATTCCTTTTCCCACCTGGGGTTCGCTTGCCATGAAGGAGTTCTGAGTAGAGTCCTTGCTTTGGGAGTCTTGTGCCGGGCATGTGAACAATGTTGCCCACCCAACGGAATTGGTCGAGTGTGGTCAGTGCTTCGATGCTGGGGATGTTGGACTGATCGAGAATACTGACGTTGGTGCGTTTGTCCTCCCAGGGGATTTGCAGGGTCTTGCAGATACATCTTTGGTGGTATTTCTCCAGCGCTTTGAGGTGTCTACTGTACATGGTCCACGTCTCTGAGCCATAGAGGAGGGCGGGTATCACCACTACCCTGTAGACCATAAGCTTGGTGCAAGATTTGTGGCCCTGATCTTTGAACATTCTTTTCCGCAGATGGCCAAAATCTCGGCTGGCGCACTGGAGGCGGTGTTGAACCTCATCATCAATGTGTGCCTTGCTGATAGTAGGCTCCCGAGCTCTGGAAATTGGTACTGATATAGCTTTTTAATTCCATATTTATTTAATTAACTGAATTCAAATTGCCACAGCAGCCGTGATGGGATTTGAACTCACGTCTCTGGATTATTAGTCCAAATCTCTGAAACATAGAAACATGGAAAATATGTGCAGGAGTAGGCCATTCGGCCCTTAGAGCCTGCAACACCATTCAATATGATCATGGCTGATCATGCAAATTCAGTACCCCATTTCTGCTTTCTCTCCCTACCCCTTGATCCCTTTAGCCGCATGGGCCACATCTGACTCCCTCTTGAGTATATCTAACTAACTGGCCTCAACAACTTTCTGTAGATTACTAGTCCAGTAAAATAACCACTACGCTACCGTACCCCATCGATTGTGGACTTGGCCTGGAGGGTGTTGCATGGTGCAGCCCCATGCAATGTGGTTTATGTAGGCTTATGGACTACCAGGCCACCTGCATTTTCTGTGGCCAGGATTGCGTGTTCCACGTTTATGTATAGTGTGAGATTTTGCAGCCCCTCTTCCACTATTTGAAGAGGCTGCCCCTTGAACTTTGGCTGAACTTCAGTCCCACGCTCCTGTTCTTTGGTCACCTTCTATGGGGGAAGCGGGCAGGTCGGAGTAGCTCCTCGTAGGACTGCTACTGGGCCTGGCAAAGGAGGCCATCAAAAGGTCGAGGCATTCAGCCCGACTGCCAGTCTCTTGCGTGGCTATGGTCGCTCCTCGGTATTGCTGGAGATGGAGCAAGTGGTGTCCACCAGTACACTCACAGCCTTCCATGATCGGTCGGTATAGAATTGTAATTTAACTTTTATGTTTCCTTTCAATTTGTATTTGTTAATTTATGGTTTTGATGGCTTGTGCCCCCTTTAAAAACGGTGCAGATGTTTGAATTTAAATCGGCAATTGCCGGCATAGCTCCTCACGTTCCCCTCTTATGGAGGCAGCACTAAAATAATTCAGACATCATGTCTCATTAACTAAAGAAACCTATAACTGTAAATGATAATAGTGTTGTTTGTGTCAATGAGACACATGATAGCTTGCTGTGCAGAGAGAGGCTGCTTCCATCCCATGCACATTGGGGAACATTGATTCAGCACCACTCCTAACCCCTCTCAGTGACCCCATCTCCTGGGATCATCGAATGATACAGCACAGAAGCCATTCGGCCCAATGTATCTGTGTCCTCTCTATGAAGGAGATCAAATCAATCCCAATCCCGTGATATTGCCCCATTCCCCTGCAAATTTCAAGTACATATACAATTGCATTTTGAAAGTTATTATTGGAACTTAAACCACCAGCCTTTCAGGCAGTGCATTCCAGACCACAACTCACTGAGAAATACATTCAGCTCATCACCCCGCTGATTCTTTTGCCAATTATTTGAAATCTGTGTCCTCTGGTCACCCACCCTCCTTGCATCCTTGCAATGCTGATAGAGAATTCAAACAGGTTGTGAAAAAACACAGGCCCCAAAAGCTGCTACGTGCAACTCAGCATGTTGCATTAAGTCATCAATCAACTTGACATTTTAGGACCTTGGGTAGCGAGCCAATTAAAAGATTAACAGACTATCAAATGAGCCAATAAGGTCAAAGAAGGCGAGTTCTTTTCTGTAAATTGAACCCGGTATAAAATACAGCCATTTTGAACCATGTGTCTCAGTAAGACAAAGAAACTGGCAATCAGCCAGCAGTTTGCTGCTCTCTGCCAAGATTAAAAAGTTAAAACTACCATCGGAGTTCGTATTTCATTGGAAATTAAGAGATCTAACAATTTTGGTGCTGTGAGCAGGGTCGCTGAGGAAAGAAAATTAATTTTGGACATTGGACCTACATATTGAGGTAAAGACTCCTCTTTTTAAAAAAAGTCCTCGGTCAAAAGTCTAAATTCGCCTCTCCTTCTACGCGATTCCGAAAGCCTCCGGTTTGCGAACCCTCCGGTTGGTAGTCGGCTCGAGGTCCCATACATGTCTAAACTTCGGCGGTGTGTTAGTTAATTAATCACCGATCTATTGATCGGCTAGCAGGCCTACGACTCGAGACCCCAGTAAAGAACTCAATATAATGGCAGCAGGAGAGAAGGACAAAGCATTGCCTACAACTGTTAAAGGTGGGCAGGCACCACCTGGAGTTTCGCTAGATTTAATTCTTGAACAGTTGAAAGAATACATAGAGCAACAATTCAACTTATCTAAAACCTGTATTAAGATCGAACAAAAGTACGGAACCTCCAAAGGACAATGGTCCTTGGACGAGATTAAAAGGATCTGGGGCAAAATGACCCGTATGAAAAATAAAGAGCGAACTAGATGGTCCCTAGCGGTTATGGGCCAGATTAGAAACCGGAATGAAATTATAATGCATTCCCAACCTGATGGAGAACTGACCAGTACAAAGGACCAATTGCAAGCAGTTTGTACACAGCTGCGACAGAAAAAGCTCGAACTTGAAAAGCTGGAAGCGGAAGTTAAAGATCTTAAAGGTGAAATTAAAGAATGGAAAAAATCATTAGGTCAAGAGACAGTAATAGGAAAAGGAAAATGTATTGATCAATTCCCAGGGTACCCATGTTTGGATAAATTAAAAGCGCAAACCCGAAGACACGACCGAGGAATAGATACGGTTTCTGAATCCTCCGACAATACAGTGTCGGAAGATGATGAAGAATTAGGGGTGCGCTTGCCCCATTTAAAAAAAAAGACGAGTTGTAGTCAAATCAGAAGAGACTGCGGATGAGGGCGGAACCAAAAAAACAGAGAAGGGTGTATGCAGAATACTTAGTCCATGCTCCGGCAGACCCAGAGAAAATTGATAAATGGTCCAAGGAATTGCCCAATCCAAAGAAAGGGGGAATAAAAACGTGGGACCACTTGGACCGCTTAAGAAATACATATCAACTTCATCCCTGGGATGGAGTGCAAATTTTGACCATAATGGTGCCAAAAATACAGGGAAGAAAATTGCACGACAAGGTAGATGAAGCTTTGGGGCAGAATGAGCAAGAATTAGACGCAGGATGGGAGGCGATTAAACACTGGCTGCAAGCCTTCAGTCCAACGAAGACAGACTGGGGAAAAATTGCAGCCTGCCAACAGAAAGGAACAGAGGAGGTCCTGGAGTATGACGAGCGGTTTAGATGCATGTGGCTAGAACATTCGGGTATGAATAATATGGATGAGGAAATGGATGAACAAGCGTTTGGACCCCTGAAAGCAGCTTTCGTGGCAGGTCTAAAGCCAGAACTGTCCAAAATGCTTAAGGTAGTGTTACTGGACTGGGAAGGTAGAGGAACTACTTTGCAGCATTGGTGGATTGATGTAACCAATTAGACCAGGATATGGGAGCTAAAGTCCGAGCTGTACAGGCTATGGGATGGAAATCCCAGGATTCCAATAAACAGTTATTAGGAAAATTACCCGGAAAATGTCATTATTGTGGGAAAGAAGGTCACTGGGCCAAGACGTGCAGGGCAAAACAGCAAGGTCGTGGCTGGGGAAGAGGACGCAGCCAGGGATACAATTCAGCCAACAAGCCAGGCTTGTCACAAGATAACGACCTCATAGAAGCATTTAAGCGACTGACAATACAACAGAAGGAGTTACTTGGGATAGCAAAAAACGATTAGAGCCCACCCTGGCCCCCCTCCTCGCACTAATACAACAAAGGGGAGATGGGTTATATATAACTGTGAGGGTGGGCGATAAGGATGTGGACTGTCTTTTAGACACAGGGGCGGAATTAACATGCTTACCCCTACAATATGGAGACTTTTTGCCGTTGGATGGTAGGGCACGTATGGAGTTGAGGGCCATAAAATGGAAATTAAAAGGACAACACTGGTACTTATAGGGCTGGGTCCACATGAACTAACCACTACGGTCTGGATAGGCCCAGTAGATCAACCCCTTTTGGGAATGGACGTTCTAATCCAAATAGATTCATCGTTGCATTTCGAGGATGGTCAGGTGACATGGTCAATTAGAACTTTGAAGAAAGAAGAATTTAAGGAACACCCGATATGGGCTAAAGATAAGAACGATTGTGGCCTACTCCAGATGGAGCCTGCGTCATTTACAGGAACCAAGCCTCCATGCACTAAACAGTATCCCATCAGTCCAACTGCCATCGCGGGAATCTTACCGGTTATTCAGCAATTGGAGAAACAAGGGGTGCTTATTAAAACGCATAGCTCCTCCAATAGCCCCGTGTGGCCGGTACAGAAATCTAATGAGACTTGGCGTTTGACTGTCGATTACAGGAAAACTAATCAATGTATTGATCAAAAAGCTCCTTTGGTCGCAGATCCCTCCACTATTTTTAATGCCCTCAAACCGGAACATAAATATTTCTCGGTTATAGATATGGCCAACGGATTTTGGTCGGTGCCTCTGGCACCGGAGGTTCGACAGTGGTTTGCTTTCACTGTCCAAGGACAACAGTATACTTGGACCTGGTCACCGCAGGGTTTCCACAACAGCCCTACAGTATTCCACATGGCTTTACAAAGCCATTTGCGAGAATTACCTCCCCTGTCATCCACAGTCATCCAATATGTAGACGATATCCTGCTAGCTTCAAACACGGAAGAACAGCAAGATTTACGAGCTTTGCTGGATCACGATCGGCTGAAAGGACATAAAGCCAGCATTGACAAATCACAAATATCCCAAGAAGAGGTTGTATACCTAGGACAAAAGATTTCACAAGGTAAGAGAGAACTTACCCAGGATAGAACTGCAGCCATTCGGGCTGCTAAAAATCCCACCACTATTCAGGAACTAAGGTCTTTTTTGGGATTGTGTAACTTTAACAGAAATTGAATGGACTCCTTCAGACAGCTTGCTCAGCCACTGAATGAAATTTTAAAGGGGCAACGTGCCTCTAAAGAAGCCATCACCCTTACTAAAGAACAGCAAGAGGCCTTCCTGAGTTTGAAAAAGGCTTTGTGTTCGGCACCGGCTCTGGGAATCCCCGACAGTGGTAAGCCATTTACCCTGTTTGTCCATGAGAAAGAAGGATATATGACAGCTATACTGACACAAGAACATGGGGATCGGCAAAGACCTATTGGCTATTATTCGGCAAAACTGGATGCGGTAGCCCTCGGATGGGGAAGTTGCCTAAGGGCCATGGAAGCTACATGTTGAGCGGTAATGATCACTGCGGGTCTAGTCCTCGACCAAAAGCTGATTGTCAAGTGTCCCCACACCGTACATGCTTTGCTGTCTATGAATAGAATGTCTCAGGTGACAGCAGCAAGATGGACCCACTGGACAGCAGTTTTGGAAGCTCCTAATCTCCATATCGTCCGGGCCAGCCCGGTTAATCCCACAACTATGCTCCCGATGTCAGAATCGAGGGAACAAGAGGGGGGAGAATGTGAATAGCATGACTGCGTGGAGATTTTAAAAGAAACAGAAGAAGCAGCCTTAGCAGCAGAGGAGCCTCTGCACAACCCAGACCTCATCCTGTTTACAGATGGTTCCTCCTTTGTTGACAATGGTACCAGAAAAGCAGAATGGGCAGTTCCAACCTTATATGAGGTAGTGGCAAAAGGTTGTTTACCCTCAGGAACGTCAGCACACCAGGCCAAGTTACGGGCCCTGTCAGAAGCATGTCGAATAGCAGAAGGACAGACAGCTAATGTCTACACAGATTCGCGTTATGCTTTTGGAATCGCTCACGACTTTGCTCTGTTATGGCGGAAAAGAGCATTCCTCACTGCTGCTGGTACACCTATCCGAAATGGAAAAGAAGTTCGAGACTTACTGGAGGCCATACAATTACCTCAGGAAGTGTCCATCCTGAAGTGTAAGGCCCATACCAAGGAAAATACCACAGAAGCACAGGGAAATGCCCTAGCCGACCAGGCAGCTAAAGATGCCGCCTCACAGGGCGTTCCTCCAGAAGAACCAACACAGATGTGCAGATTGAAAGCACTCAGGAGGACTCTGACACGAGACCTTCAAACAATGCAAGGCGAGTGCTCCCGAGAGGAAAAATGGACATGGATCGAGGCAGGAATTAAGCTATGTGAAGATGGTGTCTGGAGACAAAGAGTTACCGACAAGCCAGTCACGCCACAAGCGCTTATGCCTTTTTTAGCCCAACAGATCCACTCGTGGGGACACTTGGCCTCACAACAGATGACGGCACGGTTCCAGAAAAGCTGGTGGGGTCGGGGATTTAAAAAACATGCCCAGCTGGTAACAGACCGCTGTGTGGTCTGCCGGAAAAATAATTCTGGACCCATCACGGTAATGCCCCAACTGAGGCCCCTGCCCCTGTCGGACCATTCCAGCATCTGCAGGTTGATTATATATCTCTTCCTTCATGCCAAGGATACACTAACATTCTTGTCATGGTCGACAGATTCTCTAGATGGGTAGAAGCTGTCCCAACTAAAAGAGCCACAGCCAATCACACTGCAAAGGTCTTGTGTAAAGATTACATTCCCCGATGGGGAGTCCCGAGTAGCATTGACTCAGATCAGGGAACACACTTCACAGGTGCTGTCTGCCAAGAAGTCTGTAGGTTACTGAACATTACGTGGGATTTACACTGTCCTTATCATCCACAATCATCAGGACAAGTAGAGCGAATGAATCGAACTCTGAAACAATGGCTTGCCAAATATCACCAAGAAGGAACTCCATGGCTCCAGGCACTACCAATAGTGCTATGTAGCATTAGGGCAACCCCGAACAGAACTACAGGTCTAAGCCCATTTGAAATTATAACAGGAAGACCCGTGTCGCTGCCAGGAACTATCGATTTACAGAAAACTGATGTTCACTTAATGAGTGACACTGTTAGCATTGGTTAGGTTCTGACAATATAATATTAGTTCTGTTTCCCGACAGGTATCGGCAGCTTGGGGTAATCCACGCGAAGGAGGACACGACATCATCCCGGGAGTCTGGGTGTATGTGAAAAAGTTGCATAAAGAACCTTTGGGTGCCAAGTGGGAGGGACCTTACCAAGTGTTATTGACCACCCAGGCAGCTGTTAAAGTCCAAGGAAAGAAAGCCTGGATCCACGCTTCACACGTTAAACGAGCACCCGTAACTGAAGCTGAAATCTAATAAGGACAATTACTTTTTGCGAAAATGTATAAATTTACTGTAGTATTGATTGTAGGTATTGTAGGCATTGGCCTACTTCTTACTAGCCGACCCTCTGCACCAAAGGGAAATAATAGGGTAGCAAGGGAATTACATGTAAATACCTTTTACTTTTATATTGTTGGTTTATGTTGTTGCAACAGGCGGCTGTAGCTGCTGTCCCACAGGAGAGACACCTTGCAGGTCCCAGCAGACCGTCTGTACATGGCACAGGGGTATGTTATGCTTAAGGAAAGGTTGTTTACTGGTTGAATTAAGATATTGATTTGGATTAAATTGGAATAAGGTTAATTAATCTACTAAAACCAGACTTCCATTGTGGCCATGATGGAACTCGGGTTGGTGTAAATTTGTGTGGAAGCTACTAGTCCGGACATGTGGCAAAACACATTTTAGAAGGAAACTATTAACATGTATGAAATTATTTTGTAGAATGTTTAACCAGTGATACCTGATGTTTTATGATTCAGTTTGTGAAAGAATCAAAGGGGGGATTGATAGAGAATTCAAACAGGCTGCATTTGGACAGGCTGTGAAAAAACACAGGCCATATTGCATTAAGTCATCAATCAACTTGACATTTTCGGACCTTGGGTAGTGAGCCAATTAAAACGTTAAAAGAATATTGATTGAGCCAATAAGGTCAAAGAAGGCAAGTTCTTTTCTGTAAATTGAACCCGGTATAAAATACAGCCATTTTAACCATGTGTCTCAGTAAGACAAAGAAACTGGCAATCAGCCAGCAGTTTGTTGCTCTCTGCCAAGATTAAAAAGTTAAAACTACCATCGGAGTTCGTATTTCATTGGAAATTAAGAGATCTAACGAATGCGAACAGTTTTTAATGATCTGCTCTATCAAAACCACACATGGTTTTGAACACCTCTATTAAATCTCCCCTTAACCTTCTCTTCTCCAAGTAGCACAACCTCAGCTTCTCTAGTCTCGCAACATAAATTAATCTTTCATCCCTGGTCCCATTCTGGTAAATCTTCTCTGCATCCTCTCGCAGGCCTTGACATCCTTCTTAAAGTGTGGTGCCCAAAATTGGTCACAATACTTTAGCTAAGGCCAAACCAATGAATTATAAATGTTTAACATAACTTCCTTGATTTTGTTCTCTATTCCATTAGTCATAAAGCGAAGGCTGCAGTTTGAATGTTTAACAGCCGTATTAACATGAACGATTTGAGGGCCTGGTCTTCAAACACTCTTTTCCACAGACGGCCGAAAGCTGCTCTGGTGCACTGGAGGCGATGTTGAATCTCCGCATCAGTGTCTGCCTTTGTTGATAAGAGGCTCCCGAGATATGGGAAATGGTCCATGTTGTCAAGGGATGCGCTGTGAATCTTGATGATTGGAGGGCAGTGCTGTGTGGTGGGAACAGGCTGGTGGAGGAGCGCATGGCAAACCAGCCCCACCCACCAATTCCCTCAACGAATGTCTGTCCCAGCTGGAACAGGGTCTGTGGCTCTCGTATTGGACTGTTCAGCCACCAAAAAAACTCACTTTGGGAGTGGAAGCATGTCTGCCTCGATTCCGAGGGACTGCCTATGATGATGATGATGACGACGACATGAAAGATCTGCGTCCGTAAATCCACAGCTCTCTCCCTTACTGCAGACCCTTTAAAATTGTCCTATTGCATTCACTTTTGCTCATTTGTCCTTCTAAAATGCATCACTTCAAACCATTCTGCATTAAATTTAATTTGCCATGTGTCTGCCCATTTCACCAATCTGTTTATGTACTCCTGATTTCTATTACTATCCTTCTCACTGTTTACTTCATTTCTGAGATTGCTGCCATCTACATACTTTGAAATTATGCCCTGTCTGCCCAAGGCCAGACCATTGATAAATATCAAAAGAGCAGTGGTTCCAATAGCGAGCCCTGGGGGACAGCACTGTATACGTCCCTCCAGTCCAATAAATATCCGTTCACCACAACTCTCTGCTGTTTGTCTGAGAGCCAATTCAGTTTCCACACTGTCCCTTCAATCCCCGCGGTCACCTTCTAACCTGAATGTGGTGAAGAGTTATATTATAACTCCCCACAGAGCCCCATCTCCTGGGATGGTCTCCATGTGATCCCTGTTCAAACTCCTCCTGTTAAAGGCTCTCAGAATCCGAGGGGTTCATCCTTAATCCAACTGGAAATTGTTATGTATGCAACCCCAGGCAACCTGTATAATACCGCCACCAAAGAGCTTACCTGTTGGAGACCCAAGGAATCCCAGCAGCCCTTGGGAGTACTGTATATAAGCAGGCCTCCCACGCTGTACCAACACTCTGGACTCTGAAAAAAGGAGCTAAGGTCACACTTACTCATTGCATACAGTACTCAGTTGCATTACTTTATGATGAGCATAACAACTGGCGATGAGATAACGAATGACCACGTGAAAATGTAGAGAACTGTTGGTATTTTGGAGAAATTCTCAGTTGGGGACGATTGGGAAGCCTTTCTGGAGTGACTCGACCAATACTTCGTGGCCAATGAGCTGGAAGGGGATGAGAACGTTGCCAAACGAAGGGCGATCGTCCTCAACGTCTCTGGCGCAACAACCTATGGCCTCATGAAGAATCTTTTTGCTCCGGTGAAACCAACAACCAAATCGTATGAGGAATTGTGAACGCTGGTCCGGGAGCACCATAATATGAAGGAAAGCATTCTGATGGCAAGGTATCGATGCTATACGTGTCAGCGGTCTGAAAGCCAGGAAGTGTTGAGCTACGTCACCAAACAAAGATGCCTTGCAGGACATTGCGAAGTCGATGGATTCCTTGAGCAAATGCTAAGACTTTTTTGTGCTTGGCTTTGGCCATGAGGCTATCCTTCGCAAACTATTAACTGTTGAAACACCGGATCTGAGCAAAGCCATAACAATAGCCCAGGCGCTTATGTTCACCAGCGATAACACCAAACAAATTTCACAGCATAGTGGTTTTGGCAAGTACTGTACACAAAATAAAGTCGTTTTCAGGCAGGAATGCATATGGCAGAACGTACACGCTGGCAACTGCACGACTTCAGATGACCCAGAGTCCGCCATCGATTGTTAATGCCAGGCAGTTAACACCTTGTTGGCGCTGTGGAGGTGATCATCGAGCCCATCAATGCCGCTTTAAACACTGTGTAAAGGCTGTGGAACAATGTGACACCTCCAGTGAATGTGCAGACAAGCTGCAAACCCTGCAAAGCACCAGTTGCAGAGGAGGGCAGATCCATGGTGGATCAGGCTGAACTGGAGACTCGAACAAAGGAGACAGAAGTGTACGGGGTACACACCTTCACCACGAAATGTCCACCGATCATGCTAAAAGTCGAATTGGAAGGATTTCCATCATCCATGGAACTGGACACGGATGCAAGTCAGTCAAACATGAGGAAAAAGGCCTGCGACAGGCTGTGGTGCAACAAGACACACAGGCCCAAGCTGAGCCGTATTCATAGCAAGCTGAGAACTTACACTAAAGAGCTAATCCCTGTAATTGGAAGTGCAGCAGTAAAAGTCTCCTATGATGGAGCAGTGCACGAACTCCCACTATGGATTGTACTGGGAGATGGTCCCACACTGCTCGGCTGAACCTGGCTCGAAAAAAATCGGCTGGAACTGGGACGACATCCGAGCACTCTCATCCGTTGACGGTGCATCATGTGCCCAGGTTCTGAGCAAGTTCCCATCGTTGTTTGAGCCATGCGTCGGAAGTTTCTCAGAGGCAAAGGTGCATATCGACTTGGTTCCCAGTACATGACACATCCACCACAAGGCACGGGCAGTGCCATATATGATGCAAGAGAAAGTGGAAATTAGGCTGCAGCAAGAAGGCATAATCGCGCCGGTGCAGTTCAACGAGTGGGCCAGTCCTATTGTTCCAGTTCTCAAAGCCGACGGCACGGTCAGAATTTGTGGGGACTATAAAGTAACATAGAAAGATCGAAAATAGGTACAGGAGTAGGCCATTCGACCCTTCGAGCCTGCACCACCATTCAATATCATGCTGATCATTCACCTCAGTGCCTCTTTCCTGCTTTCTCTCCATACCCCTTGATCCCTTTAGCCATAAGGGCCATATTTAACTCCCTCTTGAATATATCCAAGAGCTGGCATCTCGCTGCAGTAGAGAATTTCACAGGTTAGCAACTCTGAGTGAAGAAGTTTCTCATCATATCAATCCTAAATGGCTTACCACTTATTGTTAGACTGTGTCCTCTGGTTCGGGATTTCTCCAACATCGGGAACATTCTTCCTGCATCAAACCTGTCCAGTCCCATCAGAATGTTATATGTTTCTAACGATTAACCATTTTTCCCTACAGGACCAGTACCCGCTACCCAATGCAGACGACCTATTTGCGAACCTGGCTGGAGGAAAGATGTTCACCAAGTTGGACCTGACCTCGGCCTACATGACGCAGGAGCTGGCAGAATCTTCGAAAGAACTCACCTGCATTAACACGCACAAAGGTCTGTTCATCTACAATAGATGCCCGTTTGGGAACTGAACGGCCGCGGCAATTTTCCAAAGGAACATGGAGAGCCTACTAAAATCTGTTCCAGGCGCTGTGGTTTTCCATAACGACTTACTAGTCACAGGTCAGGACAGCATCGAACACTTGAAGTACCTGAAAGAGGTTCTAAGTCAGCTAGATCATGTGAAAACTCACATTGAAATACTCAATGTTTGTTTTCCTGGCGCCAGAGGTCGAGGTCTTAGGGAGAAGATTCATAGCAGATGGCACCAGACCCACTGACGCCAAGACGGAGGCCATCAAGAACGCGCCAAGATCACAGAATGTTATAGAACTGTGGCCGTTCCTGGGACTCAACTATTTTGTTCATCTCCTACCCGCGTTAAGCACCTTGTTAGAACCCCTACATGCGCTGCTATGCAAGGGAGACAACTGGATATGAGGGAAATCAAAAGAGGCTGCTTTTGTGAAAACCAGAAATATGTTATGTTCCAACAAACTGCTTCTCTTGTATAACCCATGTAAACATTTAGTGCGAGCTTGTGATGCGTCTTCATATGGGGTCAGGTGCGTGTTACAACAAGCTAATGAATCAGGAACATTGCAACCGGTCGCCGATGCGTCCAGGAGTTTGTCTAAGGGCGAAATGACCTGTAGCATGTTTGATAAAGAAACTCTGGCATGCGTTTCTGGGGTGTAAAAATGCACCAGTACCTGTTTGGTCTCAAGTTTGAGCTAGAAACTGACCATAAGCCCCTACTATCGCTATTCTCAGAGAGCAAAGGGATTAATACCAATGCCTCTGCCCGCATTCAAAAATGGGCGCTCACGGTGGCTGCATTCAACTGTGCAATCCACCACAGACCGGGACAGAGAACTGTGCTGATGATCACAGTCGTCTATCATTGCCCACCACCAGGGTGGAAATGGTACAGCCTGCAGACTTGCTCTTGCTGCTGGATGCATTCGAAAACAAAAAGTCACCCGTTACGGCCCGCCAAATCAGGATCTGGACAAGCCAGGATCCTTTACCGTCACTTCTTAAAAAAAAACTCTACTGCATGGGAGCTGGTCCAGCATCCCAGCGGAGATGCATGAAGATTTCCAGCCATTCCAGCGTCGCAAAGACGAAATGTCCATACAGGCGGACTGTCTTTCTCAGGTAATCGCGTAGTTTGGCCGAAGAAAGACAAGGAAACTTTCATACGCGAGCTACACAGTACCCACCCCCACATAGTAATGATGAAAGCTATAGCCAGATCCCATGTGTGGTGGCCGGGCATCGACTCAGACTTAGAGTCGTGCATGCGCCAATGCAACAGTCGCTCGCAACTGAACAATGCACCCAGAGAGACACTGCTAAGTTTGTGGTCATGGCCCTCCAAACCGTGGTCGAGAATCCACGTTGACGTTGTGGGCCCGTTTCTAGGCAAGATGTTTTTGGTTGTTGTAAATGCTTATTCAAAATGGATTGAACGTGTAATAATGCCTGTAAGCACGTACACTGCCACCATCAAAAGTCATGTTTGCCATGCGTGGCCTGCCCGATCTCCTTGTCAGCAACAATGGGCCGTCCTTCACCAGTGTTGAATTGAAAGAATTCATGACCCGCCATGGGATGAAGCATGCCACAACTCCACGTTCAAGCCCGCATCCAACGGTCAGGCAGAACGGGCAGTTCAAACCATCAAGCAAAGCTTGAAATGCGTGTCGGAAGGTTCCCTACAGACCTGACTGTCCCGAGTCCTGCTCAGCTACCACACCAGACCCCACTGGCTTACCTAGGTTCCCCCAGCCGAGCTGCTCATGAAAGGGGTGCTCAAAACAAGGCTCTCTCTTGTCCACCCTGATCACATCGAGGGCAGCCGGCATCAACAAAGCAGGTATCATGATTGCCCAACTTGTCACGCAACATTGAAGTCAATGACCCTGTATTTGTACTCAATTATGGACATGGTCCCAAATGGCTTGCTGGAACTGTCATAGCCAAAGGAGGGAGTAAGGTGTTTCAGGTCAAACTTGCCAATGGACTAACTTGCAGAAAGCATTTGGACCAAACCAAATTACCACGAGCATCCCACTGATGACACCATCAACTTCAATCCTCTAAGATACATAGATGTGGCAACCGAAATCACGGTTGATCACGAAACTGAACTCACCATCCCCAGCAAAGCCAGTTACCCAGTGAAGAACCAACAAACTCACCCACAGCCGCATTTGTACAGAGATGATTGACAAGGGACTGAAAAGACCCAGAAAGTCTCACCCTGTAAATAAGTTTACTATTGACTTTGGGAGGGAGTGATGTTATGTATGATTGGTGAGTAGTTTTTCTCTTTTTCTCTTTTCTTTTTCTCTTCTATAACAGTGAGTAACTTTTAACATTGTTGTTGCCAATTTAAGTGTATCTAAGGGTTAAGTCATGGCAGGAGAGCTTGGTCGGGTGTTATGCTCCTCCTGTACCATGTGGGAACTCAGGGACACTTCCGGTGTCCCTGATAACTACGTGTGCGGGAAGTGTATCCGCCTCAAGCTCCTGACGGTCCGCGTTGCGGAGTTGGAGCTGCGGGTGGATTCACTCTGGAGCATCCACGATGCTGAGAATGACGTGAGTATCACGTGTAGCGAATTGGTCTTACCACAGGAGAAGGGTCCACAGCCAGCTAGGGAATGGAAGACCAGCAGGAAGAGTAGTGCAAGGAAGGTAGTGCAGGGCTCCCCTGTGGTCATCCCCCTGCAAAACAGATACACTGCTTTGGGTACTGTTGAGGGGGATGACTCATCAGGGGAGGGCAGCAGCAGCCAAGTTCATGACACCGTGGCTGGCTCTGTTGCACAGGAGGGCAGGAAAAAGAGTGGGAGAGCGATAGTGATAGGGGATTCAATTGTAAAGGGAATAGATAGGCGTTTCTGCGGCCGCAACCAAGACTCCAGGATGGTATGTTGCCTCCCTGGTGCAAGGGTCAAGGATGTCTCGGAGCGGGTGCAGGACATTCTAAAAAGGGAGGGAGATCAGCCAGTTGTCATGGTGCACATTGGTACCAACGACATAGGTAAAAAAAGGGATGAGGTCCTACGAAACGAATTTAAGGAGCTAGGAGCTAAATTAAAAAGTAGGATCTCAAAAGTAGTAATCTCGGGATTGCTACCAGTGCCACATGATAGTCAGAGTAGGAATCGCAGGATAGCACAGATGATTACGTGGCTTGAGCAGTGGTGCAGCAGGGAGGGTTTCAAATTTCTGGGGCATTGGAACCGGTTCTGGGGGAGGTGGGACCAGTACAAACCGGACAGTCTGCACCTGGGCAGGACCGGAACCAATGTCCTAGGGGGAGTGTTTGCTCGTGCTGTTGGGGAGGATTTAAACTAATATGGCAGGGGGATGGGAACCAATGCAGGGAGACAGAGGGAAACAAAAAGGAGGCAAAAGCAAAAGACAGAAAGGAGATGAGGAAAAGTGGAGGGCAGAGAAACCCAAGGCAAAGAACAAAAAGGGCCACTGTACAGCAAAATTCTAAAAGGACAAAGGGTGTTAAAAAAACAAGCCTGAAGGCTTTGTGTCTTAATGCAAGGAGTATCCACAATAAGGTGGATGAATTAACTGTGCAAATCGATGTTAACAAATATGATGTGATTGGGATTACGGAGACATGGCTCCAGGATAATCAGGGCTGGGAACTCAACATCCAGGTGTATTCAACATTCAGGAAAGATAGAACAAAAGGAAAAGGAGATGGAGTAGCATTGCTGGTTAAGGAGGAAATTAAGGCAATAGTTTGGAAGGACATTAGCTTGGATGATGTGGAATCTATATGGGTAGAGCTGCAGAATACCAAAGGGCAAAAAACGTTAGTGGGAGTTGTGTACAGACCTCCAAACATTAGTAGTGATGTTGGGGAGGACATCAAGCAGGAAATTAGGGGTGCGTACAATAAAGGTGCAGCAGTTATAATGGGTGACTTTGATATGCACATAGATTGGGTTAACCAAACTGGAAGCAATACGGTGGAGGAGGATTTCCTGGAGTGCATAAGGGATGGTTTTTTAGACCAATATGTCGAGGAACCAACTAGGGGGGAGGCCATCTTAGACTGGGTGTTGTGTAATGAGAGAGGATTAATTAGCAATCTCGTTGTGCGAGACCCCTTGGGGAAGAGTGACCATAATATGGTGGAATTCTGCATTAGGATGGAGAATGAAACAGTTAATTCAGAGACCATGGTCCAGAACTTAAAGAAGGGTAACTTTGAAGGTATGAGGCGTGAATTGGCTAGGATAGATTGGCGAATGATACTGAAGGGGTTGACTGTGGATGGGCAATGGCAGACATTAAGAGACCGCATGGATGAACTACAACAATTGTACATTCCTGTCTCGCGTAAAAATAAAAAAGGGAAGGTGGCTCAACCGTGGCTATTAAGGGAAATCAGGGATAGTATTAGAGCCAAGGAAGTGGCATACAAATTGGCCAGAAATAGCAGCGAACCCAGGGACTGGGAGAAATTTAGAACTCAGCAGAGGAGGACAAAGGGTTTGATTAGGGCAGGGAAAATGGAGTACGAGAAGAAGCTTGCAGGGAACATTAAGACGGACTGCAAAAGCTTCTATAGATATGTAAAGAGAAAAAGGTTAGTAAAGACAAACGTAGGTCCCCTGCAGTCAGAATCAGGGGAAGTCATAACGGGGAACAAATAAATGGTGGACCAATTGAACAAGTACTTTGGTTCGGTATTCACTGAGGAGGACACAAACAACCTTCCAGATATAAAAGGGGTCGGAGGGTCTAGTATGAGGAGGAGGAACTGAGGGAAATCCTTATTAGTCGGGAAATTGTGTTGGGGAAATTGATGGGATTGAAGGCCGATAAATCCCCAGGGCCTGATGGACTGCATCCCAGAGTACATAAGGAGGTGGCCTTGGAAATAGTGGATGCATTGACAGTCATTTTCCAACATTCAATTGACTCTGGATCAGTTCCTATGGAGTGGAGGGTAGCCAATGTAACCCCATTTTTTAAAAAAGGAGGGAGAGAGATAACAGGGAATTATAGACCGGTCAGCCTGACATCGGTAGTGGGTAAAATGATGGAATCAATTATTAAGGATGTCATAGCAGTGCATTTGGAAAGAGGTGATATGATAGGTCCAAGTCAGCATGGATTTGTGAAAGGGAAATCATGCTTGACAAATCTTCTGGAATTTTTTGAGGATGTTTCCAGTCGAGTGGACAAGGGAGAACCAGTTGATGTGGTATATTTGGACTTTCAGAAGGCTTTCGACAAGGTCCCACACAAGAGATTAATGTGCAAAGTTAAAGCACATGGCATTGGGGGTAGTGTGCTGACATAGATTGAGAACTGGTTGTCAGACAGGAAGCAAAGAGTAGGAGTAAATGGGGACTTTTCAGAATGGCAGGCAGTGACTAGTGGGGTACCGCAACGTTCTGTGCTGGGGCCCCAGCTGTTTACACTGTACATTAATGATTTAGACGAGGGGATTAAATGTAAATCTCCAAATTTGCGGATGACACTAAGTTGGGTGGCAGTGTGAGCTGCGAGGAGGATGCTATGAGGCTGCAGAGCGACTTGGATAGGTTAGGTGAGTGGGCAAATGCATGGCAGATGAAGTATAATGTGGATAAATGTGAGGTTATCCACTTTGGTGGTAAAAACAGAGAGACAGACTATTATCTGAATGGTGACAGATTAGGAAAAGGGGAGGTGCAACTAGACCTGGGTGTCATGGTACATCAGTCATTGAAGGTTGGCATGCAGGTACAGCAGGCGGTTAAGAAAGCAAATGGCATGTTGGCCTTCATAGCGAGGGGATTTGAGTACAGGGGCAGGGAGGTGTTGCTACAGTTGTACAGGGCCTTGGTGAGGCCACACCTGGAGTATTGTGTACAGTTTTGGTCTCCTAACCTGAGGAAGGACATTCTTGCTATTGAGGGAGTGCAGCGAAGGTTCACTAGACTGATTCCCGGGATGGCGGGACTGACCTATCAAGAAAGACTGGATCAACTGGGCTTGTATTCACTGGAGTTCAGAAGAATGAGAGGGGACCTCATAGAAACGTTTAAAATTCTGGCGGGGTTAGACAGGTTAGATGCAGGAAGAATGCTCCCAATGTTGGGGAAGTCCAGAACTAGGGGACACAGTCTAAGGATAAGGGGTAAGCCATTTAGGACCGAGATGAGGAGGAATTTCTTCACTGAGAGTGGTGAACCTGTGGAATTCTCTACCACAGAAAGTTGTTGAGGCCAATTCACTAAATATATTCAAAAAGGAGTTAGATGAAGTCCTTACTACTAGGGGAATCAAGGGGTATGGTGAGAAAGCAGGAATGGGGTACTGAAGTTGCATGTTCAGCCATGAACTCATTGAATGGCGGTGCAGGCTCGAAGGGCCGAATGGCCGACTCCTGCACCTATTTTCTATGTTTCTATGTTTCTATGTATGCAACCCCAGGCAACCTGTATAAAACCGCCACCAGAGGGCGTATCTGTTGGAGTACAAAGGGATCCCAGCATCCCTTGTGAGCAATGTATATAAGCAGGCCTCCCACCCAGCAATCTGGAGTCTGAATAAAGGAACTACGCTCACACTTACTCATTGTCTACAGTACTCAGTTGCATTACTTTATTATGAGCATAACAGAAATGACAGTGTATTTAATACGAGTCATGTTGTAAGCCCGAGGTCCTGTAATTCCAGCAGTGGCCAGAATGTGTATGGTGCTCTGACCGTTCTGAAATGTCAGACTGTAACCCTGTCCAGCGCAGTCAATGTAACAAAGACAGAGCACAGCTGGGCGCGTGGGCCTAGCCCCAAAAACCTTTTATATGGTTTACAGTCATTTGTTAGCCTGGAGTTATTCAATGATTTCCCCTGCGCAGCAAGACAGGGTCCGGAGAAATGTGTATAACACAACATGCATTTTACAACAATGCAAATGGAGGCTCATAAAACATAACATACCCCTTCTCGCCCGACACTGTCAGAGGCCAGCTGGCATTTATATAGCGGCTTAACTCAACTACATGTCCCAACGCGTTTCACAAAGTGATCAACCAGCTGGCATTTGACAGTGTCGGGCGAGAAGGGGTACGACCGATCTTACATTATTTGTTGATTTATTCTCTGTCCAACAGTGTAGCTACCGTTAGGGGTCTATAGACAACACCCACCAGCGAATTATTCCCCTTTTTATCTCTTATCTCCACCCCATCCTTATCTTCTAATCCATTATCATTTCTCACTACTGCACTGATCTCATCCGTTATTAACGGGACTACCCCACCTCCTTTTCCTTTTTGTTGATCCGACCCAATTGTCAAATACTTCTGAATATTCAGTTCCCAGCCTTGGTCACCTTGCAACCACGACTCTGTAATGGCTATCAGATCATAACCCATTTATATCTATTTGTGCTGTCAGCTCATGTCATGTTAAGAATGCTGCGTGCATTCAGATAAAAAGCATTTAATTTTGTCTCTTCACTATTTTTCCCTGCTTTGACCCCACTCTCTGATGCACTCAATTTTATACATTCTGCCCCTTCCTGTTGTACTCCAGTTATCATTACCCCCATCGTTACCCTGCTTTATTGCCTTCTCCTGCCTCTGACTTTTGAACATGTTCCCATCACCTGAAACCTCCTACACCTATTTAATTTGAAGCTTTTTCTGCAGCCCGTGCTAATCAATTCGCCACTGGTCCCAGCCTGATTCAAGTGAAGCCCGTCCCAACAGAACAGCTCATTCTCACCCCATGAATCAATGCCTCATGAATTCAAAACCAATTCCTCCCACACCAATCTTTGAGCCACGCGTTCATCTCTGATCTCATGTGCCCTATGCACATTTGCTGATGGCTCAGGTAGTAACCCAGAGATTATTACGTTTGTGGTTCTGCTTATTAATTTAGCGCCTAACAGCTCATAATCTCTTAGCAGAAACTCCTTTTTGCTTTAGCTATATCATTGCTACCTGCGTGGACCACAACAACGGGGTCTTCCCCTCCACCCCAATTCCTCTCCAGCCCAGAGGAGATGTCCTTAAGCCTGGCACCAGACAGGCAACAGAGCCTTTGGGACTCACGCTCTCAGTTGCAGAGAACAGTATCTATCCCCCTAAATTTTCTGCCCTCCACCACTAATATTCCTTTTTACTTTCGCCACTTGAACGGCCCCCTGTAGCACGGTGCTGTGGTCAATTTTCCCATTTGCCCTGCAGTCCCTGCCCTGGTCCATACCGAGCAAGAAAATTGACCCTGTTGGATAAGAGCAAGCATGGAGGCTCCATCACCCAACTGTCAGTGACCACGGACCAATTTTGAATTATTTCACCTAAGGGGTGTGACTGCCTCCTGGAACACAATGTCCAGGTAACACTACAACTCCCTGCTGTCTTAGGGTCTGAAGCTCGGACTCCAGCTCTTCAACTCTGAACCTAACTGATGTCACTATAAATATTTAGCCAATGGAAGCTCTTGCAGTACAAGGGGCGAATTGTCTGGCAATACCCAACGCCCTCTCCATACTCAAAGGACGTCTAACACATTTCAGTACAAACCCCCCTCCCCCCGTGCTCCTGTTGTACAGTTTTTGGAGAGTCAATACAGCAGCTTGTTGTGAAATGAATGCCATCCTCCATTCCATCAACCACCAGAGTGATCTGTCAAAGACCAGCCTTCAGGTGTCCATCACTGAATCATCCCAGAGGGTACTTAACATGACCTCAAGCGAATGAAGCCTGTAAATCCCAATCGATCAGGATCAGGATTTACAGGCTTGTGTGGCCTTGGTGTATTGTACCTGCCACAATGGTAAGGAATACTTTATTTACACAGGGCCTCATTGTTTAGTGTTTGTGCTGGATTTCCATTGGAAGGGCATGTCAAACCATTCTTGGGGTATTTTGTTTAACGAAACCATGAAGGGAGATTAGGTATAAAAATGTCAATAATAGGACGAGTTTGAAATACGGAGACACCAAGGGAAGAGCTCAGGGTTAGAAACTTAGAAAATAGATGCAGGAGTAGGCACTGCAGCCCTTTGCACCATTCAATATCATGGCTGATCATTCCCTCAGTACCCATTTCCTGCTTCCTCTACATACCCCTTAGCCATAAGAGGAATATCTAACTCCCCCTCTTGAATAGATCCAATGAACTGGCATCAACAACTCTCTGCGGCAGGGAATTCCATAGATTAATAACTGAGTGAAGAAGTTTCTCCTCATCTCAGTCCTAACTTGCCTAACCCTTATCCTAAGACTATGTCCCCTGGTTCTAGAACTCAGCAGAGGAGGACAAAGGGTTTGATTAGGGCAGGGAAAATGGAGTACGAGAAGAAGCTTGCAGGGAACATTAAGACTGATTACATATCTATAGAAACTTTTGCAAAGAGAAAAAGGTTAGTAAAGATAAACGTAGGTCCCCTGCAGTCAGAATCAGGGGAAGTC
This sequence comes from Pristiophorus japonicus, assembly GCF_044704955.1. Lineage (NCBI taxonomy): Eukaryota > Metazoa > Chordata > Chondrichthyes > Pristiophoridae > Pristiophorus > Pristiophorus japonicus. The sequence goes on from NC_091981.1 coordinate 303,608,166, forward strand.
ATAACGGGGAACAAAGAAATGGCGGACCAATTGAACAAGTACTTTGGTTCGGTATTCACTGAGGAGGACACAAACAACCTTCCGGATATAAAAGGGGTCGGAGGGTCTAGTAAGGAGGAGGAACTGAGGGAAATCCTTATTAGTCGGGAAATTGTGTTGGGGAAATTGATGGGATTGAAGGCCGATAAATCCCCAGGGCCTGATGGACTGCATCCCAGAGTACTTAAGGAGGTGGCCTTGGAAATAGTGGATGCATTGACAGTCATTTTCCAACATTCCATTGACTCTGGATCAGTTCCTATGGAGTGGAGGGTAGCCAATGTAACCCCACTTTTTAAAAAAGGAGGGAGAGAGAAAACAGGGAATTACAGACCGGTCAGCCTGATATCGGTAGTGGGTAAAATGATGGAATCAATTATTAAGGATGTCATAGCAGTGCATTTGGAAAGAGGTAATATGATAGGTCCAAGTCAGCATGGATTTGTGAAAGGGAAATTATGCTTGACAAATCTTCTGGAAACATCCTCAAAAAATTCCAGTAGAGTGGACAAGGGAAAACCAGTTGATGTGGTATATTTGGACTTTCAGAAGGCTTTCGACAAGGTCCCACACAAGAGATTAATGTGCAAAGTTAAAGCACATGGATTGAGAACTGGTTGTCAGACAGGAAGCAAAGAGTAGGAGTAAATGGGGACTTTTCAGAATGGCAGGCAGTCACTAGTAGGGTACCGCAAGGTTCTGTGCTGGGGCCCCAGCTGTTTACACTGTACATTAATGATTTAGACGAGGTAATTAAATGTAGTATCTCCAAATTTGCAGATGACACTAAGTTGGGTGGCAGTGTGAGCTGCAAGGAAGATTCTATGAGGCTGCAGAGCAATTTGGATAGGTTAGGTGAGTGGGCAAATGCATGGCAGATGAAATATGTGGATAAATGTGAGGTTATCCACTTTGGTGGTAAAAACAGAGAGACAGACTATTATCTGAATGGTGACAGATTAGGAAAAGGGGAGGTGCAAAGAGACCTGGGTGTCATGGTACATCAGTCATTGAAGGTTGGCATGCAGGTGCAGCAGGCAGTTAAGAAAGCAAATGGCATGTTGGCCTTCATAGCGAGGGGATTTGAGTACAAGGGCAGGGAGGTGTTGCTACAATTGTACAGGGCCTTGGTGAGGCCACACCTGGAGTATTGTGTACAGTTTTGGTCTCCTAACCTGAGGAAGGACATTCTTGCTATTGAGGGAGTGCAGCGAAGGTTCACCAGACTGATTCCCGGGATGGCGGGACTGACCTATCAAGATAGACTGGATCAACTGGTCTTGTATTCACTGGAGTTCAGAAGAATGAAAGGGGACCTCAGAAACATTTAAAATTCTGACGGGGTTAGACAGGTTAGATGCAGGAAGAATGTTCCCAATGTTGGGGGAAGTCCAGATCCAGGGGACACAGTCTAAGGATAAGGGGGAAGCCATTTAGGACTGAGATGAGGAGGAATTTCTTCACCCAGAGAGTGGTGAACCTGTAGAATTCTCTACCACAGAAAGTTGTTGAGGCCAATTCACTAAATATATTCAAAAAGGAGTTAGATGAAGTCCTTACTACTAGAGGAATCAAGGGGTATGGTGAGAAAGCAGGAATGGGGTACTGAAGTTGCATGTTCAGCCATGAACTCATTGAATGGCGGTGCAGGCTAGAAGGGCCGAATGGCCTACTCCTGCACCTAATTTCTATGTTTCTATGTTTCCACAAATCTGGAACATTCTTCCTGCATCTAACCTTTCCCTTCCTGTTAGAATCTTATGTTTCGATGAGATCACCTCATGCTTCTAAACTCGAGTGAATAAAGGTCCAGTTGGTCAGTCGGTCCAGTCTCATGTCAGTCCAGCCATCCCCAGAATCAGTCCAGTGAACCTTTGCTGCACTCCATCAATAGCAAGAATGTCCTTCCTCAGATTAGGGACCAAAACTGAACACAATATTCCAAGTGAAGCATCAACAAGGCCCTGAACAGCTGCAGTAAGACCTCCCTGCTCTTCTATTCAAATCCCCAAGCTCTGAAGGCCAACATAACATTTGCCTTCACTGCCTGCTGTACCGGTCTGCTTACTTTGTGATTGATGAACCATGACACCCACGTCTCATTGCCCCTCCCCTTTTCCTAATCTGCCACCATCCACACAATATTCTGCCTTCGTGTTTCTGCCCCAAAAATGGCTAACCTCACATTTATCCACATTATACTGCATCCGCTATGCATTTGCTCACTCACCAAACCTGTCCAATTCATCCTGCAGCCTCTTACCATCCTCCTCAGTTCACACCACCCAGCTTAGTGTCATCCGCAAACTTGTAGATATTACACAATTCCTTCATCTAAATCATTAATGTATATTGTAAAGAGCTGGGGTCCCCGCACTGAGCTTGCGGCCCTCCACTAGTCACTGCCTGCCATTTGTAAAGGACCCCTTTATCCCGACACTGCCTCCTGTCAACCAGTTCTCTATCCATGTCACTACATTACCCCCAATACCATGTGCTTTGATTTTGCACTCTAGTCTCTTGTGGGACCTTGTCAAAGGCCTTTTGAAAGTCCAAATACACATCCACTGGTTCTTCCTTGTCCACGCAACTAGTTACACCCTCAACAAATTCCAGAAGATTTGTCAAGTATGATACCCCTTTCAAAAATCCATGCTGACTTGGTCTGAGCTGGTCACTATTTCCAAATGCACTGTTATTTATTCTTTCCCCACTACTGATGTCAGGCCAACCGGTCTATAATTACCTATTTTCTCTTTTTTTTTTTAAAAAAGAAGTGGTGTTACATCAGCTACCCTCCAATCCATAGGAGCTGATCCAGAGTCGAGACTGTTGGAAAATCATCAATGCATGCACTATTTCTAGGGCCATATACTTAAGTACTCTGGGATGCAGACAATCAGGCCCTGGGGATTTATCAGCCTGCAATCCCATCAATTTCCCAAACACAATTTCCTGCTGAGTAAGGATATCCTTCACTTCCTTCTCACTAGACCCACTGTAGTTTTTGGTTGAGTTCAAGTGAGGAAGCCCTGCCAGCTAATTTACAACCTTTTGTATTTTACACCATTATACTGGTCCCGCCACATTGTGACCAATGGAGCTCCTCGTCACTCGCTGAAGATGCGATAAGTCAGCATATCCCACCCCACATTGCCTGGCTGCTGACCCATCATCCGGGACAATCCATGGTCCAGAAGAGTTTGCCAACTGTCCGTTTGGGGAGCTTGGGTTGGAATTCTCAATCCACATCATTCCTGCGGGTGCCAGTTACATTTACGCAGACCGGAGAGACTGGAAATCTGGAGAGCTGCAGCTCTGCCCGGCTCCCGTCAAAGGGCAACAGCATCTGGGCTTCAACACACCCGACGTCCTGCCTCTTGCCTCCACCCCAAGGAGAGCCCACATCGTGCCTCCATGGTCTCATGGAAGCAGCAATGGCAGAGAGACAGACCCGGGACCCATCCCAAGGGACAGGGTTCAATGCAAGCACGCCAGTCCTTCCCGCTCGACATGATAAAACCCACACTAGCCTTGCCCTGAACATGGCTGGTGGCGCGGTGGTTTGTGGGGGGGGGGGGGTGGGATATACAAAGGAGGCACCAGCGATTGTCAAACCAGGTAACAAATTAACTCGCTGGAGAAGACAGTAAAATCCAGCCAATATTTGAAAGACAACACGAGACCAGGGCTCATTTATAACAGGAGTTTATTATCCAACAGACATCTACAGTTCCATAGAGCTGCACTCGGAGCCCACCCTGCTGCGATGGTCCATTTTCCACATGGCGACTGTCCCGACCAAAAGGGCCATGGAGAGCAGCGCTACCCCAACCGCTACTCCAGGAAGGACACGGGAGGGGGTATCAGCAGCAGCATCTGTGGGGAGAAGCCAGGGTTAGATGGGCACCAGTTACTGCATCACTGCACACAGTTAGAGTGTCCTCCTTTACCTTTCTCTTCCTGGGTGATCCCTGCAGACAATCTCTGCTCATCTTCCAGGAAAATAATGGGTCCTTCAGCGGTCACCAAGGACCCAGGCCGGGAATCAGCGCTTCTTCGCCTCCCTGGGGGACAAGGGAAAGAGACAAGACTTCAAGGTGGATAGTTCAATGTTCAGCTGCCTGAAGCTCCAAATCAGGTGTTCAAACTGATGGCCGAATGCAAAAATCGTCAGGGACGAAAGAGAGATGAGATTAGACTGTAATTAAATACAGTTCTGTCAGACCAAGATTCACTTCCTATTCCCATAAAGAGCCTTTTCAACAGAGCAACATTTGCAGTCGCTGACAGTATAATGGCTGGACTGGTCTCCTGGGGAAGGAGATTAGATTTAAACACTAGTTTGACCAGTGATTACACTGGACATCCACACATTGCCCAGGTCTCCCCCCGCCACCAGATATCGTTCTTGTTCCACCCAAAACTCCCGATTGCAGCAGGATGCTGGATAAATGTTCCTGAACCCCAGGGGTGGATTCCATTCAGACCCAGGGCACGATGTTATCAGACCCACTGAGCCAGATTGCTATTCTGCAGGAAACTGGCAAACAGTTCAGAGCCAGCAGATTGGCGACACTCTTCCTGCACCCAGTTAAGGCCCTTGCTGAATGTCCCAGTGTCCAAAGGTCCCTCATCCACCACTCCCCATCAGGGTTCAGTTTCCCAGGTACTTACTCGGGCTGCAGGGAGCCGTGCAGTTCTGTTGGGTGGATGGGTAGCAAACCTCAGCACTGCAGTGGAAGTAAACCTGGAAAGAGACAGTGCGGTATGGTCAGTCCCACAGCTCCCAGTCAGGAGATTAAGGCTTCTACATTCAAAGGGTGAACAGGGGTTGCCTCACTGTTAGCGAGACCCCAGGAACAAGTTCAATCAAGTGACCGAGAGAAACTAAAGGAAACTCACCTCCCCGGTCAGAGCCCGGCCCGAAACTCGGTCCCAGAAAGCGAAAGTGCTGACTACAAACCGGTTATGGTGAGTTGGGAACCGCAAATGGGAAGCGGCGTCTACCGGGAGGAGGAGGGTTTTGTAATTGTCGCCCACAAATGGGCACCTGGAACAGAGAAAGAGGAGGTTATATGGGGAGGGGGGCACCTGGAACAGAACGATAGGGTTATAGCGGTACATCAAACCAAACTCCCGAGATTAGACTAGATAAAGAAACTAGAGTACATTCCAAAGAACATTTAAACCAATTAACCTGGCCCTCAGATTTGTAATATTGCCCCGTTCGACCCTACCCAGTCCATGTCGCCCCCTCCCCAATCCCCAGCCTGCCCCCAGCTCCCTCATTCACTGACTTACCTGCCCACCAGCAGGTCCCATCGGAGCCCCGAATACGGCTCGGGGGTGGGGGTCGCCCAGCAGGCATTGAGCACCAGCACAAGGGACGGATCGTTCCGGTTCAGGACACGAACCTCCACAAACACGGGGTCCCGGAGCACACTCAGGATCGGGTAGTCACTGGCCACGTACCAGCTCCGGTAGCCACCATCTGAAAAGAGAAAGATGAAGGACGGGCACTATTTGCAGAGAGAGCCTGAAGTTGGACACTAGCCATCAGCAGCACTCCCTACCTCTCGCTATTCTCAGCTCCAGAACCAGGATCCCGGCCTCAGTGGCAGGCAGTGGTGGAGAAAGAGTGTAAACTCGGGGCTTCACCTGCAGATCCGACTCCTGGCTTCCCTTGTAACTGCACTGGACATGGAGCCTGCAAGAGAACGGACACGGCTGGAGAATTCAGCTCCTCACCTTCTCTCCCCGCTCAATGTGCTCCCATTCTCACCTGAAGGGGCTGTCCCGGGTCACCGATCCCAAAGCTCCATCCAAGATCTCAAACTGACCCAACACATCCGTTTCATACACGGCGTTCACCCCGTCCAGCTACAAGAGACAGAAGACCATCAGTACAGAGGGACAGGAGTAGGCCATTCATCCCCTCCATAATGTTCCGCTTTGCAATCAGACCATGGCTGACTAACTCCATCCTATTGCTGTGTTTCTGTAACCCTTAATGCCTTTGCCTAAGAAAATCTCAATCACAGTTCGGAAATTTAATGGACCTCGCCTCAGCTATTTCGGAGACAGTTCCAGATTCCCAACAAGCTTGTGACGTGCTGCCTGACATCACCCCGACCGGCCGAGCTCTATTGATATGCCCTTTGTTGTGGCCGGTCCACTGGAGAGAAACTTTTCCAGGCCTACCCCATCAAAGCACCTAGATCACCCGGTAATCTTCTATCCTGGAGTGAACACAAGCCGAGTCTATGGAACGTGTCCTCAATTTAACCCTTTTAGCTCCGCGATCATTCTGGTCAATCTGCACTGCATCGCCTCCAAGGCCGATATCTCCTTCCCGAGGCGTGGTGCCCCGAACAAATGCAGTCTAACTAGCACTTTATAGCTCCCATTATCCAACCCCTTTGTATTCCATACCCGGAGATACTGTGAACATTCCATTAGTCTATTCAATCAAGGTTTGTAGCTGCCCAACAGCTTGTAGTGATTGCTATCCCAAATCCCCACACAATTCCAAGCTGACCATTTATAAATTATTGATCGATTTATCGTCCGAAAATGGATGACCTCACTGCCTCACATTGTTCAAATTTCTGCCAGATGAGAAATCACTTACTTAATCTATGCGGGTCCCTTTGCAACCTCATCCCCCATCTACACAACTCACTGCCACCTCACTTCGTGCTGACAGCAAATATGGATTATACAGACCACTATTCGTTTATCCAAGGTCAGTGATAAAAGAGTGTAAAGCCGAGTTCCACCTCCAAGTACAGATCTCAGGGGAAAACCACGAGTCATAACTTGAAATACATCTCAAATATCATTTGTGATGTTGACCCGCTATCCAACTCCAAAACCAGTCAATAAGTCGCCTTCAAGGCACTTGGTCCATTGTCTGGAACCTCAAACAACTTCTGCAGATACATAAACACGCCCTTATCACCCAGTGACGTCCTGAAACCAATGCAAGTCGGTGCGATTGGCCTTTCACTGACCGATCCAGAAACCATCAGTTCATACCGCCCAGATGCTCAGTCATTGCCCCGATATATTCCAGCAACTTCCCCACGACAGGCATTAGACCACGGATTATAGTTTCCCGATTCCACTTTCCCCAACCTGAAGTTGATATTTTCAATGTGCTACCCCAAGGAGACAATTGCAGAATTAAGAGTGTTGCAAGTTCACAACTAAACTTCCTGCAATATCGTCACCTACATCTGTTAATACCCAGGGATGGAGACCATCAGGTGCGAGACCTACATTTGTTCCGTCTCTGTATTCTACTGGTATTAAATCCAGCAAGCTCCTCATTGATTTATTATTTCTGGTATCTCTGGTACTGTCTCCTCCTCCTCCTCCTCTACTGTGAAGACCGATTGCAAAGTCATTGAGCAAGTCTGCCATTCCCTTCTTATCTATCACATGTATTGCCTTTAAGGCCCACATTACCCTTTAGATACCCTCACCCGACTGACAGCCATTGGTGGGGCTCCCAGCCCACAATACCTACCCGCTGAGTAGTTCCACACTCAGTGACTGCGAACTGAAAGAGGACAGTGTCTGCAGAGGCCACGGTCGGACTACACTCAGCTCCGTGTCCATCCTTCAGATGGACCGTGGTCAGGTTTACAGGAGGCAGCGTCAAATCCTTGGAGATGGCGATCAGGACCCGCCCATCCTTGGTGCACACTGCAAGATGATCAATGACAGGAATTAGTGGCTGCACGGGGAGTGGCAAGGGAACCGTTACCGGGAGGGCGAGAAACTCCACCCAGGTCAGGACCACCGTCTTGTTTCCATCCCCTCCCATTCTCCGTCTAATGGAAACCCGTTGACCAGCTCCAGCTCAGCACTGGTCTGGTTGTGTTTAAGGGGCCCGGATCTCATCGATAGAAATTAATCAAAGCAAATGATCAGAGGCAGCAGGAAGCTGGGCTCCTTCACACTGCCCTCCTATCCTGGACAACTACATAGGGCGGGATTCAACCATCGACTTTCAAGTCACATCCGGCAACAGAAGGGCTAGAAGTTCAGATACTGGGTCAGGGTCAAACTGCTGCTCTCAGTTTCTGATGTAACAGCTCCCAAACTCACCAACCCCGAATGGAGGGGGTCCCAGACCCACCCTCAGTTCTACTCCCAGAGTGGAGGTTTGAAATTGCACCTGACATTTCAGGACAGGGAGAGAAGATACTGGCCAGGGAATCCCCGAGTGAGCTGGATTGCGGGTGTTCCTGGAAAGCCTTGGCCCACAATACAGACGGCCCGAGAATACACCCACCTGGCAGATTGTCCAGTGAATAGAAACACGGCGGCACATCCCGGCTCCCGGCATCAAAGCAGCAGCCTCTCCCCACACACTCACTGCCTTCAATTCCCGGAAAGCCGCAGTCTTGGCGGAATTTGGGAGACAGCCAACATTTATCGGCGGGGAGAAGGAGAGAGGGCGGTTGAGATGAACAGATTGTCACAAATAACAAGCCCAGAATCCACAACCCCTCCATTATAACAATCGAACCCTCCCAGGTAATTGAGGCTGTAAAGCCGACTTTCCCTTTTTATCCCAGCGCTGTTTAACCCGCAGTAAATGACTGTCCCAATCAGCCTGAGGCTCAGTCTGCGGCCCACGGGCTCCCGAACATCAACCCGCATTCCCACGGCTCACACGGACTGTTTCTAATAAACCAATAAAGGTGACCCTGGGTCTGGAGACAGTTCCCCAAGCGCCCAATGGAGGGCTCTCTACGCGGTAGTCCTCGCTTTATTTATTTTATTTCTTTATTCACAGAGATTTGGGCGTCACATGCCAGGCCAGCATTCATTGCCCGTCCCTATTTGCTTTTGAGAAGGTCGTGGGAGCTGCCTTCTTGAACCGCTGCAGTCCATGTGGTGAAGGTACTCCCACAGTGCTGACTTTTAATAGTGGTTTGGTACATTTGAGTGGCTGGCTCGGCCATTTCAGAGGGCAGGTAAGATTCCACCATATTGCTGCGGGCCTGAAGTCACATGTAGGCCCAGACCAGGTAAGGACGGAATGTTTCCTTCCTTAAAGGTCCCTTGCTTTTTGTGGTATACATCAATGATCTTGACTTGAATATAGGGGGTATGATTAAGTGGTTTGCAGATGATATAAAAATTGGCCCTGTGGTTGATGAAGAAGAAAGCTGCGGACTGCAGGTAGATATTAATGGATTGGGCAGGTGGGCAAACAGTGGCAAATGGAATTTAATCCAGAGAAATGTTAGGTAATGCATTTGGAGAGGGCTAACAAGGAAAAGGTATACACATTAAATGGCACGACATCGAGAAATGTCCACAGATCCCTAAAGGTAGCAGGCCAGGTAGATAAAGTGCTTAAGAAGGCATACGGAATGCTTGCCTTTATTAGCCGAGGCATAGAATATAAGAGCAGGGAGGTTATGGTTGAACTATATAAAACACTGGTTAGACCGCAGCTGGAGTACTTCATGCACATTACAGGAAGGACGTGATTGCACTAGAGAGGGTACAGAGGAGATTTACGAGGATGTTGCCTGGAGTGGAGAATCTTAGCTATGAGGACAGATTAGATCGGCTGGGGTTGTTTTCCTTAGAACAGAGGAGGCTGAGGGGAGACCTCATTGAGGTGTATAACATTATGAGGAGCCTGGATAGAGTGGATGGAAAGAGCCTATTTCCCTTAGCAGAGGGGTCAACAAACATGGGGCATAAATTTAAAGTAATTGGTAGAAGGTTTAGAGGGGATTTGATGGGAAATGTCTCCACGCAGAGGGTTGTATGTCTCTGGAAATCACTGCCTGAAATGATGGTGGAGGCAGAAACCCTCACCACATTTAAAAAGTACTTGGATGTGCACTTGATGTGCAATAACCTACAGGGTTACGGACCCAGAACTGGAAAGTGGGATTAGGCTGGATAGCCTCTTGTTGGCCCGCAGGGACATGATGGGCCGAAATGGCTGCCTTCCATGCTGTAAACTTCTATGATTATATGATTCTAAGAATATTAGTGAACCAGTTGGGGTTTTCCCGACAATATGGTAGTTTCAAAGTCACCATTACTGATATTAGCTTTTTAATTCCAAAATTATTTTATGAACTGAATTTTAAATTCCTGCAGCTGCGGTGGTGGGATTTGAACTCACGTCTCTGGATTATGAGTCCAAGCCTCTGGATTACTGGCCCAGTAAAATAACCACTATGTTAGCACAACATCAATTGGGGACTTGGCTTGGAGGGTGCTGCATGTGGCAGTCCCGTGCAATATAGTTTATGTCAGTTCACGGACTCCCCGGCCGCCTGCATTTTCTGTGGCCAGGATTGCGTGTTCCACGCTTATGTATAGTATGAGGGCTTGCAGCACCTCTTCCACTATTTGAATGGGCTGCTCCTTGAACTTTGGCTGAATTCAGTCCCACGCTCCTGGTCTTTGATCACCCTGTACGAGGGGGGATGCGGGCTGGTCGGAGTATCTCCTGCTCGGACTGCTACTAGGCCTGGCCAAAGAGGCCATCAACAGGTCCAGGCAGCGGGCGGTCAAGTGGGTCATTCAGCCCGACTGCCTGCCTCTCTTCCGCAGCTACAGTCGCTCCTGCGTATTGCTGGAGATGGAGCAAGTGGTGTCCACTGGTACACTCACAGCCTTCCGTGATCGGTCGGTATAGAATTTTAATTCAACTTGTTATGTTTCCTTTTAATTTGCGTTTGTTAATTTACGGTTTTTATTGCTTGTGCCCCTTTAAAAACGGTGCAGATGTTTGAATTTAAATTGGCAATTGCCGCCATTTAACGACACAGCTCCTCAAGTTCCCCTCTTATGGAGCCAGCACTAATATAATTCAGATATCATGTCTCATTAACTGAAGAAACCTATAACTGTAAATGATAATAGTGTTGTTTGTGTCAATGAGACACTCGGTACCTTGCGGTACAGAGAGAGGCTGCTTCCATCCCATGCACATTGGGGAACATTGATTCAGCACCACTCCTAACCCCTCTCAGTGACCCCATCTCCTGGGATCATCGAATGATACAGCACAGAAGGCCATTCAGACCATTGTGTCTGTGTCCTCACTATGAACGAGCGATCAAATTAATCCAAATCCCGTGATATTTCCCCATAGCCCTGCAAGTTGTTCCTTTTCAAGTACATATGCAATTGCCTTTTGAAAGTCACTGTTAGAACTTAATCCGCCAGCCTTTCAGGCTTTCAGGCAGTGCATTCCAGACCACAACTCACTGAAAAATACATTCAGCTCATCTACTTTTGCAAATTCTCTGAAATCTGGGTCTTTTGCAAATTATCTGAAATCTGTGTCCTCTGGTTACCCAGCCTGCTCCAGTGGGAACAGTTTTTAATGATCTGCTCTATCAAAACCCCACATGGTTTTGAACACATCTATTAAATCTCCCCTTAATCTTCTCTTCTCCAATTAGAACAACCCCAGCTTCTCTCGTCTCGCAAAATAAACGAATCTTTCATTCCTGCTCCCATTCTCTCCATCCTCTCTAAGGCCTTGACATCCTTCCTAAAGTGTGGTGCCCAGAATTGGTCACAATACTTGAGCTGAGGCCCAACCAATGATTTATAAATGTTTACCACAACTTCCTTGATATTGTTCTCTATTCCATTAGTTATAAAACGAAGGCTGCAGTTTGAATGTTTAACGACCGTATTAACATGAACGATTTGAGAGCCTGGTCTTCAAACACGCTTTTCCACAGATGGCCGAAGGCTGCCCTGGTGCACTGGAGGCAATGTTGAATCTCTGCATCAATGTCAGCCTTTGTTGATAACAGGCTCCCGAGATATGGGAAATGGTCCATGTTGTCGAGGAACGCGCCGTGAATCTTGATGATTGGAGGGCAGTGCTGTGCGGTGGGAACAGACTGGTGGAGGAGCATGCGGCAAACCAGCCCCACCCACCAATTCCCTCGACGAATGTCTGTCCCACCTGTAACAGGGTCTGTGGTTCTCGTATTGGACTGTTCAGCCACCAAAGAACTCACTTTGGGAGTGGAAGCATGTCTGCCTCGATGCCAAGGGTCTGCCTATGATGATGATGATGACATGAAAGATTTGTGTCCGTAAACCCACAGCTCTCTCCCTTACTGCAGACCCTTTAAAATTGTCCCATTACATTCACCTTTGCTCATTTTCCTTCTAAAATGCATCACTTCAAACCATTCTGCATTAAATTTGATCTGCCATGTGTCTGCCCATTTCACCAATCTGTTTATGTACTCCTGATTTCTATTACTATCCTTCTCACTGTTTACTTCATTTCTGAGATCGCTGCCATCTGCATACTTTGAAATTATGCCCTGTCTCCCCAAGGCCAGATCATTGATATATATCAAAAGAGCAGTGGTTCCAATAGCGAGCCCTGGGGGACAGCACTGTATACCTCCCTCCAGTCCAATAAATATACGTTCACCACAACTCTCTGCTGTTTGTCTGAGAGCCAATTCAGTTACCACACTGTCCCTTCAATCCCCGCGGTCACCTTCTAACCTGAATGTGGTGAAGAGTTATATTATAACTCCCCGCAGAGACCCATCTCCTGGAATGGTCTCCATGTGATCCCTGTGGTGGACAGATCCCTGTTCAAACTCCTCCTTTTAAAGGCTCTGAGAATCAGAGGGGTTCATCCTTAGTCCAACTGGAAATTATTATCTATGCAACCCCAGGCAACCTGTAAAAAGGAGCTAAGGACACACTTACTCATTGCATACAGTACTCAGTTGCGTTACTTTATTATGAGCATAACAACTGGCGACGAGATAACGAACAACCACGTGTAAATGTAGAGAACTCCTGGTATCCTGAATTATTTCTCATTTGGGGACAATTGGGAGGTCTTTGTGGAGTGACTCGACCAATGCTTCATGGCCAACGAGCTGGAAGGGGATGAGAACGCTGCCAAATGAAGGGCGATGCTCCTCAACATCTGCGGTGCAACAACCTGTGGCCTCATGAAGAATCTTCGAGCTCTGGTGAAACCAACAACCAAATCGTATGAGGAATTGTGAACGCTGGTCCGGGAGCACCATAATATGAAGGAAAGCATTCTGATGGCAAGGTATCGATGCTATACGTGTCAGCGGTCTGAAAGCCAGGAAGTGGCGAGCTACGTCACCAAACTAAGGTGCCTTGCAGGACATTGCAAATTCGATGGATTCCTTGAGCAAATGCTAAGAGACATGTTTGTGCTTGGCTTTGGCCATGAGGTTATCCTTCACAAACTATTAACTGTTGAAACACCGGATCTGAGCAAAGCCATAACAATAGCCCAGGCACTTATGTCCACCAGCGATAACACCAAACAAATTTCGCAGCATAAAGTGGTTTTGGCAAGTACTAGACACAAAGTAACGTCGTTTTCAGGCAGGAATACATATGGCAGAACGTACACGCTGGCAACTGCATGACCTCCGATGATCCAGAGTCTGCCATCGATTGTTAATGCGAGGCAGTTAACACCTTGTTGGTGCTGTGGAGGTGATCATCGAGCCCATCAATGCCGCTTCAAACACTGTGTGTAAAGGCTGTGGAACAATGTGACACCTCCAGTGAATTGCAAGGTTTGCAGCTTGTCTGCACAACCACCAGTTGCAGAGGAGGGCAGATCCATGGTGGGATCAGGCTGAACTGGAGACTCGAACCGAGGAGACATAAGTGTACGGGGTACACACCTTCACCAGGACATGTCCACCAATCATGCTAAAAGTCGAATTGGAAGGAATTCCAGTATCCATGGAACTGGACACGGATGTAAGTCAGTCAGTCATGAGCAAAAAGGCCTTCGACAGGCTGTGGTACAACAATGCACACAGGCACAAGCTGAGCCGCATTCATACCAAGCTGAGAACTTACACTAAAGAGCTAATCCCTGTAATTGGCAGTGCAGCAGTAAAAGTCTCCTATGATGAAGCAGTGCACGAACTCTCACTATGGATTGTACTAGGAGATGGTCCCACACTGCTCGGCTGAACTTGGCTGGAAATAAAATCGGCTGGAACTGGGACGACATCCGAGCACTCTCATCTGCTGATGATGCTTCATGTGCCCAGGTTATGAGTAGGTTCCCATCGTTGTTTGAGCCATGCATCGGTGTTTCTCAGGGGCAAAGGTGCAGATCGACTTGGTTCTTGGTACACGACACATCCACCACAAGGCACGGGCGATGCCATATATGATGCAAGAGAAAGTGGAAATTGAGCTGCAGCAAGAAGGCATCATCGCGCCGGTGCAGTTCAACGAGTAGGCCAGTCCTATTGTTCCAGTTCTCAAGGACGACGGCATGATCAGAATTTGTGGGGAGTATAAAGTAACATAGAAACATAGAAAATAGGTGCAGGAGTAGGCCATTCAGCCCTTTGACTCTGCACCACCATTCAATAAGATCATGGTTGATCATTCACCTCAGTGCCCCTTTCCTGCTTTCTTTCCATACCATGTGATCCCTTTAGCCATAAGGGCCATATCTAACTCCCTCTTGAATATATCCCATGACCTGGCATCTCGCTGCAGTAGAGAATTTCACAGGTTCACCACTCTCTGAGTGAAGAAGTTTCTCCTCATCTCGGTCCTAAATGGCTTTGCCCTTATCTTTAGACTGTGACCCCTGGTTCTGGATTTCCCCAACATCGGGAACATTCTTCCTACATCTAACCTGTCCCGTCCCATCAGAATTTGATATGTTTCCAACGATTAACCATTTTTCGCTGCGGGACCAGTACCTGCTACCCAATGCAGACGACCTATTTGCGAACCCGGCTGGAGGAAAGATGTTCACCAAGTTGTACCTGACCTCGGTCTACATGGCGCAGGAGCTGGCGGAATCTTTGAAAGGCCTCACCTGCATTAACATGCACAAAGGTCTGTTCATCTACAAAAGATGCACATTTGGGATTTGATCAGCCGCGGCAATTTTCCAAAGGACCATGGAGAGGCTGTTGACATCGGTTCCAGGCACTGTGGTTTTCCAGGACGAATTACTGGTCACAGGTCAGGACAGCATCGAACACTTGAAGTACCTGGAAGAGGTTTTAAGTCGGCTAGATCATGTGACAGTCAGGTTGAAATACTCGAAGTTTGTTTTCCTGGCGCCAGAGGTCGAGTTCTTGGGGAGAAGAATCATAGCAGATGGCATCAGACCCACTGACGCCAAACGGAGGCCATCAAGAACACGTCAAGACCACAGAACATTACGGAACTGTAGCCGTTCCTGCGACTCCTCAACTATTTTGATAATTTCCTACCCGGGTTATGCACCTTGTTCGAACACCTATATGCGCAGCTACGCAAGGGAGACAACTGGGTATGGGGAAAATCACAAGAGGCTGCTTTTGAGAAAGCCAGAAATCTGTTATGTTCAAACAAGCTGTTTGTCTTGTATAACCCATGTCAACATTTCGTGCGAGCTTGTGATGCGTCTTCATATGGGGTCAGGTGCGTGTTACAACAAGCTAACGAGTCGGGAACATTGCAACCGGTCACCTATGCATCCAGAAGTTTGTCTAAGGCTGAAATGGCCGACAGTATGATTGAAAAAGAAGCTCTGGCATGTGTTTATGGCGTGAGAAAATGCACCAGTATCTCTAGTCTCATGTTTGAACTAGAATCTGGCCATAAGCCCCTACTATCGCTATTCTCAGAGAGCAAAGGATTAATACCAATACCTCTGCCTGCATCCAAAGATGGGCGCTTACGCTGGCTGCATACAACTATGTAATCCACCACAGACCAGGACAGAGAACTGTGCTGATACTCTCAGTCAGCTACCATTATCCACAATCGGGGTGGAAATGGCACAGCCTGCAGATTTGCTCTTGGTGATGGATGCATTTGAAAACGAAAAGTCACCCGTTACGGCGTGCCAAATCAGGACCTGGACCAGCCAGGATCCTTTACTGTCCCTTGTAAAAAAAACTGTGTCCTCCACGGGTGCTGCTCCAGCGTCCCAGTGGAGATGCATGAAGAGATCCAGCCGTTCCAGCGCCGCAAAGACAAAGTGTCCATACAGGCGGTCTGTCTTTGTGGGGCAATCGCGTAGTTTGGCCTAAGAAAGGCAGGGAAACGTTCATACGCGAGCTACACAGTACCCACCCAGGCACAGTAATGATGAAAGCTGCAGCCAGAGCCCATGTGTGGCGGCCCGGCCTCGACTCAGACTGAGTCGTGCATGTACCAATGCTACACTTGCTCTCAACTGAACAATGCACCCAGAGAGGCAAT